>NC_059174.1:65165841-65477270 GCF_019923935.1 Bubalus bubalis | reverse complement strand
TTTGTTCTATGCCCACTTCAGCACCACCCACACGTTGGAACATTGGTCTCTGTGCAAAGTGTATAATTGCCTTCAAGTGTGTCATCTGCCAGCTCTTTCTCCAAGTCAGCCTTGTTTCTGTTCCTCTTGGTAGAACTTCTGAAGGCTGTTGTTCAAGTAGAAATCTTGCCAGCTGTTTTGGCCTTTTCATAAACACGTGATGTCACATTCACGTCTGAATACTCAGTAGCATACTATTTTAGTTTAACTCACATGTCTTTATAGGTGTGGAGTGGCTTATAAAGATCACAAAAACACTCAGAGCCTAGTAATGGAGTGTTTTCAAACCATGTGTTTCAGCTCATTAGTGAGTTGTGAAATCAAATCAGCAGGTGACCACCGACATTACAAAGTAATGACATAGAATAAAAAAGTCAAAATTCATAATATAATAAAGGCAAATACTGTTTTATGAAACTTTACAGCCATATATCTAAATATGAAAACTGGATGCCATATAAAATGTGTATTTTACTTGGTAGGGAGTGGGGAGGATTGTGATTAAAAAAAAAAACGAAAACACAAGTAAAGGTTGATGAGCTCTGTCTGCATGAGGAAGGGGAACTTAACTCCTTGGGCTGCGTAAGGTGATCTTTTGATTTCTGCCTTTAGTCGCAGATTGTAGCATTGTTCTTTTTTTTTTTTTTTTTTGCCTGAGGTAAACTTAACTGCTTTCTGTAGATACTGTGCCTATTTCTGTCAGTTTTGGGGCAGGAAGTCTGTTGTTGTTCAGTTGCTAAGTCATGTCTGACTCTTTGCAACCCCATGGACACCAGCATGCCAGGCCTCTCTGTCCTTCACTACCTCCCAGAGTTTGCTCAAACTCATGTCCATTGAGCCGACGATGCCATCCAACCATCTCAGCCTCTGTCACCCCCTTGTCCCGCCCTAAGTCTTGCCCAGCAGCAGGGTCTTTTCCAGTGAGTCAGCTCTTCACATCAGGTGGCCAAAGGATTAGAGATTCAGCTTCAACATCAACCTTCCAATGAATATTCAGGGTTGATTTCCTTTAGGATTGACTGGTTTGATCTTTCTGTCCGAGGGACTCTCAGGAGTCTTCTCCAGCAATACAGTTCTGTTGTAATCATGCCCAAATCACAGGGGCTTAACATAATCAAGGATTTATTTCCTCATTCACATCCCTGTCTTGTAGTTGTTGCTGCTGCTTGAGTGTTAATGGGTTCACACGGACGGTCAGAGCTTTTTTAGTCCCTAAGTCATGTCTGACTCTGCAAACCCCATGGACTGTAGCCCACCAGGCTCCTTTATCCATGGGATTTCCCAGGCAAGAATACTGGAGTGGGTTTCCATTTCCTTCTCCAGGGGTTCTTCCCAACTCAGGGATTGAACCTGTGTTTCCTGCATTGGCAGGCAGATTCTTTACCACTGAGCCACCAGGGAAGCCTGTTGTGTCAGAGGGTGCCTATGTTCAAAGGGACGGGGGAACGTAAAATCACACAAAAGGCAACCTGGCAAGATGGGAATGAATCCCAATGTGAAGGAAACGCTTAACTACCTTCTGTTATGGCCTGAGTCGTGTGCTGCCATGCTCCCCCTCCCCAGTTCATGTGTTGAAGCCCTAACCCATAATTTAGAGATAGGGCCTTTAGGGAGATAATTAAGGTTAAATGAGGTCATACAGGTGGGGCCTACTTCCATAGGACTGGTTGCCTCACAAGAAGTGGAAGAAAAAGCAAAGATTACTCTCTCTTGCCAAGTGTGCACAGAGGAAGTTGGAGAAAAAGGTCTCAGCAGAAGCCAACCCCGACGGCACCTTGATCTTGGACTTCCAGCTTCTGTGACTCTGTAACTCCAAAACGTGGACTTCCAGCTTCCAGCAATAAATTTCTGTTGTTTAAGCCAGCTGACCTGTTTGTTATGGCAGCCCAAGCAGACTAATACATGCCCCCCATCATTGCCTGAGTTGATGAGCTTTGTAAATCAGTGTCAATCAGTGCAAATACTTGGAACACAAACAGCCCAATTGCTTAAGACTTACTTTGACATTTGTGTTTCTTGAAATGTAAAGACATGATGATTTTTCCTAAAGAGTTAGTGAGGAGTGACTTCCCTGTGGTCCAGTGATTAAGACTCTGCAATTCCAATGCAAAGGGCATGAGTCTGATCCCCAGCTGGGGAAGGAAAATCCCACAAACTGTGTGGCACAGCCAAAAATAAAATTTTTTTTTAAACAATTAGTTGGGGGGTGGGGTGGGGCAGGGGAAGGAGAAAGCTGTATACATTGAGGCTGAAATCCTTCCTGGACCTATGTGGGATACTAAAAACAAAATAACTAGGATGTTCATTTACATGGAGTTAAATACCCAATTACAGAGGAACTATGACTTGAATCTTGGTAGGGTCATTTAAAGGAATAATAAGCATAATGATAATTAAGACGACTGTGTGGGAACATGGAAAAATATATTTCTAAGCACTGCTTAGTAAGTAAATTATAAATATTTATTTTGTTGTTAACTATAAAACAGTGAATGTGGTCAAATCATAGCAGAGAAAGTGTAAAACTTAAAATAGTTTTGTTGGAGTCATGGAATTTTGGTTATATTTGTTTTTGCTTTTAATTATCTTGAAAATTATGTACTGGGCTTCTATAAAATTTACTTTCCACCATTTTGAAAAAACTTCTCCCAATCATGGAAAACTTAAAAAAAAAAGAAGAAGAAATATTTCATGTTCCCAGAACATAGGAACTATTACTTTTGACTTTTGAGTGTATAGATGACTCATTTTTCTGTGTTCAATATTTGGTATGTATGTCTTCAGTACATATATAAAATATATGAGCATCATCACTATAAATGTCTCTCAAGTATCTTGAGTCAGGGATCAGTCCAGATTCATTGGATTCGAGGCTCACACGACTGAGGAGTGCCTCTTTGGGAGGAAAAATTAAAAACTGCCAAGATGAAATTAGGTTTTAGACCTTGGAAGGGGGGCAGGAGTTCGTGAATGACCTTGGAGTATGGCTTCTTTCACTTTTGTGACAAATCTATGAAACCCGAGCCTCAAAATATAACTTAACCCAGGCCTCTCTCAGCCCACCAGCACCTGAGTGTATAGATAGGACAGTTTGTAGAAGTCTCAGTGATATCTACTAGCTCTCCAGCTCCAGCCTCTGGCTGACAAAAAAACTCTCTTGAGAATTGTGCTACTGAGAGGCCACACAAACTTGAGGCAACCCTCCGAGAACATCACTGCCCGTGCCCCAGCCCCGCCGGAAGCAGGCTACCCGGGAGTGTGGGTAAAGGGGCGGCTTCTGCAGTGGAGGTGCGGGTTTCCCCTTGGTGCAGACTTCTGAAAGGGAGACTGGGGCAGATTAATCTTCCCGTTTTTTTTTTTTTTTTTAAACCAAATTTGTTCTCAGTGATTCATTTCCCTTCACATTTGGATGTGAGGTAAGACCCTCAGCACAGACTCCTAATGCCTGAGCCAACTCACTTTCCCCCTGATATTAACAAATGGAGACATTTGGCGATATTTTTCTCTTTGTAGAATCAAATCATCCATTGGTTTGTTTCACCATGTCTTGGGCAGGAGGGTAATAGTAGGGGAACAGCAAACACCCTAAATTTCTTGTAGTAGGTTTGTTTTCATAATGGTTTGAGAAAAGCAACTCTGAAACTATTTTAGAAGTATTTTAGAATTCAGCAAATTAGTGCTTTTATGGCGGTAATCAGCATTCTATTGAAAGTGAAGTCGCTCAGTCATGTCCTGACTCTTTGCGACCCCATGGACTGTAGCCTACCAGGCTTCTCAGTCCATGGGATTTTCCAGGCAGGAGTACTGGAGTGGGTTGCCATTTCCTTCTCCAGGGGATCTTCCCGACCCAGTGATCGAACCCAGATCTCCCGCATTGTAGGCAGACGCTTTACCCTCTGAGCCACCAGGGAAGCCCCATTCTATTGAAAACGGACTTAAAAATGTGAGGGAATCATAGATTGGATTTGGAGGTATTTCTGTATATGTATATGCACCCATGTACCTTTTAGTATGAATCTGTGTGTTCATATGTGTGCCTTTATTTTCTAGCAAAAAGCGCACCTGGCACTCAGATTTGGTCCTGAATAGCGTCCCCCTCTAAACGGAACCAGTTCTTTGGAACTGGAGAATTATGGCTGATTGCAGGGTTAGTAACAAGATGAGCTTGTAAACATTCTGAAAAGAAAGGAAGTCTTCAGAAAATGATGGAGGCATGTCACAGGGATGCCAGGAACTTTCCTGAATGCACTCTCATTGGCCACTTCTGGGACAACGTAAGTACCAAAAAAACTAAGAACAGCAATGCCATAAAACAGGTGTTCACCAAGGCATCAGGGCAAATCTCTGAAAAAATTGACAAACCACAAGTGCAGAGGCTCCTAATGTGAGCCCCCTCCCAATTTCCAATCCACCATACACAATAATACAGATGTTAATATCTCTGGCCAGTTTTCACTTTGTCTCCTTTCTATTCTGACTACTTTGTTTCTGATCTTCCCAGCACATCTGATTTCCTTGAGGACAAGAAACTACACAAAGATAGACGCACAGGGAAACAGCACAGGATACATGGGAGGAAAAAAACACCTGGCCAAAGGATCAAGGCTCTTGAGCTGCCCTGTTCAGTACAGCTACTGGCTGGCTATGTGTGGCAGACGAGCACTTGAAACATGGTCACAGCAAATTAAAATGTACTGCAGACGTCAAATATACTGGATCTCAAAGACACAGTATACTGGAAAAGCACATTGTCTCATTAGTGCCCTTTTATATTAACATGTCAAAGTGGCAACATTTGTGATATATAGGGGAAAAATAGTAAATTAGTTTCACCTGTGTCCTCTTGCTTTTTAAATTGGACTATTACAATATATTTAATTTACATCTCTGGCTTACGTTGTTTCAATTGGGGAGTGTTGCTATGCACTCTGTATTGATTCATAAGTGGGTTTTTAATCAATTTTTAAAAATGTTTATTTGGTTATGTCGGGTCTTAGTTGCAGCATGCAGGATTAGCTGTTCCAAGGCATATGGGATCTTAGTTCCCCAACCAGGGATCAAACCTGCATCCCCTGCAATGCAAGGTGGATTCTTAACCACTGGACTGCCAGGGAAATCCCCTTAAATGGTTTTCAAATGGCTCAAATTAATGCCATAAAAGAAGAGGCATTCCACAAGGATACTGAAGAACAGTATTGAAGATCATTTGCAAACATGGTCCCCTCCAATGGAGAAATTTCAAGTTAACTGGAAACATATTCCAGCATTGTGATTTGAAAAATCAAACTGACTGATATAACCCTAACTGATGGTTAGTTACCAAAATCAGCCAATGCAATTTACACTTGGGTTCTGATGAGGGTGACAAGTCACTGTCTAAGGATCATGGTTGTCAGGGCGACTGCTGTTCGTGGATTCAGCGTTCAGTGAAATACTGCAGACTCCCTCCTAGTTGAATTTTATAAAAACAAAATCTTAATAAACACTAGGATAAAGAGTCAATGAAAAAAAAAAACCAGCTCAAAAAAGGTTAACTTGTACATTTCTCAAGAGATAAATCTTGCAAAACATAAGCTCCCCACGTGGACGTGCACTTGCACATGAGATTGTGGCTCTGTTGTTGTTTGGTTGCTAAGTTACGTTTGACCCTTTTACAACCCCATGCACTGTAGCCCGCCAGGCTCCTCTCTTCATGGGATTCTCAGGCAAGAATACTGGAGTGGGTTGCCATTTCCTTCTCCAGGAGAACTTCCTGACCCAGGGATCAAAACAGCATCTCCTGCTTGGTAGGTGGATTCTTTAACACTGAATCATCTGGGAAGCCCCAAGATGATGACTTAACAAAGATAAAACTTTTTTGTGAAACAGCAACATCTGCATTTCTAATGCCTTTGAGTCTGGTAGAAAATTGTATAGCAAGAACAAAGCAGTAAAACCCATCTCAGAATCTGCAAGACTCTGTGGAAGGGGCTCTACCTTTCAAGTCTTCCTATACAAATCCTTTCAGTTCCATTACATATAAAAATTAACTTATTGCCACATAATGCATACAACTATTTTAAAATCTGTTTATAGTACATGGATAATTATCATATGGCATTCACATTTGTGAGGCTGGTGGCCCATGTACCTTGTTCAAACAATTACACACAAATCAGAAAATTTTGTGCTGGGATATTTGAATATTTATGATTCCTTAAAAATGCCACTATCATGTCTGGAACATTCTGCCATATTGGTTTTAGCAAATATGAAAGTCAACTTGCACTTTTCATAAGCACCTACCCACAAGAATGTCATGTGCAATAATGACAAATTCTGACTGCATCTGATTCTTTTATATGAAAGGCATTTGCTGAGTTTCTCACCACTTTGAAAATGTCTGGTTTAGAATATGGTGACTTCTTAGAAGCCACCCCATGCCCATTACATTTTTTTCCATTTCTCCCTTTTGTAGGTTCTATAGTGAAGCATTGGTGGGCACTCATGGCTGAAGGTTCTCAACAGTGATTAACTTCACACTTCCCTACTGTCTGGATGACTGGCTATCTGGGATGGATGACCCAGAGCTTGCTGTTCCCACAATCATTTCTGTAAGTGTCAACTCTGTGTGGGAGTCTTAGGGTGTGTTGAGCACAAAGGCTTGTTTACAGGGTACTGTTTATCAGGAGTATGACTGGGTCAAACGTAGTAAGTGATGTGCTATGGCTTAAGGCTTTGCTGGGTCCCAGCACACATACCAGAGTGGGTCTACCCAGTATGAGTTCTCTGGTGCTTGATAAAGGAGGAGCTGTGTGTGAAGGCCTTCCCACAGTCCCTGCACTCATATGGCTTCTCTCCTGTGTGGATCCTCTGGTGCTGAGTGAGGTGGGTGCGCTGCCTAAAGGACTTTCCACAGTCCTGGCACTCGTAGGGCTTTTCCCCAGTGTGTGTCCTCTCGTGTTGGCTGAGTGATGAGCTGTGGCTGAAGGATTTTCCACATTCGTTGCACCCATAGGGTTTTTCCTTGGTGTGAATCCTCTGGTGTTCTATGAGGAGAGAGCTCTGGCTGAAGGCTCTGCCACACTGATTACACTCATAGGGCTTCTCTCCCGTGTGGATCCGCTGGTGCTGAATGAGCGGAGCAAGCTGGCTGAAGGCTTTGCCACACTCATCACACTCATAGGGCTTCTCCCCAGTGTGGATCCGCTGGTGTTTGGTCAGGGATGAGCTGTGGCTGAAGGCCTTGCCGCAGTCCCTGCACTCGTAGGGCTTCTCCCCCGTGTGGATCCTCTGATGCTGAGTGAGGTGTGTGCTCTGCCGGAAGGCCTTCCCACACTGGCTGCATGCATAGGGTTTCTCGCCTGTGTGCGTCCGCTCATGCTGGCTAAGCGATGAGCTGTGACTGAAGGCTTTCCCACACTCATTGCACCCGTAGGGCTTCTCTCCCGTGTGGATCCTCCGATGCTCAGTCAGGAGTGTGCTCTGGCTGAAAGCCCTCCCGCACTCACTGCACTCATAAGGCCGCTCACCTGTGTGTATCCTCTGATGCTGAATCAGTGGTGTGATCTGGGTGAAGGCTTTTCCACATGCCTGGCACTCATAGGGCTTCTCCCCAGTGTGGATCCGCTGGTGTTTAGTCAGGGATGAACTGTGGCTGAAGGCCTTTCCACACTCTCCACACTGGTATGGCTTCTCCCCAGTGTGGATTCGCAGGTGCTGGGTGAGATGGATGCTCTGTCGGAAGGCCTTCCCACACTGACTGCACGTGTAGGGCTTCTCACCTGTGTGCGTCCGCTCATGTTGGCTGAAGGACGATCTAAAGCTGAAGGATTTCCCACACTCGCTGCACTCATAGGGTTTCTCACCTGTGTGAGTCCTCTGGTGCTGGATCAGTGGGGCAATTTGGTTGAAGGTCCTCCCACACTGAGCACACTTGTAAGGCTTCTCACCAGTGTGGATCCGCTGGTGTTTGGTAAGTGCCGAGCTGTTTCGAAAGCCTTTTCCACATTCATGACATTCATAAGGCCTCTCTCCTGTGTGTGTTCGGTGGTGTTCAATGAGTGCTAAGCTGTGACTAAAAGCCTTTCCACATTCCTGACATCCATAGGGCTTCTCTTTTGCACAGGTTTTCTGTTGAGCATTTGAGTCTGGATCCTCCCTTTGTCCATGTGTTCCCCACATTGGGGCACCTTGCCTTTCAGGAGTCATTGGTTGAGTTGGGAGATCTGGCCTCAAACTCAAGTTTTCCCCACACCCATCCCCTTGCTGCTGCTCCTCTGTCAGTGTCTTTACAAGTGTGCAGGCTGCCTGTACCACACAGCTATCTGACTTCTCAGGGCCCTGTTCCCTGTGGTCTGCAGTATCTTCATCCTTAGAGTGCCATAGACTTTCCTGTAGGAACCTTTCTACCAGGGCACTGTTGGGTATTTCTTCAGTTACACCTTGCTTTTCAGTTGATAGCTTGCTTTGGGGTCTGGTTTCCAAATCTGTAAGAAGCAGAGAAATGGAAATGTCCCCTAATCCTGGTTCTGAAGGAAGCCTGTGTGTGTGTGTTGGGGGTGGGGGGGTGGGGGTGGTGAGTGGACAGAAGAATAAAACTCATAGTTTTGAAAGGTCCAAGGCACAGGTGGCTTTGTCCATTAAAAAGTACATTTTTACAAATCAGGGAAGGACACACTGAGAATAATCATGGGTGGGGCATTGGTATACGGGGTGTGGATGGGGTGTTGAGGGTAGTACAGAGAATGAGGGCAGGAGAGGATGCTGAGGAGAAAGCACGCATCCAGGGAAACTGTCAACAGATGTCCTGGGCCTGGAGTACCCCCGGCCCAGAGCACAGCTCAATGGATGTGTTGAAGGAAGAAAAAATGCATTTCCCCCTCCTCCCTTCTGGCCCTGGGATCTGACTCTCTCTGTACAGCCATGACCTCAGTGCCTGACATCCCCACCCTGACACCAGACTTGCTTAAAAGTATGACATGGGCACCTTTCCCATTTGTTACACTCCAGTGAAAAGTTATATAGAAAAGGTCAAGCAAGATGTGGTTGGCAGAACAGAGACTCCCAAACATATCCACGTCCTCATCCCTGGAGACTTTGAATTTGAGGTTACCCTTCTCACAGCAGAACAGGTGCTTGGTGAATGTTCCCTGAGAGACTGAGTTGTCAATTTGCCCTGAAGAACCAAGGGTGGGTATGGAGAGAGAAGCTGGGGGGTGAACAGGCTCCCCCCAGACTGCAGGGCTTTCATCTCACCTGGGCACACACCTCGGGGGCCTCCCTTGTCCGCTGCCCACAGCTCTGCCTCCTGCTCCAGCAAGGAGATGACATCCGGCTTTGGGAGCCAGTGTTCTGCTCAGAGGGAGACCCATGCAGTGAACATCTGTGTCCTAGGAGCCTCCCTAACCCTCTGCCCACACCTTCAGTCTTCCAGGACCACGTGTCTGGGGTTCTGGGAGGACACGGTTGTTGTAACAGCTTCTGCCCTTCCTTAGAGGCCCCTTCCCCCCACTCAGCCCCTGACCCCATCCCTAGCCCCAGGGTAGCCAATCAGAGCTCTGCTTCTTCCTTTGCCTCGTGGCAACAATGACCAGCATGGAGGGGGACCTGGCTGCCAAACCAAGACAACCTAGGGGCCTTCTATGGGTGCCTGGGACACAGACCCTGTCTCTCCTGCTGGTCTCAAGCCCAGGAGAGGCACACTGTTAGCTGTCTCATTACCTTCAGAGGGGCCCATCTGTGAATGGAGGCTGAAAGAGGTATGGGGGGAGGAGGGGGTTCCCAACAGCACCAAAGGCAGATCCAAGTCTGTCCTGGGGTTCCGTAGTCACTGGACCAATATGTCCCTTTTACCCCAGGACTTTCTGCTTCTGGTATTGTTCACTCGGATCTGTAATTTGCAACCAAAACACTATAACTGATGTTACCTACACTAAAACAATCGGGTCCCTGAAGCCTAAGACACAGCCCAGATATCTCCATTTAAGGCCTAGATGTACTCCCACTTTTATCCCAGGAAAATGAGAACCTGTGCTGGGGGCAGATCGTCAGGGCACGGGGGTGGCCTCACCCACAGAGACCAGGAGCCCGAAGGTCTCCAGCATCACATCTCGGTACAGGGTCCTCTGGGCAGGCTCCAGATGCCCCCACTCCTCCTGGGTGAAGTCCACGACCACATCCTCAAAAGTCACTTGGTCCTGAAACATCACACACATGCATCCTCAGAGTCCCCAGCGTGGCTGTCGGGAGCAAGCAGCTGGTAAACAGGGGCCTCGGCCATGTAGGTGAGAGGATCAGGGGATTTGGGTCAGGTTTCCCTTGGGGGGCCAGGAGCCCTTCTGGAGGCGAGACTCTTGAGATGAAAAAATGAGGAGTAACAGTGAAGAGGATGATGGTCCTGACATGCTGGGGTCACAGGAAGTGTGCTTGCGTGGGTGTCCCTCAGGGAGAAGGTGGGGAAGGAGCACCTAGAAAACTGTCAGCCTGTTTCTCTGCCTCATCCTTTGGCCAAAATCACATCTGAGGGGTCCATGGTGTATACATAATGAAACAAAGCCCTCTTTAAGAGATAAGAGGGTCCAAGCTGCCAGAAGCCCATTTTCCAGAGACTGGGAGAACGTTAAGTATCTTGCCCAAAGGTATAAAGCTAGTAAGCAGCAAGTCCAAGGGTTGAATCTGGGAGATTTTATTAAGAATCTGTTTACCGTGCAAATGAAATTCAAGTACATGAAGATCCATGCATTAGTGGAATGTCAGTGTGGTCGTGGGAACATTTCAAAGCAATGGGGAACACTGGGGCAACTAGCCCTTTGGGGGAAAAACAGTAGATCTCTACCTCATACCATAAATAAATTCGAGAAATCTTAAAGAGATGAATATAAAAAAGGAAAAAGTTGGAAAAGTATAGACCATTAATTTAATAAATGGCTGGCAGGGAAAGTCTCCACAAATAAAACAGAAGTTAGAAAGAAGAAAAATGAGTTTGGTAGGAAGAACTGTGTCTCTACCATCCCAGGATTACATAGCAAGGAGGAATTAGGATGGCAGATGGAATTAAGGTTGCTAGTCTGCTGACCTTCAGAGAAGGCAATGGCACCCCACTCCAGTACTCTTGCCTGGAAAATCCCATCGACGGAGGAGCCTGGTAGGCTGCAGACCATGGGGTCGCTAAGAGTCGGACACGACTGAGCGACTTCACTTTCACTTTTCATTTTCATGCACTGGAGAAGGAAATGGCAACCCACTCTTGTGTTCTTGCCTGGAGAATCCCAGGGATGAGGGAGCCTGGTGGGCTGCTGTCTATGGGGTCGCACAGAGTCAGACACGACTGAAGTGACTTAGCAGCAGTAGCAGCAGCAGCAGTCTGCTGACCTTAAAATAAGGAGGTTATCCTGGAATATCCTAGTGAGCCCAGTGTAATCACAAGGGTCTTTCAATGAGGAAGAGGCCGAAGAGTCAGCCTCACAGTAATGGTATGTGAGGAAGACTCAAATGGCTGAAGCTGTCTTAGAAGATGGAAGGGGGCCAGGAGCCAAGGAACGTAGGAGGCATCTAGAAGCTGGAAAAGGGAAGGCAGCAGATTCTCTCCTAGAGCTGCCAGAAGCAACACAGCCCTGCGGACACCTTGATTTCAGCCTAAGGAGACGTATTTCAGACTTCTGGTCTCCAGAAGTATAAAACAATACATTTGTGTGATTTTAAGCCACTAAGTTTGTTGGGATTTGTTACAGAATCAACAGGAAAATGATACATTCAGCAATCAAAATTCATGATTTCTAGATGACAGTGTTTACAAGCCACAAGGACCATAACAGCAGAATGAATATTTGCAACATAAATGGAAGGAAAAGGATTACTGGCCAGCACATGCAAAGAACTGAGAAATCAGTAAGTAAAAGGCAAACAACAGGACAGTGAGTCCGGCCCTTCTGAGAAGAGGGTGGCTGAGTACCCAGGCATGGATTACTTGCACAACTGACAGGTTTTTAAAAATACATATAGTAGTTATGCTGGCAATTCCATTTCCCCATCCCCCCAAGAACCTCGCTCCCTTGCTGCACTGCCTATACGTGACAGACAACTGGTAATAGCCTAGACACCTGTCATGTGGGAGCAGCCAAGTTCGTTTCTGGAAAACCTGCAGCCATGCACCAGATGGGGGGCACTGATACGCACAGCTGGGGAGTAACCTTCCAGGTGGAAAAATCCCAGGGGTGGGACATCACCAGCACAGTGCTGTTTATGTGAAACAAAACAGAGTTCTGCTTCCTATTTGTCTGGAAACGTATCTGTTAGCACCGGAAAGCGAGGCGCATAGAGTGAGAACAGCTGCATTTGGAAGGAAGCCTGGGGGGTGTGAGGAGCAAGGGCGCCTTCTAAGCCTGCTGGGCACGTTCACGAGGAGAGTGTCATTATGGGCTTGTGTGGTCTTAAAAAAAGTCAGCCAACTATGGAAGATACCAGAGTTCTGACACATCAAGAACTTTAAATTTCTGAACCTTAAAAAAAAAATCCAGAGCAAACATGTAGACGGTGCTGAGAGATGCACATGGATCGCTCACTTAATAGCCCCAGCCATGGGTGATCACATCCAGCCTCTGTTCACCCAGGGAGGACGACAATGGAGTCGCCCAAAACCACCCAGAGAGAGAGCTGAGCCAGGATTTGAACTTAGGAAGTCTGGGTCCATCAATTGCCTGTTGGCCATGGGGCTAAGCCAATTCCCTGAAAGACAAGTGAGAGAAAAGCAGGCTCCAGAGGTCGGAATGGGAGTTCTGGGCCTGGGGGGTAGGCAGGGGACTTGCACCCTTCTATCTGGTTCCTCCTTGGACAAACAAGAACCCCTGAGATGTCACAGCAGAATCGACTGAGGGAGCCCCAGAGGGGCTGTGAACCCCACGCCTCAGGTGGACCATCCACTGGTGTCCATATGTGCAGGCACCAGGCTGCACACTCACAAAATCTACACAGTGCATAAACAATGCCTGAATACAAAGAGGAACTGTGGAGAGAAAGAGCAATGGAAAGTGGCCAGAAAAATGAAATGGTGGGGATATTCAGGGGCAGGACCCCCGAGGACTGTTTCCTAGTCTTCAATTTTAAATACTGTGGTAATAGAAGTACTGCATGATCCAGGAATCCTGCTCCTGGGTATGTATCTGAAGAAAACAAAAACCAGTAATTCTAAAAGACACATGCACCTCAGTGTTCACAGTAGCACTATTTACAATTGCCAAGATTAGATTAGGAAGTAACCTAAGTGTCCATCAACAGATGAGCCAATAAAGAAGACTTGGTACACACATGCAGACCTACACTCACTGGAATGCCTACTCAACCATAAAAAATGAAATTGTGCCATTTGCCACAACATGGATGGACCTGAAGGGTATTATGTTTAGTGAAATAAGCCAGAAAAAGATAAATACTGATCATTCTCTCACATATGGAACCTAAAAATAAACAAGTGAACAAACAAAACAACGACAGACTCACAAATAGAGAATAAGGCCAGTTTCTTCCGTGATCAGGTGGGGAATTTATGCTTTTTTTTTTACAAGGCGCACGAGGTTTGGGCAGTCACATCCTCCACAAAAAGATTTTCACATCACTGAAGCAAGTATTATGGATGGCCAGAGTGGAGGGCAGAGTTAAGGACCTGGTCATGTGGAGGGGGTGGTCAGGGACACAAGGCCACCCACCTCCTGGACCCTGGTCTCCCAGGCAGAATCCGCCTCTGCTGGAGATTCTCCCACCAGCACGGCCTGGTGGGGCGAGGGTGGGGTGGTGATGTGAAGACTGGCGGCGCATCCACTTGGTGGAGATTCCAACCCCAGCCCCAGGTGTCTCTGCACTACACTCCGCCCCTCTGGCTTCATCTGCAATTTGCTGGAAGCTCCCTGAGAAGGCTACTGGGAGGAATGAGGGAAGTCACAGGAAGTGTGCCCAGGACTCGGCACATAGTGGTTGCTTTACCTGCAGACCCAGCTTCAAATTATGCTGAGGGCAGGGCGGGGTGGTTTTCTTTTCTCTCATCAACCCTTCCTGCTTGCTCCACACTTTCCAGACTCATTAGATCTTGCTCAGTTATCTGCAGAGTCCTGCTGAGCACAGGTCTGGACACTGCAGAGGCTGTGGAGACAAGACACACACACACTCTCTCTCTCTCTCTGCCTCCTGCTGCTGTGTGCTAGCTGCTGGGTTGGGGAGGGAGCAAAAATGCAAACTCCAGAAGGGCTCGGTGTTCTGGGGAAAGTGGGAGGGATGCTGCAGCAGCAGCAGCAGAGGGACCTGGAGGAAGAGGCACGAAGGAGCAGGACGTGCGCGGGGCCCTGGGGCCTCAGGGCTCAATGCTCAGGCCTAGCTCAACCACTCCCAGCTGCGTCACTTGCCCCAGCGCCTTGGTCCCTCCTCATCCCGCCTCGTGGGACTGATGTAGAGGTCGAGCCCGGTGAAACATGTCCAGCACTGACCAGGGTCAGAACACTCAGTCTTCACCCATTCTCCGTGTGCCTACTGTGTGTCAGTCCTTTGCACACGGTAAAAATAGCCAGAACTGCTTCCTAAGGCCTCGGGCCCCTGCAGCTGGCCTAGGAGACCTGGCTCTCCATCTTCCTGCCACATGTGTGCCTGGCCTTCACATTAAGTGCCCAGTGTGGTCCCACCCCCAGGCCTCTGCTCCTGCTGTCCCCTCCACCTTCAGCATTCTGCCTGTGGGCTTGACCCCACCCTCTCCCTTCCTGCAGGTCTCTGCCTAGGGGCCACGCCTCACGGAGGCCTTCTGACGCCCAAGCCCACCCTCTTTGGGGCCTTATTTCTCTGCCCAACACATGGTACATTTACATTCCTCACGAGCTCTGTGAGCCGCAGGGTGCAGATTTCTTGTCTGTTTCCGCACCTGCAGTACCTGGAACAGTGCCTGCTCACGAGCAGTGCTCAGTACATGTTGGCCAAGTGACTGGAGGGAGTGTGAGCTGGGAGAACAGACTCTGAGCCCTGTGTTGAGAAAGTTCCAGGACCGTCAGTGGGATGGATAAGCGATGTCTGCCAGGGTGGCACAGGGCAGGGGTGGGGCAGTGGGACCCAGCTGGTCTTCTTGGAGTGGCAAGCTAAGATGTGGAGGGACGTGGAGCTGATGAAAGCACAGGCCGGGCTGGGGACAGGGTGAGGGCAGAGGCCCTGAGCGCAGAACGAGCCTGGTGGGGACGACGGGTGGAGCCTGCGGGCCGGGTGGGAGGTGGCACTGTACTCACCGGGTCCCCGGCAGTGAGGAGCCCAGCGGTCATTCCCTCCTCCTCGGGCCTCTCGCAGGAACAGTCAGCTCCTCTGTAGGCAGTTCTGGAGGGAAAGGGGATATGAGAGACTGGGCAAGTGACAAGTGACCCAGGCCCTGGAAGGGCTGTGTGCACGTAGAAGGAACTCTGTGCCCAGGTGGGATGCAATAGGATTGCCACCTCAGCGTGGCATTTCTTGAGCTCCTGCTGTGAGCCTGATGCTATTCCAGGCGCTGCTGAAGGAAGACCTCATTCCAGACAGGGAGACTGACGGCCAGAGGGGCAATGGGCGCAGCCTAGGTCGCATGGATGATGCCCAGGGTGGTAACTCTGTTACTGTGCAGAAGGCAGAGACCCCAGGCAGTACTGGGGTCTCTGGCACTCTTTGGCATGCCTGTTTCTACAAAAGGTTTTTCTCTTATAAAATGAGGATGGTGACCCAGGACGGAGCTTACGAGAATTAAAATGTAAAAAGGCAGGGTTCCCTGGTGGGCTAGTGGTTAGGATTCTGGGCTTTCACTGCCGTGGCCTGGAGTTTAATTCATGGTTGGGGAACTGAGATTCTGTGAGCCATGCAGTGTGGCTAAATAAATAAGTAAATAAACAAAATGTGAAAAGAGCTGAAGACAGAGCCCAGCAAGCAGCAGAACACAGAGGAAGGGGACTGCTGTTGGGGGAAAGCTAATGGCTTCAGTGAGCATCTATTTAGCATCTGCTACATGCACAGCCTTATTCGCAGTGATTTACAAGCTCATCCCTAGCTGATTGCCAAATGAAACTCAGGCCAAAGGCAGGATGTGTTTCCCTTATTTCTGGACTGTCCCTTAATGACCTTGCCTATGCACCCGATTCTGCCCCAGCCACTCTGCCCAGTTGTTTTCATTGTAGTTTCCCTGGATGGGAGTTATCATATTCAGTGATATTTTATGGGCTTATCATCCTCTCCCTGACTCTCCTGTGGCATCCAGGGCGGAGACAATGTTGGGGATATAGGACAGGGCCTGGCACCCAGGACATGTAAACACTTGTTTGTTGAAATAATGAAGGAACCTGGATGGTGCCCGGAATGCAGCTGATGCTCAATAAGATTTTAATTTGTCTGTTTCCTGGGTCCCGTGTGGTTAAGATCAAAATTCGTTGCTTTGGGTCTCCTTTACCTTTATTCTTTATGCAAAGAAATAGAGGAAAACAACAGAATGGAAAAGATTAGAGATCTTTTCAAGAAAATTAGAGATACCAACGGAATATTTCATGCAAAAATGGGTTCGGTAAAGGACAGAAATGGTATGGACCTAGCAGAAGCAGAAGATATTAAGAAGAGGTGGCAAGAATACACAGAAGAATTGTACAAAAAAGATCTTCACAACCCAGATAATCACGATGGTGTGATCACTCACCTAGAGCCAGACATCCTGGAATGTGAAGTCAAGTGGGCCTTAGAAAGCATCACTACGAACAAAGCTAGTGGAGGTGATGGAATTCCAGTTGAGCTATTTCAAATCCTGAAAGATGATGCTGCAAAAGGGCTGCACTCAATATGCCAGCAAATTTGGAAAACTCAGCAGTGGCCACAGGACTGGAAAAGGTCAGTTTTCATTCCAATCCGAAAGAAAGGCAATGCCAAAGAATGCTCAAAGTACCACACAATTGCACTCATCTCACACGCTAGTAAAGTAATGCTCAAAATTCTCCAAGCCAGGCTTCAGCAATACGTGAACTGTGAACTTCCAGATGTTCAAGCTGGTTTTAGAAAAGGCAGAGGAACCAGAGATCAAATTGCCAACATCCGCTGGATCATGGAAAAAGCAAGAGAGTTCCAGAAAAACATCTATTTCTGCTTTATTGACTATGCCAAAGCCTTTGACTGTGTGGATCACAAGAAACTGTGGAAAATTCTGAAAGAGATGGGAATACCAGACCCCCTGACCTGCCTCTTGAGAAACCTATATGCAGGTCAGGAAGCAACAGTTAGAACTGGACATGGAACGACAGACTGGTTCCAAATAGGAAAAGGAGTACGTCAAGGCTGTATATTGTCACCCTGCTTATTTCACTTATATGCAGAGTACATCATGAGAAACGCTGGGCTGGAAGAAGCACAAGCTGGAATCAAGATTGCCAGGAGAAACATCAATAACCTCAGATATGCAGATGACACCACCCTTATGGCAGAAAGTGAAGAGGAACTAAAATGCCTCTTGATGACGGCGAAAGAGGAGAGTGAAAAAGTTGGCTTAAAACTCAACATTCAGAAAACGAAGATCTGGTCCCGTCACTTCATGGGAACTAGATGGGGAAACAGAGGAAACAGTGTCAGACTTTATTTTGGGGGGCTCCAAAATCACTGCAGATGGTGACTGCAGCCATGAAATTAAAAGACGCTTTCTCCTTGGAAGGAAAGTTATGACCAACCTAGATAGCATATTGAAAAGCAGAGACATTACTTTGCCAACACAGGTCAGTGTAGTCAAGGCTATGGCTTTTCCAGTGGTCATGTATGGACGTGAGTGTTGGACTGTGAAGAAGGCTGAGTGCTGAATAATTGCTGCTTTTGAACTGTGGTGTTGGAGAAGACTCTTGAGAGTCCCTTGGCCTGCAAGGAGATCCAACCAGTCCATTCTGAAGGAGATCAACCCTAGGATTTCTTTGGAAGGAATGATGCTAAAGCTGAAAGTCCAGTACTTCGGCCACCTCATGCTTAGAGTTGACTCACTGGAAAAGACTGATGCTGGGAGGGATTGGGGGCAGGAGGAGGAGACGACAGAAGTTGAGATGGCTGGATGGCATCACTGACTCGATGGACCTGAGTCTGAGTGAACTCCGGGAGTTGGTGATGGACAGGGAGGCCTGGCGTGCTGCGATTCATGGGGTCGCAAAGAGTCGGACACGACTAAGCGACTGAACTGAACTACCTTTATCCTTTACGGACAGAAGCCCCTCAAGAAAGCGAGGTTCCAGAGCTGACTGGTGGGGCTTCGTCCTTCCCCACCTCCAAACGTCGGAGGTCTCGCCCAGTGCGGGGAGGAATGCAGGTCAGGCTGGCTCCAGGCTCTGAGGAGTCAGGCCAGCTAATCTCTATGACTACGCTCCGGAAGCCAAAACCCTCAATCCCTTCCACCAAAGCCGTGACCCAATCCCCGCCCCAACTCCTCCCCTCGGACACTGTCAGCCCTCTGGAATCGGGCCCCGCCCACTCGGCCCAGGCCACACCGCCCACAGCAACCCGAACTAGGCCGAAGCAGTAAAAGGGATGCGACACAGGCGCGCGCGGCTACGTACACACCGTGGCCGGAGTCCCAAGGAAGACCCTGGACGCGCGCTCCGCCCGGCCTCCCGTACCCGGGCCAACCCAAGCCTCACTTACCGCCGGACTGTAGGACAAAGGCTGAGGCTGCCACGGAGCGCACTGCGCCTGCGCGCCGACGCGGAACTACAGCTCCCAGAGGGCTGCGCACCCTCTGAGCGTCTTCCGCTCGCACGCCCCCTCCTGAGTGGCTGAGGCTGAGGGCTCTGAGTCTTGGCTCCGCCTTGTTTTCCACCCAGGAGTCCTCTCGTTCCGCACTCCTCGGAGGAATGGCAGGACGAAGGCCACGCCCGCTGCTGGCCGAGATTGCGCCTAGCTGGCTGGGCGCCGAACTACAACTCCCACAGAGTGGTGCTCTCGCCTCCGGTCGTTTCTCAGCTCGTCCCACCCCTCGTGGGACGGAGGCTGAGAGGTTCGAGCCGCTCTGAGCCTCACTCCTAGGACTGGAGCGGGAGGTTGCGACCGCGTTGGTCTGGGAGTGCGCCTGCGCGGAGGGCGCCGACACGCATCGCCCAGGGCCACTCGCGGTCTCCCTGGGCGTCTATTCTCGCCCGTCGGATTCCTCTGGTACCTGAATTCGAGTCCTGACACCTCTGTGTCCCCATCATAAATATTCCGTGCCGCCGGTGCGGTGAGGCGGCTTGTGATTGTAGCCCGGCGCTCAGTAGGTGCCAGTATTTAGTACACGGTTATAAGAAACATGGATATTTGAAAACTGCTTTACGCACTGCTTCGTAATGGTCAGAACTGCGTTTCAATAGCAGCATCAGTTAAGTCGCTCAGTCATATCCGACTCTTTGCGACCCCATGAATTGCAGCACGCCAGTCCTCCCTGTCCATCACCAACTCCCGGAGTTTGCCCAAACTCACGTCCATCCAGTTGGTGATGCCATCAGCCATCTCATCCTCTGTCGTCCCCTTCTCCTCCTGCCCCCAATCCCTTTCAGCATCAGTCTTTTGCAATGGGTCAACTCTTCGCATGAGGTGGCCAAAGTATTGGAGTTTCAGCTTTAGCATCAGTCCTTCCAAAGAACAGCGAGGATTCATCTTTAAAATGGACTGGTTGGATCTCCTTGCAGTACAAAGGACTCTCAAGAGTCTTCTCCAAACCACAGTTCAAAAGCAGCAATTATTCAGCGCTCAGGTTTCTTCACAGTCCAACTCTCACATCCATACATGACCACAGGAAAAGCCATAGCCTTGACTACACTGACCTTTGTTGGCAAAGTACTGTCTCTGCTTTTCAATATGCTATCTAGGTTGGTCATAACTTTCCTTCCAAGGAGAAAGCGTCTTTTAATTTCATGCCTGCAATCACCATCTGCAGTGACTTTGGAGCCCCCAAAAATAAAGTCTGACACTGTTTCCTCTGTTTCCCCATCTATTTCCCATGAAATGATGAGTCCAGATGCCATGATCTTAGTTTTCTGAATGTTGAGCTTTAAGCCAACTTTTTCACTCTCCTCTTTCACCGTCATCAAGAGGCGTTTTCGTTCCTCTTCACTTTCTGCCATAAGGGTGGTGTCATCTGCATATCTGAGGTTATTGATATTTCTCCTGGCAATCTTGATTCCAGCTTGTGCTTCTTCCAGCCCAGCGTTTCTCATGATGTACTCTGCATATAAGTGAAATAAGCAGGGTGACAATATACAGCCTTGACGTACTCCTTTTCCTATTTGGAACCAGTCTGTCGTTCCATGTCCAGTTCTAACTGTTGCTTCCTGACCTGCATATAGGTTTCTCAAGAGGCAGGTCAGGTGGTATGGTATTCCCATCTCTTTCAGAATTCTCCACAGTTTCTTGTGATCCACACAGTCAAAGGCTTTGGCATAGTCAATAAAGCAGAAATAGATGCTTTTCTGGCACTCTCTTGCATTTTCCATGATCCAGCAGATGTTGGCAATTTGATCTCTGGTTCCTCTGCCTTTTCTAAAACCAGCTTGAACATCTGGAAGTTCACGGTTCACGTATTGCTGAAGCCTGGCTTGGAGAATTTTGAGCATTACTTTACTAGCGTGTGAGATGAGTGCAATTGTGTGGTAGTTTGAGCATTCTTTGGCATTGCCTTCCTTTGGGATTGGAATGAAAACTGACCTTTCCCAGTCCTGTGGCCACTGCTGAGTTTTCCAAATTTGCTGGCATATTGAGTGCAGCCCTTTTGCAGCATCATCTTTCAGGATTTGAAATAGCTCAACTGGAATTCCATCACCTCCACTAGCTTTGTTCGTAGTGATGCTTTCTAAGGCCCGCTTGACTTCACATTCCAGGATGTCTGGCTCTAGGTGAGTGATCACACCATCGTGATTATCTGGGTTGTGAAGATCTTTTTTGTACAATTCTTCTGTGTATTCTTGCCACCTCTTCTTAATATCTTCTGCTTCTGTTAGGTCCATACCATTTCTGTCCTTTACCAAACCCATTTTTGCAGGAAATATTCCCTTGGTATCTGTAATTTTCTTCTTCTTTTTTTTTTCTTCTAATTTTCTTGAAGAGATCTCTAGTCTTTCCCATTCTGTTGTTTTCCTCTATTTCTTTGCATTGATCACTGAGGAAGGCTTTCTTATCTCTCCTTGCTATTCTTTGGAACTCTGCATTCAGATGCTTATATCTTTCTTTTTCTCCTTTGCTTTTCACTTCTCTTCTTTTCACAGCTATTTGTAAGGCCTCCCCAGACAGCCATTTTGATCTGATAGATAGAGTGCCTGATGAACTATGGACAGAGGTTCGTGACATTGTACAGGAGACAGGGATCAAGACCATCTCCATGGAAAAGAAATGCAATAGCAGCATAGTATTCATAGTATTCACCCAGGTCGGAGAAAGCGATGGCACCCCACTCCAGTACTCTTGCCTGGAAAATCCCATGGACGGAGGAGCCTGGTAGGCTGCAGTCCCTGGGATCACTACGAGTCGTACACGACTGACCGACTTCACTTTCACTTTTCACTTTCATGCATTGGAGAAGGATATGGCAACCCAGTCCAGTGATCTTGCCTGGAGAATCCCAGGGACAGAGGAGCCTTGTGGGCTGCCGTCTATGGAGCCGCACAGAATCGGGACACGACTGAAGAGTATTAGCAGCAGCAGCAGCATTCACCCAGGTGGCGCTAGTGGTAAAGAACGTGCCTGACAATGCAAGAGTCACGGGCTTGATCCCTGGGTGGGGAAAATCCCTTGGAGCAGGAAATGGCAACCCACTCCAGTATTCTTGTCAGAAGAATGCCTTGGATAGAGAAACCTGGGGGGCTACAGTCCAGGGACCCGCAAAGAATGGGACAGGACTGAAGCGATTTAGCACCTGGACATAGTATGCAAAGCTTCCTAGGTGGCTCAGTTCTGTTCAGTTCAGTCGCTCAGTCGTGTCCGACTCTTTGCGACCCCATGAATCGCAGCACGCCAGGCCTCCCTGTCCATCACCAACTTCCGGAGTTCACTCAGACTCACGTCCATCGAGTCAGTGATGCCATCCAGCCATCTCATCCTCTGTCGTCCCCTTTTCCTCCTGCCCCCAATCCCTCCCAGCATCAGAGTCTTTTCCAATGAGTCAACTCTTCGCATGAGGTGGCCAAAGTACTGGAGTGGCTCAGTGGTAAAGAATCCGCCTGCAATGCAAGAGACGCGGGTTTGATCCCTGGGTGGCAAAGACCCCTTGGAGTAGGAAACTGCAACCCACTCCAATATTCTTGCCTGGAAAATTCCACTAACGGAGGAGCCTGGAGGCTACAGTCTGTGGGGTTGCAAAGAGTCAGATGCCACTGAGCATGAGTACATTAAAAATTGACGTCCATGCACATGACTGAATTCGCCATATGGTGAACACTGAGAGAGGCCAACCAGGTGGCATACTCTGGGTACAGCAGCCAAGTGTACAAGGTGAGACTGTTCACCATTCCCCTTCTTGAGCTGGGCTTATTTTCAGTAATGCATGTGAACATCCAGTGGAGCAAGAATCTAACCAAGGCTGAGACACCTGCCTTTGCCCTTTTAAGAGGGGATTGATTGATTCAGATAAGTTGGGGCTTGCATTATGGATCCGAAGCTGAGAAAAATTTCAAGCCAAGGGCATCTTTTCTTTTGGAAAAACTCTGATGCTGAAAACAGCAGACAATAAGAATTCTTATGTTAGGGAAAAAAATAGCTGGTGACATCTTTTTTTACACATAACAGGTGAAAAGATTTGGCTGGTTCACACCTGAGCGAAAGACTTCAAATCTAGTAAGCCTTATAACAGTGGTTGTTATGAGATGTGTCTGATCGGAATGCTCTCATGATGCAAGCTCTAGTTTTTCTTTTAAGGTGTTATTTAGAGACTATAAAGGATCATATTTGTGATTGTCCTACTGAAAACTACTCCTCTGTCTGAAGTAAGAAAGCTTTAAAGTGTTCATAAAGTGTCAATTACCACTTCCCTCACCTGCAAATCCAAGTGAAAAATAAGACTGTTTTTCCTTTTTCTTTCATAAAATGTATACCCCTTTTCTCCCCAGTTTCCTTTTACCCGATCAAAAGGCATGAAAACTTCCCATGTGGCACAAGTGGTAAAGAACCCATCTGCCAATGCAGGAGATATGAGAGACGTGGTTTCAGCCCCTGGGTTGGGAAGACCCCCTGGAGGAGAAAATAGCAACCCATTCCACTATTCTTGTCTGGAAAATCCCATGGAGAAAGGAGCCTGGCAAGCTACAGTCTGTGGGGTCACAGAGTCAGTCACGACTGAAGCCACTTAGCATAAACTTGCTCATGATGACATCTTTGCTTAAAAAAATTGTTTCTGGCTGTGCTGGGTTTTCATTGCTGTGCGAGCTTTCCTCTAGTTGCAGTGCATGGGCTTCCTATCATGGTGACTTCTTTTGTGGAGCATGGACTGTAGGGTGTTGTTTTAATGAGTCTTTTTCAATGAACTTAAGTGGCCATCAAAAGTCCAAAGGATTGTGGTATAGTCATTCAATGGGAAACTATACAGCAGCGAAAATAAATGAAATTGAGTCTCACATATCAAAAAGGATAAATTTTGGGACTCTCCTGGAGGTCTAGTGCTTAGGAATCCATGCTTCCACTGCAGGGAGCTGGGTTTAGTCCCTGGTTGGGGAACTAAGATTCTGACAGGTAACATGGCAAAACAAACAACAGCAACAAAAAACCCTACACAAAGCCAAAAGGATAAATCTTGTAATGATAAAATTATGGAGCAAAAAATGCAAGTTGTAGATGAAATTCGATGCTTTTATATGAATGCAAAAAGTGCTTTGTATTGTTATGAAACAAACACATTGTAAACTTTCAGGAAACACAAGGCGTGATTCACATCTCATTCAGGACAGTGGCTCCCCTGGAGGAAGGGGGGTTTCTATTCCAGAGGGGAATGTTTTTCAGTAGCTACGTTGTGTCCGACTCTTTGTGACCCCATGGACTGCAGCATGCCAGGCTTCCTTGTCCTTCACTATTTCCTGGAGTTTGCTCAAGTTGGTGATTGTATCCAACCATCTCATCCTCTATCTCCTTCTCTTTCTACCCTCAATCTTTCCCAGAATCAGAGTCTTTTCCAATGAAGAGAGGGGAACAAAGGGGTTTAGGCCTGTAGGTTGATGTTCTTTTTCATTTTTTTTATTCAGCTTAGGAGTCTTTTCACAAGTTTCATTGAATCTCTTACAAATTTTTGTTTTACATATTTTTCTTAAAAGAAAAAGGAGCAGACATCTAACATTAAATTCCAGGGACATGAGAAATTGGATGCTGAATGTTGAACTGGTGGCAAAGCAGACCTGTGAAAGGGGAGCCTCTGCATGGTCACCAGCTATACAGAAACATCTTGACTTTCACCTGGGGGCAAGGAGGGGTACTCAGAATCCCAAGTGTTGACCTTTGTGACTCTTAGAACATTAGCTGGAGAAAATGAGTTAATCCTAGGGTTTGAGAGCATGAGGTATTAGATTGGTGCAAATGTACTTGCAGTTTCAGACCATGAATTTTAAATCATTATACTAGGCTCAAAACATCTTTATTAATCCAAATAGGAAACATTACAATCAAGATTTTGCCAATGAGAAAAGTTTGCTTATTCTTATAATATAAAAATCCGTGCTTTAGGAGTCAATGCACTCTTGGAAAGCATTTTCTGCATCCTGCTGTTTGTGGAAGTGGTTTTCCTGCAAAAAGTTCTCAAGATGCTTGAAGAAGTGGTAGCTGATTGGCCAGAGGTCAGGTGAATACAAATGATGGGGCAAAACTCTGTAGCCCAATTCATTCAATTTTTGAAGCATTGGTTATCTGATGTTTGGTCAGGCATTGTCATAGACAATTGACCCTTTTCTGTTGACTAATGCCGGCTACAGGTGTTGCAGTTTTTGGTGTGTTTCATACATTTGCTGAGCATACTTCTCAGATGTAATGATTTCACCAGGATTCAGAAAGCTGTAGTGGATCAGGCCAACAGTAGACCACCAAATAGTGACCATGACCCTTTTTTGATGCAAGTTTGCCTTTGGGAAGTGCTTTGGGGCTTTTCCGTCCAACCATTGAGCTGGTCATTGCTGGTTATCATATAAAATCCACTTTTCATTGCATGTCACAATCCAATCAAGAAATGGTTCACTGTTGCACAGAATAAGAGGACACTACAAAACAACATTTTTTTTTTTTGTCAGCTCATGAGGCATCCACTGATGGATATTTTTCACATTTCCAATTTGCTCCAAATGCCAAACAACCATAGAATGGTTGACGTTGAGTTCTTTGGCAACGTCTCATGTAGTTGTAAAGAATCAGCTTCGATGATGCTCTCAGTTGGTGTCAACTTCTGATGGCCAGCCACTACACTCATCTTCAAAGCTCTGTCTCCTTTGCGAAACTTCTTGAACCACCATTGTATGTTCATTAGCAGTTCCTGGGCCAGATACATTGTTGATGTTTCGAGTTGTCTCCGCTGCTTTGTGATCCATTTTGAACTCAAATAAGAAAATTTCTGGAATTTGCTTTTTGTCTAACATCATTTCCACTGTTGTTGTTCAGTTGCAAAGTTGTGTCAAACATTTTGCGACATCATGGACTACAGCATGCCAGGCTTCCCTGTCTTTCACTATCTCCTGGAGTTTGGTCAAACTTACATTCATTGAGTTGGTGATGCCATCCAACCATCTCATCCTCTGTTACTCTCTTCTCTTCCTGCCCTAAATCTTTCAGTCTAAAATAAATATAAAATCAACAGCAAGTAATAACATTACCAAAAAAAAAAAAAAAAAGAGAAATGTGCATTCAAATTATATATAACATAACCACATTTATTTAGAATGTATTCCAATATCAATATTTGAACAAACTCCAGGAAAAAGTGAAGGACAGGGGAGCCAGGCATGCTGCAGTCCATGGGATTGCAAAGAGTCAGACTCGACTTAGCAACTGAACAAAAACAACAAAAACAGTATCAAACGGCAAATTTGAACAAGCAAAAACTGCAATTGCTTTTGCACCAAACTAATAACTTCGAGTCTAGATGACTTGTACTAGTTATTTTATTGTTGGTGACTCCACAACCCAGCTGATAAAATGCCCTGCTGCTGCTGCTAAGTCGCTTCAGTTGTGTCCAAGTCTGTGCAACTCCATAGACGGCAGCCCACCAGGCTCCCCTGTCCCTGGAATTCTCCAGGCAAGAATACTGGAGTGGGTTGCCATTTTCTCCTCCAATGCATGAAAGTGAAAAGTGAAAGTGAAGTTGCTCAGTCGTGTCCAACTCGTAGTGACCCCAGGGACTGCAGCCTACCAGGCTCCTCCGTCCATGGGATTTTCCAGGCAAGAGTACTGGAGTGGGTGCCATTGCCTTCTCCGATAAAATGCCCTACTTTTTCCAAATAATGTGTCCTTGACTCACCCTCCCTTTACCTTTCATTTTCATCTGGCTATGATGAAATGGAACCAGCTGGAGCCCTTCACTTGCCATGGGGTGATCACATTTTGGACATCTCTCAGAGGGAGCATGTCCACGGAGAGCATAGATTCTACTACCACTCTGGTCTTTTCCCATTCAGAAACCTCAGTAACAGCTCAGACACAGCCCAGACTTCTGTAACAGAGGCATCCAAAACGGCTGTTTGGCCCAGTCTTGGCCACCCCATCACTCAGAGAGAACAGGGTACCATCCAGCAAGCTCCCTTAACTGAAATAGGAGAGGGCCTGGACAAAAGGGAAGCAGTTTCATCACACACCTGTAACACATTCTCCACTCACCCTTGGTAAACAGCTCTGCATTGAGAGGCCTTCTCCATGCCTTGTTCTCCATATTAGGGGCTGGATTGCAGTCCATGATGCACAAACTTGAACCCCCTGACTGTTGGCGCTACCCTTAAAATACTAACCTGTCCACAATCTGACCACTGATCCCCATCCACCTTGATTATTGCATTGGTTCAAAAGTCATCACGGTCCTTCCCTCACCCTCTTGGGCCTATTCTCCTCACAAAAGCCAGAGTGAGTGATCCTTTGATGAGGCCAGGGCCTGTGGCTCCTCTGCTCAGACCCATGCCCTGGCTCACAGCAGAGCCTTTCTGATGCCCCCAGGCTCTCTCCAACCCGTCACTCACTCTGACTATCTTGCTGCTGCTGCTGCTAAGTCACTTCAGTCGTGTCCGACTCTGTGTGACCCCATAGATGGCAGCCCACCAGGCTCCCCCGTCCCTGGGATTCTCCAGGCAAGAACACTGGAGTGGGTTGCTATTTCCTTCTCCAGACCATCTGACTGTTGTTGCAACTAAACAATAGAAACGTGGGTGGACAAATTAACAGGCGAGGCGAATGGGGAGTAAAGAGTAGGGGCCAGGAGGGCCAGAATCCTCTGGGCAAGGGTCCCTCCTAACTCCTTTCCTGGGAAGGAGGCCTTGGTTCAGCAGACTCAAATTCTAGTCGTAACAAGGGGTAGGGCTTCATATGTGAGCCGAAGCTCAAAATTAGGTTCCTTGACTGAAAAGGGTACATAACAGACCCTTCCTTACAACTCTTCAACTGCTTTATGAAAAGGAAAGCGCTTCAACAGACTTCAACGAAGTTACTACAAAGTGCGGCTACCGTGAGCTGCCATTTTACGGACAGGCAAACTGAGGCTCGCCGGGCGGCGATTTACCGAGCTTCCCCACCCCCTAGCCGGCGCGGTCCGCGTCTAGGACAGTATAGTCCACCTCGCCAAGGCCTCGGACACTGCTGTCCCAGTAAACCCCTAGGAGGCGGAACTTGTGACAAGTGCCGCTTGGGGAATTGGCCAAAGGCGCTTCCGGTCCAACCGGAAGCGCGCCCCTGGAACTACCACTCCCAGTAGCCCACGCGACGCGTCCCCGTCGAGGCAGGGGGGAGGCCGCCATTGTCCGCGGCTGAAGTGAAGCGGTCGCCCGGGCGGTGGGGTTATTACTGTTGCGGCTGCCGCCGGCCCGGAGGATAGGGAGAACGGGCGGGGAGAGGCGGCGCCTACACTTGCGCCTGGCTCGCCTCTAGGGCAGGTCCCTTGGCCCGCCTCTGGCTTTGCGGAGGCGCTGGATCGGCTGGGAGAGCCCGGGTGAGCCCCGCGCGTCGGGCCTTTGTCCCCCGGGCGGGAACCCTAAGCTCACGGCCGAGCCGGGACGAATGTGAGCGCAACAAAAGCCGAACGCCCTCGGCGAAGCGAACGCGAGCTTGTCTAGCTGCCCGCTGAGAGCAGGGGTCACCGGCCCGCAGGGGTGGGAGGCCGGCGGCTGCGATCCAGGTGAGGTCCGCCGTTACCGGGACGGGCTGTGAGCCTCGCACCCACAGCGGGAGTGCGGAGGAAGTCTGGGATGAGAGGCCAGAAGGCAGGTGGCGAGGACGCCTCCGAGGCCGTCCTTAGGAGTCCACCTTGTCTTTCCCGACGGGCGGTTCTCGTGAGAACACGTTCTCATTTGTCATAGAGCGAAGTCAAAAGGACAGCCCGGGGCTCCTTTAAAGGTGCAGTGACCGGATGACTTTGTCAAGTTGCAAAGAAGCGTGCAGAATATTTAGTGTGCCAACTTGGAGTTCGGGCGCAGATCCCGGTGCTCCCGGTGCCCATTGGGCGTTCCAGTGCTTTATACACGCTCCCAGGAATTCGCAGAGCTCTGCCAGTTGGCGTTGGTGCCCTCCGAGAGGTCGCAGAACTTGCATAAAAGTCTAGAATTTAGGGGGTTGGGTTGGTGTTGTCTCCAAATCTGGTTTTCTGTTGACCCCAGCACCAAGAGACAGATTTTTTTTTTTCCCTACATAAGATTTACATAACTTAAAAAAAAATTTACATAACTTAAAATTAACTATTTTAGCGTACAAGTCCGTGGTTTTCTTGTGCGTTCAGAGCGTTTTGCAGTTATCACCACTATATAATTCCAGAACATTTTCATCACCCCTCTCCCCGGCAAAAAAAAAAACACACCCCCACCCTGAACCATTAAGCTGCCACTCGCCGGTTCTTCCTCCCCTCAGCTCTAGGCAACTACTTACATATGAATATTGTAGGTAGATTTTACAACAATTTTTGTTAAATCAATAGAAAAGCTACCTCTTCGTTGTCAGTAACCGTCTCATGAGAACTGTTAACAAATTTCTCCCCCCTCATCCTGGACCATGCCCTTTTTTCAGCTAACCCGAGTCATTCTTCATTTTTCTTCAGGAATTTGTTTTTGACTTTTAAGTTGTTTTCTTTCAGTGCTCTGTAGAAGTCTTTTATTGTTTTTGTGGATGTGTTCTCCTTATTCCCACTGTCTTTGAGAAAAACCATTTTTTGTCTTTTCCTACTTTTGTTATTAGGTGGGTTTTGCAATTGGTTTTCAATAATCACCTAAATCCACTGCTCCTCAGCAAGCTTCTGGGGGATTAATCCTGCAAGATGGCTGCCATCAACCCATGGGGTTCATGGGGTGAGTACAAATCCTGTTTCTTCTGGGCTTCCCTAGTGGTGACCTGCTGTAGCTAGGGGTCAGAGCTGTAGAGGGGCTAAGGGTTTTTGGGATTGGAGGGGGTCTCTCTATCTTGGTACAGAATTAGAACTGAGTGAGGTTGTTTTGTTTTTTAATTGGTTGTTTGTATAAAAGATAATGTAATTTTCCTGTATCTTATAGTTCTCTCCTGAGAAGTCTCATTAGTTCTAAGAGATTTTTCTGGTGATTTGTGGAATTTCTTGGAAGACGGTCATCTACAACCAAAATTTCTATACCATCCTCATGTTTTTTACTTGTATTATTGTTTTTCGCTGTATAGCGTTGGTTTATAATTTAAGAACAACATTAAATGGTGTCAGTAGTGTGTAAGTGACACTTCATGTATCTGTCATTAAAGACATCAAAAGACCAGTAATGTTTCTTAAAAATTAAATGATGTTCAATTTTATCAGATACTTCTCCAGCCACTTAAGGAGTTATGTTCTTAATTGTTCAGTAGCTGTATCATATCAATAAATTTCCTGAAAGTGACCCACTGTGCATTTTTGCTATAAATCTAGCTTATGTTTCCCCCCACGCGTCCTTGGGCTCTAGTAATGGAATTCTGTGTGCACATGAGTGAGATAGGTCTCCTTTTCCATCTTGCTGCCTTTAGTCGCTAGGGTCAGCGTCACAGTCCTGTCCTTTCCTTGTCCTAACCTGACCTCTGGTGTAGGTATCCTTATGGACCAGTCCTGGGGAATGACGACTGTTGACCCGTGGGCCTCCTGGGGTGAGTCAAGACCCTGTTTCCTCATCAGACACATTGGTTACTATGTTGTGGTCTCTCCCATCAGTAACCTGCCATTGCTGGGAATCAGAGCTGGTGGGGAGAGAGGAGGGGGTCTGGTCCAGATCCGTCTCTTGGCAGAGCTGGAACAGGAAAGGATCAGAACACATCACTGAGGGATCTAGCGATGAAATTTCCAGAACAGGATGCATGAGAATGCATGTGTGGCCATTTAGGGCTCAGACCCAGAAAGGCTGTGAACAGGCACTTTCTCTACGACAGTGCCTCAGGACAACAGGGGATGGGTCATGTGTTTAGGTTTATTGTTTAACTTCTCTGGATCCCACTGCCTTCATCTGTAATGTGAGGAAGTGGATCTTTTCCCTTGCCCAAATGGGAGGGACAGGGTCTGGAACTCAGCTGGGCCACTTTTGGCAGAGAGAGCTGCCTCTGTGACTTCACTTTCCTCCCCCAGCTCTGTGCCCTCAGGACTCTACCTGGCAAATGGAGGAGACCGCCGAGGAGAGGAGGAGGGCCCCAGGGCTCCCAACAGCCCAGGCCCAGGTGAGATGGGGCTTCTGCTTTTATCTGACGGGTTGCCTTCTTCCTAAGGTGTTGGGGGTGTCCCTGACCATCCCAGTTGATATGGCTCCTCAGTTTACCACAGCTAAGGTTTGGATAGAGAAGGAATCAGCCAGAAGTTTATTGATTTTTGAGCATAGGTAGGGAGAACTCAGTTTTCCATGACTTGGAGCCTCACTGTCAACCAGCCTGTTCCGAGTCCTTGAGCCCCAGCTGTGCTGTGGGCTGTTTGGTACATAAGGGTCAGTCCCTTTTGGCAAGCAGTCCCCTCCCCCTTTTCCCTTCCACCTTCCCCATATATTCAGTGCCTGACTCACATTGGTCCTATTTTCTGAGCTCTGTGCTTAGGCAGGGGAACAAGGTCAATTGTGAGCCCCCTTCCTTGGGAGCTCCCAGCCCCCTTTCCAGGGTGGTTTAGTCAGCTCCTGAGGCCTCACCATCTGCCTGGTGCTGTACATGTGATTCAGGACACAGGCCTGAGGTGCTTAGAAAGGCCCTGATCCCTGGAGGAGCTGAGCACAACGGATGCCTTGGAGGTGGGACAGAGTCTGCATAGAGGCCACGTGCCACAGCTGGGGTCCTTTTGTTGTGGAGAGGGAGGCTGCCTGGAAGATAGGATGCACCTGAGCCAAGAGGCGAAGGCGACACATCAGCCAGATGGGCATAGCCTGGTGCGAGAAATCTGCCTTCTCTAGCGCCATGGGGACGCACTGCATGACCAGCATCTGGTGAAGGCCGACTGTAATTTGATTTTAGGCCAAGAAGGCCAGGAAAAACCTTGCTGTATCCTGAATGCCTGCCACGGAGTTGGAACTCCATCCTGGTTGTAGTAAGGAGCCGCAGAAGTGTTGGGAGCAAGAAGCACCAGGGTCTAATATGTAGCTGGAAGGATGTTCCTGGCAGGGGAGTGAAGAGAAGGGGACTGGAAAGCAGGCTGGCGAATCAGGCTTCAGTCTGATCGGCACCTGGAAGCAAGATCTGATATGTATAAGGGAGGTAAAGCAGGAGGACTTTGTGATTGTTTGGGTACAAGATTGGCTCCCTAGAGAAACAGAGCAGCAGAGTTGATGCTGGAGAGGTGTCATCCCCCTCCTCCCCTCTTGCCAAGCCTCCTTATTGGAGGCAGCCACTTAAGAACTTTTTTATAACTGTTTTATGAAAATATTATTCACATACCATAGAGTCCAACCTCTTAAAGTATGTAGTTCTGTGGGTTTTTAGTAATTCACAGAACTGCAGCCATCACCAGTATCTAGAATTTCCATCACTCCAGAAAGAAACCTTGTACATATTAGCAGTTACTCCCTGTTTCCCCAGCTCCCAGCTCCTGGTAACCACTAATTTACTTCTCCCTGTGTTTGCCCATCGTGGACGTTTGATATAAAGGGAACCATATAATATATGGCCTTTTGTGTCTGCTTCTGTCACTTAGCGTGTTTTGACAGGTTATCGATGTGATTATCATTTATCAATTTTTTTCTTTCTCATGACACAGAAAAAGCCATTTTTAACTTACTGTTTCAGTTTTTTAGAAGTGTGTTAGTCGCTCAATTGCATCCAACTCTTTGCAACCCCATGGACTGTAGCCTGCCAGGCTCCTCTGTCCCTGGAATTCTCCAGGAAATAATACTGGAGTGGTTAGCCGTTCCCTTCTCCAGGGGATTTTCCCAATCTAGGGATCAAACCCAGGTCTCTGGCATTGCAGAGACAAATTCTTTACTGTCTCAGCCACCAAAGAAGGGTTGCTTTTAAATGAGAGATTTTTATTTTAATTCTTTGAATTTAGGTGTATCCTAATGATTTTCTACTATGAAAGACAAAAATAGTTCCATTACTATATTTAGGTTTTTCATTCCTAAGTCACAATAATGAATCAAGCAAATGGGAGATACTATGATATAAAAATGTTAATAACATCTTTGCCTAACTTTGTGTCTCCCACCAACTTAAAAAAAAAATCAACAAAACCTCCCACAGTTTAAAAGCTGACTGGTGAAGTTTGTCCTAAGTGTGCTGTCCCCACATGGCAGCGCTGCTGTCTCTGGGAGGCAGGGCCTGAATCGTGTGATGCAGGGTGGTGGTTGTCTGGCATCAAAAGTTGAGTGACTGATGTTTGCTGCTGCTACAGTGTGAAGTCATGTTTAGATTCTGTAACATAATCAGTAGTGAAGCTAGACTAGGTTGAAAGATGGGCCCTGGATCAGTTGCTTGGGAATAGAAGTTAGCTACAGTGAAATGCTATGAAGTTCTAATAACCACTGTGCTGCACTTAGCTGGCAATATTTGTGAGGGTTTCTGAGAATTATTAGAGTTAATGCCAAGAAAATAAAATGGAGACTTCAAATAACACCACCCTCCAGTGTCTGAAGAGTTGTAATTTATGAGCACATACTCTTGGCCCTCTCTCCACACTCACTTTGGATCTTTCCCTCTGGGAAACTCAAGCCTTGAATATGTGAGTTTTGTATTAAGTGAGGTTTTCAGACACACAGACAAGAGCCCCTTCTGCCTCTGTTGTTCCCTCCAAATTAAATATTTATTGAAATAAAGTATTCACCTGGTGAAAACATCAAATGGCTGTCATCCCTTGTTATCGGTATAGTCTGATTTTAGAAACATGTTGGTTAGTGAAGTTTTAGCTAGTGGGAGTCCAGATCCTATTATTCTGATGAATAGGGAAAATAATAATATTCCAGCCCATTAAAAAACCCCAGCCAGCCACTCCAAATGTGGAAACTCTTAAACCCCTCCTTAACAATCCACCAAAGTTTTCTGCACAATAAACTTCCATATAAGACATCAGTTAATGGAATACTCTGCCCCCATCATTGATTGTCTCAAGGATGAACACACACTAGTTATATTTTCCGTCTCTGCAAAGAGCTTGCCCTAAAACAGTAATAAATCATGAAGTTTTGAAGATGCCGAAGAGTCCATCTGAATTTCTCTAGGTTCCGTGAAGGGGCCAGAGGTCAGAGAATTCAGGTAATGCAGGAGCAATCAGATGAGATACTGCCAGGCAAACAGCTGAGACCCAGCTCATCACGCCCTGTGTCCTCCCATGGTTTAGATGTGTGGCTGGTGTATCAAATTTCATAAAGTGCCTTAGAATGTCTAGATAAACGCTTATGCTACTGCTTCTAAGTCACTTCGGTCGTGTCCGACTCTGCGACCCCATAGACGGCAGCCCACCAGGCTCCCCCGTCCCTGGGATTCTCCAGACAAGAACACTGGAGTGGGTTGCCATTTCCTTCTCCAATGCATGAAAGTGAAAAGTGAAAGTGAAGTCGCTCAGTCGTGTTCGACCCTTAGCGACCCCATGGACTGCAGCCCACCAGACTCCTCCGTCCATGGGATTTTCCAGGCAAGAGTACTGGCGTGGGGAGCCATTGCCTTCTCTGATAAACGCTTATACATGTATGCAAAGCCATCTGTCCAAAAATGTTTACAAAAATTTGGGTGAAATATCTTTGCAATTCATCATGTCAGATAATAATTTGGAAGATAGGAATTCAGGTAAGGGTTACCTGAGAATTGGAAGGGCTCACTCCTACCTAGAGGTGGGCCCTTCTCTGCCCTCTCCCCTTGCTCCTGAGCATTAGCTAACAGTGACACTCCTCTCCCAGCCCCACCTCTTCTCTCCACGGCTGGTGAGGCTAGGTGCCTGTCTCCTGCCATCTCTTCCTTTTGTTTCATCACCGGCCTCAGTTTTGCATTTTCCTTTGTGTCCCTAAGGCCTCCATGAATTGTGGGCCCTGATGTTGGGGCATGTTCTGCTGGGGGTCTTTTTTTCTTTCTATTTAGCAGACCATGGATCCTTCAATTTTGATGACATCTCTTAACTCTGGAAATATGTTTTATTTAGATTTTTTTTGACAAATTCTATAGCTATAGAAAAATATAAAAAATGATAAGCTAGACAGGGTCCCTCCCATCACTCCAAATGAACAATTGTTAATGTTTTGCTGTATTTGCTTTGCTTTCTTTCTTAGTCCCCAATTACATTCTTCTCCCACCCTTCCTGAGAACAGCCACTTACAGCAAGTCCATTTTCATACTATGTAGATAGTATGATACATGTAGATAATAAACTGTAGATATAAGGTAAATAATCGTATACTTTTAAACAATGCTTTATACATGTTTTCTTTACACCTTTCAAGGTCAATTTTGAGGTCCCTCCATGTGAGTGTAAAGATCAGGGGCATTTCTTTTTGCCCCATCAAAGACATGCATTCTATATTCATCTGTTCTGTGGATAGGCTTATAAGTCCTCCCTCCCTCTACCATTTTTCCTGTTTCAAACAAAGCTGTGTGGACATTACAGTTTTACTTGTATGCACGTGTACGTTTATCTAGGCATACTCCTGGAAGCAGGGTTTTGCTAAGTTTCAGGGCGTATGTGTTGTCAGTATGACCTGTGCTGCCACGTGGCTCTGAAAGAGCAGAGCCCCTTCTCAGTCTCCCCACTCTGAGGGAAGGTGTCTATTTCCATCTTTGCTGCCACTTGACAGTATTAATATTGGGTCTTTTAATTTTTGCTTACCTTGAAACCAAGAAAATGTATTACTTTAATTTGCATGTCCTTGATTGTTTGTGGGGTTGAATATCTTTGCATGTAGTTATTGGTCATCTGTATTGCTTTCTCTCTGTCTCACTCCCATGTCTAGATTTCTGTAGACTCTTGATATATAAGCATTTCATGCTTTCTGGATCCTGAATCTTTGCTGTATATGGATTATCTTCTCCCAGTCTGTAGCTTGTCTTAACTTTCAGTTCAGTTCAGTCGCTCAGTCGTGTCCAACTCTTTGCAACCCCATGGACTGCAGGACGCCAGGCCTCCCTGTCCGTCACCAACTCCCGGAGTTTACCCAAACTCATGTCCATTGAGTCGGTGATGCCATCTAACCATTTCATCCTCTGTTGTCCCCTTCTCCTCCTGCCTTCAATCTTTCCCAACATCAGGGTCTTTTCAAATGAGTCAGCTCTTCGCATCAGGTGGCCAAAGTATTGGAGATTCAGCTTCAGCATCAGTCCTTCCAATGAACACCCAGGACTGATCTCCTTTAGGATGGACTGGTTGGATCTCCTTGCAGTCCAAGGGACTCTCAAGAGTCTTCTCCAACACCACAGTTCAAAAGCATCAATTCTTCGGTGCTCAGCTTTCTTTATAGTCCAACTCTCACATCGATACATGACTACTGGAAAAACCATAGCCTTGACTAGATGGAACTTTGTTGACAAAGAAATGGCTCTGCTTTTCAATATGCTGTCTAGGTTGGTCATAACTTTCCTTCCAAGGAGTTAAGCGTCTTTTAGTTTCATGGCTGCAGTCACCATCTGCAGTGATTTTGGAGCCCCCAAAAATAAAGTCAGCCACTGTTTCTGCTGTTTCCCCATCTATTTGCCATGAAGTGATGGGACTGGATGCCATGATCTTCGTTTTCTGAATGTTGAGGTTTAAGCCGACTTTTTCACTCTCTTTAACTTTATGATGTCTTTTATCAGGGAAATGTTTTTTGGTATATTTTTGTCAGATGTATCTGTTTTTGCTTATGGCTAGCATTTTATGTAAAGAAGCCCTTTATTTTAAAGCAAAATCCCTTCCTGTCCTCCTTTATATTGCTTTCCTGAGGTTATTTATATGACCTCCTGACCTGATTGCTGTGTTTTCTGTCTCTTTGTATTCGGTAGATTCTTGTACTCCAAGCCTCTTGTATCATCCTGTCCTGTTTTATACTGAAACTTTCCAATCTGGGGATTAGATTTTCAGATCATTGAAAGTTCTATGTGACTGCAGCCTGGATTCTCTGTCCCCTTGGCTGCTAAGTTCAGTCTCCACGTGTGCAGATGTTTCTCCTGTGTTCAGGGGCCCTCCGATCTGTTTGTATTTACCAGAGAACTGTGTGACTGTGCAGCTGAGCAGCTTTGGTTCCTGACCTCACTGCCTCCTTGTCTCTCTTCTGTCTCTCCTGACAAGTCTCATTCTAAACTGCATGGACCTGGGTGGGCCACGATCACCAGGTCAGTTCTGCTTGCAGTTTCCTGGGTATACAGCTGACTGTCAGGTCGTCCACAGACCCCCTCCTCTCTCCCTGTTTTGGGCTGAAGGGGGTCTCAACTCCAGGGCGGTCACTCACCTGGGCAATCTGAGAACCTCTTACACACTTTCCCATCAGATAGAGTGGCTGGCAGGGAGGAGGGGCAACTGGCAAAGGTGTCCTGAGTACAGACCTTTAAGCCTGATTTTCACTCCTGACTTCAGTGGCATTTAAACCCAGAGCCCGGAGCCTCTCCTGAGGTGCCGCTTCCACTGCAGCCCCTTCTCACGTGCAGAGTGGGGCTCTCTGGTGTTTCATTGCTCAGCCACGCTCCTCTGCTCCCGATCTTACAGGAATGTGTGCACCACCACATGCTGATGGCTTCTTTTCTTCACTGGATTTTCTTTAAAACTAGGTGGTTTTGGGGACTTTGGCTAGTTGGTCCAGTGGCTGAGACTGTGCTTCCAATGCTGGGGTCCTAGGTTCAATCCCTGGTCAGGGAACTAGATCCCACATGCTGCAACTAAGACCTGGCACAATCAAATAAATAGAAATATTTATTAATTAAAATATTAAATATTAAAATAAATAAATATTTAAAAATCACCTATTTTTAAACCTAATAGTTTCCTGTGGTGCTATAACAGATTACCACAAACAATGACTTAGAGCAACATGAATTTATTCTCTTGTTCTGGAGCTCTAAGTCTAGAATGGGACTACTGGGCTCTTATCTTCCTGGAGGCTCAGGGGAGAATTGGCTCCCTTGCTTTTACTCAGTTCTGGAGGCATCTGCATTTCTTGGCTCGTGGGCCTTTCCTCCAGTGTGCATCACTCTGAACTCTGCTTCCATTGTCTCATTTTCTCTGATGCAGACCCTCTTGCCTCCTTCACTTGTAAGCACCATTGTGATTACATTGAGCCCACCTGGATAATCCAAGATAATCTCCCCATCTCATCATCCTTAATGTAATCACATCTCTGTAACTGTGACATCTTTTGTCATGTTGAGGTAACGGTCATTAGGATGTGGACGTCTTTGGCAGGACCATTATTCAGCTGACCACAGACATCCACCAAATGTCACCTTTCAGCTTTCTGCCTTTGCATCTATTTGGATACCTTAAAAAAATCTAGATCCTATGATAGGCCATAATGGAAAAGAGTGTTTTTTTAAAATGTATATATATGTATAACTGAATCAATTTGCTGTACAACAGTTATAAACAACATTGGAAATCAACTATATGTCAATAAAAATTTAAAAAAATAAGTTTTTTTTTTTAAGTTGAGTGTTAGGAAAAAATGTATTTTATAGCAAAGCTCAGATATTACATTGTTTCACCCATGTTTGTATCTGAGACATACCCACCTTTTAGGAAATGAACACAATACCTTCATCACACCCAACAAAATTAACAGTAATTCTTTAGTATTACTTAGTACCAAGCCTGCATTCAGTTTTCCCCACTTGTCCCCAAGTTATCTTTTGCATTTGGTTTATTCAGATCAGGATCCAAGCAGGGATGGCACATTGCCTGTATTTCATATGCTGATGAAACCAGGTCGCCTGCCTTGTTGGTTTGCCTAATTTTGCCCTTGTGATGTCCTCGGATGAGTTCCTTCATCCTGCTGTCTCCTGTAGATGGATAATTGAGCTAGAGGCTAGAGCAGTTACAGGCTTTGTATTTTGGGCAAGAGTCCTTGATAGGTGGTGCTGAGTCCCCCCTGTGTTGCATCAGTGGGCACAAGTTGTCTGTTGTCCCGTTTCCAGATGATGTGATGGATTAGTGGGTGCAGGTACAGTCAGCCTGATCCCTCCATCGTAAATTCCCATGTCTGCTTTTCACTGTAGTTTAGCAGTCATCACTGATCATTGCCAGAGTGCCAAGGTCCACTGTTTTATTAGGGGTTGCAAATTCTTTCTAGTGATTTTGTTCCTTCTGTCTCTGTTAAAGGTGGTTGTTCCTTTTTAAGTATTTGTGTGGGGATCTGCTGGGGTCTTTGAAGGAGTGGGAGATGAACTTGTGGCTCATTCCACCTGCTTGACTGCTGCCAGGGTGTGGGCTTGGATATTGTTAACTGTTGAACTTTGACGCCATGTAAGTAGGTGCCACCTTCCAGGGAGATAGCATCCTAAGAGCACCCTGGGCAGGAAGCATGGCCTCCTGCCTGGGCCCCCTGTTTTGGCGAAAGCTTTCACTTTCATGTCAGGTTCAAAGGATTTGTTAACAAAATAAGCCACTCGCTATATACAAATAAATAATACAAATATTTGTCAGAGAATTATCTACCTTACTTTCAATATACTAACGTTAAAAGAGAAATAGAGCGGAGGATACATCACCAAATTGGGTTTTGACCAACATCCAGACTTAAACAGTGCTGGGAAGTCACAAGTCACAGCACATCTGGAGTCCCAACTGGGAAAGGGTTCCAGGCAGCGCGTCCACTCTGTGGGTGAGACTTCAGAGACTGCAGTTCAGGTTCCTGCTTATAATCCCAGGACGGAGGCAAACTGATATCATCATCAATATGTGACCAAACTGCAAGCCTGGCTTCATGTTAATGCTGTTTGTTTTGTCTTGTAAAACTTGGAATGTTGCTGGGGCTTGGGGTTTGGTTGGAGCTTGGTTGGCCAGGCCCCCTTTAGGGGCTCAAGGACCTCAAGATTCCTCCCTCATTTTATCTAAGGTGCTGCAAGTCTTGCACTCAGCACGCGGTTACTCCCAGTCAGGGTACTGTCCACACAGGTTAGAAGCAAGGTCAGAGACCTGTACTGCTTTGTCTCTGAAGCCTAAACAAGACTATTTTTTAAAAATTTCCCTAACACCCCTGAGTGTATCACTCTGGAAGTGCAGTGAGTTTATGCTTTGTGCACACTTAGGTTTTGTGCACTTCTCTACCTGAATGTCACATTTAAGTAAAAATGTTTACATTACCCAAAAATGTAGAGGCAGCTGCCATTAAGAAAACTGAGGCCTGGGCAGGTCTTCAAGAGGAAAACCCATTGTCATTGAGGAGTCCGAGTTTTGGGAGGGTTTCACCATAGGAGGTTGTGATCAGCAGAAGAGAATCACTGGAGCAGAAGCAATTCTGTGTTTCAAGCCAGTTGTGTGAAGGGGGTGAGGGGAGCAGTTCAGACCAGTAGAGAAATCTACACTGAAGACCCAGCATGAGAGCTGGCCCTCATCAGAGATGACAGGCTTGGTTTATGAGCCATGACCCACAGGGACGGAAGGAAGGCGGCTGTATGTGGTTGGAAGAGAAGTGTTGCAGGCTTTGTAGAGGTTCACCAGATGCTATGAGGGGAAGCACACCGCACACGTGTCCATTCAGTGGGTGTTTGTCTCGAGGGAATTCTGTGCTGACCTGGAGGAGGGGACCATAGTGGATAGACAGGCCAAGAGAGAGGCCTCAAAAGGAGCAGGGGCTGTGGGGTTTGTAGCACACGTCCCACAACACACAGCTCACTCCCCACTGCCCTCATGAGGGAAGACATGCCCCTGCCCCACCCTGAAAGTGCCCAGATACCTGAGACTCACTTTGATGGTTTCAAAGGACTGTGCAGGATGCATTTGTTGAAAAATCAGACATCCTTTAATTTTTCTAGTGGGTATTCCTGGTTGTTTTTCTTAAAAACGTCAGTTTGAACTTTATAGAACTCAAAGTGCTTTGATAGCAACTGTTAGTGGTTCTCCTTGGCTTGGACAGCTCTGCTCAGTCCTGGCCCACCCCACCTCCAGTGCTTGGGAGGCTGTCCTCAGAAACAGTCTGGGAGTGGAAACCTCTCTCTGTGCCCAGGAAGGCAGCCTCTGAGTGTTTAGAGAACCCTTCCAGGTCCTGGATCCACTTGTGGAGCAGATGTCAGCCCCAGGTTCTCTGCTCTGTGATCAGGGTTCATGTTCCGCGTCCATCCTGGTCCTGGTCTTAGTCTCGGTCTCACTAAGTGTCTGCAGCTCTGGAAAAGCAGGAAGAACTGTCCAGGTACTACCCAGTGTTACTAGAACTGAGCAAGACTTGGGAGAGAGCTGCTCATTTTTATTGTGGTTACTGTGAGCCCAGGTATCCACTTTCCTAAGAGTACATTTCAAATGCAGGGCCCTGGCTGGCTCCCAGTGAGACCTTATCCACATCAGTCAGAATATTGAATACATTCAGGGCAATTCCTCTATGTCCTGTTTCCTCCCCAACTCTTGTCAGCCCTACTCCCTCCCCAGAAAACACTAGATGGAATGGGGGGCAGGGAGAGGTGTCTCCAGGTTGAAGAGAAACATGTCTGGTCTTTTAGGAACCAGTGACCTTCAATGATGTGGCTGTGGACTTCACACAAGAGGAGTGGGGGCAGCTGGACCTTGTTCAGAGGACCCTGTACCGTGACGTGATGCTGGAGACCTATGGGCACCTGCTCTCTGTAGGTAAGCTGCTGGCTGACTGAATAAAGGAAGCTGTCCTTGCAATACCCTCTGCTGCTCCCTGTTTACCATCTTATATGAGCCTCAGGGGGGCCAAGGTGATCAAGAGCCCTGAGGTTCAAGGATGGAGTCCCTACTGATCATAAAGTATGAAGTGAAGTCACTCATGGAAAGAGTAGGGGAAGGAGGGTTACATGACTACACAAGTCCATGTTTTTCCTCTTCATGTAGGGAATCAGATCACCAAGCCTGAGGTCATCTCCCTGTTGGAGCAAGGAGAAGAGCCATGGTCAATGGAACCAGCATATCCTCTTCAAGGCACTTGTCCAGGTGAGAGCAGGCCCCAGGTGGGAGTGAGGAACCTTCCTCTGAGCCCTACTTTTTGAGAAAAGGGCTGAGGCCATGAGGAGTTCACTTCCTCAGATAGCATCACAGTTCCTTCCAAGGAGCTTCATCCCTTGTACTATTTTCAGAGCAAAAATGCCCACCTTCTTAAGAAGGTAGCAATTTTTGTATCCTGCAGTTTCCTTCCTTACCTCTCATATTATCTCTGTCCCTTTTGTCTAAAAAGACTTCTCATTTATTTACCTGCTTTTTAATTTTTTATTGCAAAACTTGTATCCTTGTAGTCACAGACTCTTCTTTCCAAAAAAAAAAAAAAACCCAGCAAAAAGTGATTGTTTAATACAGATAATGTATCTACATGATTTAAAAACTCAAAGCTATATAAAATGGGTAAGTGAAAGAAAGTTTCATTTATACTTATTCACACTGTTCTTATCCTCCAGAGAGACACACAGAAACACACACAGGTAACCCCTTTCCTTTTACTATAAATTTTTGGTTATTTTATTAGTGGTTGTCCTGGGAATTATAATTAACATCTTAATTTGCAGCAGTTTAGTTTGGATTTTATGTAATTGTCTTTTAAATCAGATAGGAAACAAAAATGCAGTTATACAGTCTTGTATTTTCCCAAGTAGTTACCTTTATTGGTGGTCTGTATTTTGAGTTACTGTCTTTTCATTTCAGTCTGAAGAACTCCTTTTAGCGTTTATCATAGGGCACCTTTACTAGCAAACTCTTACCTTTTGTTTTATCAGGGAAGGTCTTGATTTCTCTGTTTTTGAATGATAGTTTTGCCAGGTATAGAATTCGTGGTTGACACATTTCTTCTTGCTGTCCTCCCTGGTTTCTGATGAGAAATAAGCTGTTAATCTTGTTGAGGATCCCTTGTGTGTGATGACTTGCTTCTCTCTTGTTGCTTTCTTTGACTTTTGAAAATTTAACTACAGTGTGTATGTATGTGGCCTTCTAGATTCCCAGGAATATGTTAGAACTTTTCAAAGCTCCTATGCATATCTCACTCCTCAGCTTTTCCTTTCATTTTTTGGTTAGTATATCGTTTACCCCAACTGTTTTGCATCATCTCGGACAGTAATTAAAAAAAAAAAAAAGACTTCTTAAAACTTTGCCTGGAAATGTTTGACAGATCCCTACTTCCTGGAAGCTTTTAGCACTGTGCAAGTTCCCACAAGCCTTTCAAGTGGGATCTTTCTGGGAATCACTAAACAGCTCAGATAATGACTATTCTTTGGGAGTGAGGCTTTGAAAAAGCTCTAGCTTTGTTCTGTTTCCTCCAGCACCAGAAATATGGGATGTTATTTTCCAAGGCTACTGCTGAGTTGAGGAGTCAGAGATGGGATTAGGGTAAGTTAAAATGCTACAAATCTGTTGCTATTGAAATTAACTATTCTCCTTGAATAAACTCTCTCTGGGTCACTGCACAGCTTTGGTTAAGCATATAGACACACATAGTTACTTTTCACCTTTCCAAAGGTGAAATACAGTACACATTGTTCTGTATTTTGTTATTTTTAATTTAACAATATACTGTGCTCTCTCTTGAGTCCTAAAGGTGGACATCTTCCTGTCCACTCTAACAAAGTGGGCTTTTGTGGGGTCTTACCTGTTGCCCCCATCTGGATCTGAAAGCCTGTACCAAGGCGTCATAATTTCAAGTAGCTTTTATGTGCTGACCTTTCTGAGTAATCATCCTGAGCCCTGTGGTTCCACCAGCTCCAGCCTTACACTTCTGCCTTCTTGCAGATCATCTCAGCTGTCTCCTTGATACTGATAGAACCAGGAATCTCACTTTCCCTTCTGGCTGGTGTCCCCATCTTCCTGATGTGTATTCCTTGTTCAGCCTTCTGTGAATCCCTGGAGCTGGAAATGGGGAAGTCATCCTGACACCCTGTTCTTTCCTCTCTAAGAAGTAATCTCTCTTCTCATCCAGCTCAAGTTGCTGAGTAAATTTTTATTTGTTATGAGCCTCTCAGGTGGTATTTCTAGATTTACATCCCTGAAGTCTTCCATTATGAGGCCTCTGCCAGTAAATCTACAATGACTTGGATTACCTTTTAAATAACTGACTCGATTTCAAGACCTTCCTATTTTCTCTATTTTCTTTTTCTCTCATTATTTCCTGCCTAATTCCTGGAGTTTACTCAGCTGGCATCCTTAAGGATGTGTGATGCCTTTTCTCATCACAGCTTGCCTCTGCTTGTGCCATTCTGGCAGTCTGTATTTGAGCCATGCTTGAAGGCTGAGCTCGTGTCGCTTCTTGTGGGTGAAACCTTCCTGGGTGGCTTCTGTCGTGCTGCTCTCCTTCTCTGGCCTCCCACCTGCTTAGCATCTGCAGCCCCACAGTCACGGTGATGTATAGTGTTTCGATGGTCCTCTCATCACAGAGCTGATAATTTACAGGTGGAAGATATGCTCAGGCCACAAATACTGGTTGTAAAGCTGGTCAGAAATTGTTTGGTCAGTGACTTGGTCAGCTACCATTTAAAAAAGTTTTTTACTGGGAAAATTCAAAAGCTATTTGAAGATCATTCCCAGACTTCTGGGGCTTCCCTGGTGGCTCAGCAGGTAAAGAACCTGCCTGCCAATGCAGGAGATGCAAATTTCATCCCTGGGTCGGGAAGATCCCCTGGAGGTGGAAATGCAACCCACTCCAGTGTACTTGCCTGGGAAATCCCATGTACAGAGGAACCTGGTAGTCCATGGGGTCACAAAAAATTGGACACAACTGAGCACAAAGAGGGACTGTAACTTCTAGGAGTGAAGCTTAAAATTGATAATAAATGCCAGTTCTTTAGCAGAGTAGAATCTCTCTCTGTTGTAATGGACTGGGGTAGTAAAAGGGGAAAATAGTATATAGTGAAGAAAGCATAAAAACCTGAAGAAAACCAGGGTTTAGGTCCATATTGGGTTCCTGTAGCTTTTAGACACTGTGGTATGTTGAATGATACCCTCCTCCCTCCACAAAATGTCCACATCCAAAGCTGAATATGGTGCTTTATGTGGCAAAAGTGGCTTTTCAGATGTGAGTTAAACTAGGAATCTTTTGAGATGCAAAGATTATCTTAGATTGTCCAGATGGGCCCATTGTAATCATGAGATCCTTGTAAGAGTGAGTATCAGAGACACCAATATGATTGACAGAAGCAGAGATAGGAATAATATACTTTGAAGATAGAAAGAGGAACTACAAGTCAAAGAATGCAGGCAGCTTTTTAAAGCTGGGAAAAGCAAGGATATGGATTCTCCCCTAGAGCTTCTGAAGGAAAGCTATTTTGATTTTAGCCCAGTGAAAGCCGTTTATAACCTCTGACTTTCAGACTGTGAGATGGGTGATTTGTTATAGCAGCAATAGGAAACTAGTAAACACCCTTCCGTTGCTGGAAGACTGATAACTAAGGGTGATGATAGGTGGCTTCCACATATTGAATTTGCCAGACATTTTGTTGGTTTTACAATCTCATTTAATCTTTGGAAAACTCACCTAAGGAGAGTGGCAGAACCAGTAATTAAATACAGATTATCAGACTATAACTCCTGTACCTTTTTCATTGCAGTATTCTGTCTTTCAAGTCTGTCTCCTCTGCCATCAGTCTACAAATTATTCTGCAGTGTTGAAAGAACTTTAGGAGTATCCTTAAACTTTGTGATTTTTGCCCTTTGGGCAGATGGTTTTGTGTTACTGAGTGAACTCTGTGGAATAGGAAATAAGGCTTGACGCCTTGTTTGTGATACTTTCACTTAACACCCCTCCTTTTTTTGGTAGGTGTCAAAATTGGAGAGCAATAGGACATTATAAAATAGAAATGAATTGACATGCTTTAATAATTTAAATATTAGTTGCTGAGGGGCTGGTTGTTCATATGTCTTTTGCTTAACCAGTTATTATTTTTTCACCTTAGTAGTATTAAATGTGTCAGGATCCTCCAGACAACACCCCCCCTCCCCTCCAAGTTCAGTAATTTTCTGGAAGTACACACTGGACTCAGAAGGCATTAAACTCAGGGTAATGGATTGTTACAGTGAAATAATACAGAGCGGCATCAGCAGAGGGTAAGGTGTGTGGCGCTAAGTCCAGAGGAAACCAAGTGCAGGTTTTCAATAGTCACTTATTCTAGTCTTCCTTTACATGGGGAAACGTTCCTAAATGAGTTTTATTCATATTCGTTACACATTTTGTATTCTATTTAACTACTTACACTCACTCTTTACTATTTTCCTCTTTCTTGTTATGATGTTTCTCTGGGTTACCAGTCTATTTGGAAACAAGTTCACAGTTGCCTTTTCAATAACATGGACAAATAAATCTTACCTTGTCCACCCTACTCTTAGAATTTGTTTCTCTATACTCTCATGGACTTTTTCTATTTATTTCAGAATGGATGAAAAATCTTGAAAGCAAAGCATTGATCCCAACACAGAGCATACTTGAGGAGGAACAGTCCCATAGCATGAAGTTGGAGAGATACATATGGGATGATCCTTGGTTCTCCAGGTTAGAAGTTTTGGGATGTAAAGACCAATTAGAAATGTATCACGTGAACCAGAGTACAGCTATGAGGCAGATGGTCTTCATGCAAAAGCAGATACTATCTCAAAGAGGCTCTGAGTTCTGTGAACTTGGAGCAGGGTGTAGCCAGAGCTTAAACATTGTTCCATCTCAGAAAGTTTCTCAAGTAGAACATTTCTATAAGCCTGATGTAAATGCTGAAAGTTGGAGATGTAACTCAGCCATAATGTATACTGATAAGATTACCTGTGAAAATAATGAGTATGACAAAGCCTTCTACCAGTCCACGCAGCCTGTTCACCCTGCAAGGGTACAAACTGGAGATAATCTTTTAAAATATACTGATACTGTTAAATCTTTCAACCATATACTGCATTTTGGTGATCATATGGGAATGCATACAGGAGAAAAACTCTATGAATATAAGGAATGCCATCAAATCTTTAACCAGAGCCCATCATTTAATGATCATCCGGGAATTCATATTGGAGGAAACCAGTATGATTACAAAGAATATGAAAACATCTTTTACTTTTCATCCTTTATGGAACATCAAAAAATTGGTACTGTAGAGAAAGCATATAAATACAACGAATGGGAGAAAGTCTTTGGGTATGACTCCTTCCTTACACAACATACAAGCACTTACGCTACAGAGAAGCCTTATGAATATAATGAATGTGGAACATCTTTCATCTGGAGTTCTTACCTTATCCAACATAAGAAAACTCATACTGGAGATAAACCCTATGAATGTGATAAATGTGGAAAGGTTTTTAGGAATCGTTCAGCCCTTACTAAACATGAACGGACTCACACTGGAATAAAACCTTATGAATGTAATAAATGTGGAAAAGCCTTCAGCTGGAATTCTCATCTTATTGTACATAAGAGAATTCATACAGGAGAGAAACCTTATGTATGTAATGAATGTGGGAAGTCTTTCAACTGGAACTCCCATCTTATTGGGCATCAGAGAACTCATACTGGAGAGAAGCCTTTTGAATGTACTGAATGTGGGAAATCTTTCAGCTGGAGCTCCCATCTGATTGCCCATATGAGAATGCATACTGGAGAGAAGCCCTTTAAATGTGATGAATGTGAAAAAGCTTTTAGGGATTACTCAGCTCTTAGTAAACATGAAAGAACTCACTCTGGAGCAAAACCATATAAATGTACTGAATGTGGAAAATCCTTCAGCTGGAGCTCCCACCTTATTGCCCACCAGAGAACTCATACAGGAGAGAAACCCTATAACTGTCAGGAATGTGGCAAAGCATTCAGAGAACGTTCAGCCCTAACTAAACATGAAATAATTCATTCTGGGATTAAGCCCTATGAATGCAATAAATGTGGAAAATCCTGTAGCCAAATGGCTCACCTTGTTAGACATCAAAGAACGCATACTGGAGAAAAGCCCTATGAATGCAATAAATGTGGAAAATCCTTCAGCCAGAGCTGTCACCTTGTTGCTCATCGGAGAATCCACACTGGTGAGAAACCCTACAAATGTAATCAATGTGAAAGATCCTTTAACTGTAGCTCTCATCTTATTGCTCACCGGAGAACTCATACTGGAGAGAAACCATACAGATGTAACGAGTGTGGAAAAGCATTTAATGAGAGTTCTTCCCTTATTGTACATCTGAGAAACCATACTGGAGAAAAACCCTACAAATGTAATCATTGTGAGAAGGCTTTCTGTAAGAATTCTTCTCTTATTATTCATCAGAGAATGCATAGTGGAGAGAAACGCTTTATATGCAGCAACTGCGGAAAAGCCTTTACTGGTCACTCAGCCCTCCTCCAACACCAGAGAATTCATAGTGAAGAGAAACTCTGTGAATTGAATTGATGAGGTTTTTATTTTATTGTACACTTGATAACACACTGAAAAAACCCTATAAGTATAATCAAGCGGGGGAATTTTAATAAGAGTTTAGTAAGACTTCTCCCCCTATTAATCAGTAGAAATTATCTTTGTAGAAGAAACCTGTGAATGAAAAGAATAAGTAAAAGCCTTCCACAGTTATGTAGCCCTTGTTTAAAATCAAATAAGTACAATGAAGAGAACTCCAGACTCCCCTCATGGTTCACCAGGAATCCTACTTGAGCAACATGAACATAGGGAATGAAACGTCTATTAGTGAGATCTCTACTGTTTGTGGCTCAGAGTGCATTGTTATGGAAAAAACTTTATCCTAGAAAAGTATTTTCAACTGGAAATACACTGTTTTGCATCAAGCTGGAGTACTGAATGGAAGCCTTACAATAACATTTGTGCATCGTTATGGAAACACAGACTGTGCTATTGTAAGGGGAGGGTCTGGGTGCCCTTTAAGAATAGAATGTGGAATACTAAACCTGAATTTAAGCAAAGAATAGTATTGAATGGGATATTTACTGTTGATCAAGATTAGCCTTAGGAAAGAGTAGTAAATGAGATTACTAATGATGGAAAGGTTATTGTGCAGAAGTATGAGACTGATGTTCTTGGAACAAAAGGTGATACTTCATAACCCAGTGTGTCAGTGTCCATGGTTTACTTATTACTGCAGTTGGACAATTAGTTTGTAATCTGTTTTAGGCAGTCACATATGGACACTGAGTCAGAACGCATAACATAAAGGAATAAAAAGGACACAAAACTGTATATACATATCCACTAGAACATCTGAAAAGTGTATTTGCATAAGGACTGGAAATACTCATGGGTAAATTAACCTAATAAGATTTTAAGTTTTACAAACACATACAGCACTTACTGTGTACTAGACTTTTTTTTAAATGCTTTTCAGATATTAACTTATTCAGTCCCCTTAATTCTATAAGATAGGAACTGTTATTATCTCAATTTTACAAGTGGGGAAACTGAGGCACAGATCATAAGAAACCTACCTAAGGACACACAACTAGTTAGGAGTAGAGAGATTGACTCCAGAGTTCATGTTTATAACCACTGTGTTACGCTGCCTCTGCAGTGATTTTTTTTTTCCCTTAATGTGTTTTTAAAAATTTTCTTCACTGTTTTTATAGTAGATATTTGGTAATAAAAATCAAATTCCTAAATAATGAGAAAGTTATCTGGCTCTTTGCCTGTGGAATTTCTGGTAATATGAGAGCAAAGCTCCCTTTAAAACATGAAGTCTAGATTGAACATTGAGAATCACTGCATTTTCTGGGCTCTCGTTTCCCAAGAATTTCACCACCTCCATCCCTGAAGATTATAGTCGACCAGGGGCTGGAGGACTCGCTGGAGGTTTGGGCAAGTCAGAGGAATGCCCCTTGATGGGTTTAGAATTACCCTTCATGAGGCAGAGGGCAAGAAACACCTCTGTACAGGAAATCCATTTCTCAAGGTCTCCCTGGGATGCAGTGTTTCCTTATCTTCTCTAGATGAAAAGATTGCTTGATAGTAGGGAGGACTCAGAAGGGAAGAGAGATCATCAATCACCTCATAAAGTGAGGAAGTTTCTCTGCTCAGAGTGGAAAGAGGGGGTAAGATGAATAGGAGGACTTGGGTGGTATTTCTTTGGTTCACAAATATTTCCTGTGTTCCCCTAAAGTTGGGCTATAATTTGGGACCAACAGTCCTTCCTGGATAGGTTTCAATGGTATTGGTTAGAAATCCAGGGTACAAAAAGTTCATCTAGTTCTCTAGGGGTCCATGACGCTCCAAGGGGTGAGAAGCAGTCACCTGCTGGTATTGTGGGATGCTGTGTTCACTATCTGATGCCTATAGCTGGTGCTTATATAGGTGGTATCTGATCCTTACCTTAATGTACAGTTAACCCAATAAATGTTGCAGGGGTAAATTAATTGGATTTCTCATGTGATTTGTGCAAAGATCATTGAAGAGTCTAGAGCTATCAGCATTATCTCTGTAAGAGAAAGCAATCTAATGTATCAAGAGTTGTACTGCCAATATATGGGAACTGTATTCTAATACCCAAAGAAATACACTTTGAGTGAACCCAGATTCTCTTGATTTAGTGACTCCAGAGGGTTTTGGAAGTCATATACAATATTCCACATGCATCCTGGTAAGTTCTTCTGTAACTATATTACCAAGCCTAGTATTTTTTAAAAAGTATTTCTCTTTAAAAATTTTATTTATTCATTTGGCTGCGGCAGGTCTTAGTTGCAGCATGCAGGATCTTGTTTAGTTGTGACATGTGAGAGCTAGTTCCCTGACCAGGGATCGAACCCAGGCCTCCTGCATTGGGAGCATGGAATCTTAGCCACTGGGCCACTGGACCACTTTAGGAAGTCCCCAAAAAATATTTCTAAAAGGGCCTTCTGGACTTCTAAAGGGTTGTTCTAAAAGGATCCCAGTCTTGTGTTTCCTCCTAGGAGGATTCCCTATCTCCCTACCACCTATCATACAACCTCATGTGTCCAGGACTCCCAGGTCCCCTCTTACCTCCCTTATTCTCACCAAAACATGGCTCAGTTCATTGCCCTTTTGATACCCCTGCTTCACTCTTCCCCAGCTCTGAAACCTTCTGGGCCCGGTTGGAAGTCTCCATTCATCCATCATCTGCTGAAACATGAGTCTCCTCTTTGCACAGCACCTCTTAAGATCCTTGCAGGGAGTGGCTGCTTTCTCTCCTACTCTTCTTCACTCGTTGTTCTCCTTTTTTGTTCTCCCACCCTTAGATTGTTCTCCCTCCCTTTTCTCTAAAACAGTGCTGACTCTTGGAAGATCAGACTGTCATATCACTCCTGCTGCTTTGTTGCAGTCACCTTATGAATGGTTCACTTGTCTGCAAAGATTTCTACTCTTGCAGTATTGTATCTAAAACCATCCCCATCATACTCCCAGTCCCACTATCCGTGTAGACGACCTTCCCATGTCCTGACCTCACAGCTTTTCAACCTCTCTGCTAGTGGTTTTGCCTCCCACCCAGCCTGCAAGACACTGCCACATTGTCATCCCTAGGACCATTCCGTTACCAGTGACTAGGACCTGCCCACCATCTGTTTCAAGTATCTTTTCCTATGCTAGTTGGCTATTTAGTACCAAGATTCCAACAATCCCTTGACTGAAGCTTCCTTCTGGGTTGCTCCCAGGAGACGACTTTGCTTCCTGTTTCCTGAGTGAATAGCAGCCACCAGCAGAGGCCTTCCACTGTAGGTCTCCACCTGCTCTCCCACGTTCGGTAACATCCGTGCCTTCCCACTGGTGCCTTGATACAAACTGACTGTGTTGGCGTCAGAGCCTGTTCCGTGTCCACTGCCTCAGGACGTTGTTCCTGCAAGTTTCCCTGATCTCTTGTATCACCAGGCTTTCTATATATACTGAGTTATCTCCATTGATGTGCAAACATACGTTAAAAAAAGAAAACCCTCTAGCTCCTGTATCATTCTCTGCTTTGTTACAGAAAGCAGAATTTCTCAAAGGTGGTCTCTTTTTGCTGTCTTCATTTCCCTTCCATTCTTTCTTCTGCTCAGCCATTCAGTTGCGTCTGTCTCTTTGTGAACACATGGACTGTTGCCCACCAGTCTCCTCTGTCCATGGAATTTCCCAGGCAAGAATACTGGAGTGGGTTGTCATTTCCTCCTCTAGGGGATCTTCCCGACCCAGGGATTGAACTGACGTTTCCTGTATCTCCTGCATTGGCAGGCAGATTTTTTACCGCTGAGGCCCTGGGGAAGCCATTCTTTCTTGAACCCACTCCAAAACGTACCTTGCTGCCACATGTCCTCCACATTGCTGAATCCAGTGGTCAGTTCTGCTTTCTTCCTTGGCTTTAGCAGCAGCATCTCAGATTCTCAGGTGATGGTCCTCTCCTCCCTGAAGTACGCTCACCTGGCCTTTGGGGCTCGACCCCTGCCCCTCTGGCCTGCACTTCAGGTCCCCTTTGCTGTTTCCTCCCCACTTCCGTCTGCTCACACTACCTTGACCTCATCCAGTCTTGAGGCTCTATAAACACCACAGATATGCTGTTGAATCTCCCTTTACGTCTACAGTTTGGTGAGTTTTGAAAAAAAATGTCCATGTGCTTGTAACCACCACTACAGTAAAACTAGAGTCTTTTCCCTTCTCCAAAAAGTCCCCATGTCTCTTCACAGTTAATCCCCACCACAACCTAAGACCTGGGCAGCCACATGTCTGTTTTGTGAATGTACATTAGAACTGTCTTTCCGAGTTTTATAAAGGTAGACTTGTACAGTGTTCTGTTTGTATGCTGCCTTCTGTATCCAGATGCTTTTGCCCAGCATGATTTTGACGGCTCCTGCACGTTGCAGTGTGTGTCCGTAGCTTGCTTTCCGTTGGGTGGGTGACCGCAGTGGTCATTCTGCCCACCTGTAGATGGACATTACCTTGAGCCCAGCTCTGGGCCAGTGTAAATACAGCTGCTCTGGATGTTCTTTTTCAGTGTTATTTGTGTGTGCAGGTTTTCATTTATCTTGGGTAAAAACCTAGCAGTGGAATAGCTGAGTTGTATGGTAAGTATATGTTTAACTTCATAAGCTACTTCTATGGGCCTTTTCATCTGATGTCTTTATTCTGTTTTACATTCTGGGAAATTTATCTCTTTTTTTAAGATTTCATCTATGTATTTAAATTTTTTCTCTTTTTAAGACTCCTATTATTAATACTTAGATGTTAGCATGTTTGTGTCTGTTGTCAATATGTCTTACCTTTGCTTTCATGTTCTCTAATTCCTTTTTCTTTCTTTCCTCTGGACATTTCCTGTTTGCTATGCTAGTTTGCTAATTTGTTTCTCAGCTGTCTATTTGCTACTTAATTCCTCTAATGTATCTTCATTTCAACAACTGTTTTACATATCTAATATTTCTTCTTGGTTATCTTTTATATGTTATTAGTCTCATTCCCTATTGTTAATGTCATGCCTTATCTCTCTAAATGTATGTTACTACTTTAAAATTTTGGTCCATCTGTTCTAATATATGTGCCTCTGATAGAATCTGTAATCCAGTGTGCTGTTTTTCTTTTGGAAATAAGTATGCTTAGAAAATTGCTTATTTCCTTGGCCAGTGAGCATATTTATTTCTCTTGTTTTCATCAGCTACTTGTTTTTATGCATACATGGGACGGGATCAGATCCTGGTCCCTATGAACCCCAGTGAGTTCAGGCTTGGGAGGATGGATCCTGGAATGGGGAGGTGAAGGCACCAGAAAGCTAGTCAGTGACTTCTTACCTCCCAAGGTAACTGAAGTGTGATCCGCAAGCCCAGGACTTCGTAGAGTCAGGGTGGAAAAACACGTGCCTTGTGTCATGGAGTCTCTGCCTCTTTCTCAGCTACTCCCAAGCACGAGTTACTGCCCAACCTTGACTCCACCCCTCAGCGACCTGGACCAGGGGCTGTTCATGGCCGTGTTGATGCTGGACCATCCAACCATCACGCTTTCCTCACTTCCCACTTCACCACCCTGTCTTCACTTGCTGCATTGCACGCGTCTCTACTTGACATCACCGCGTACATTTTCTCCTTTCTTACTGCCCACTCTGTCTCCCGATGCCACACACCAGGCTCTGTGCTCCGTGGGGACCTCATTGGTCCCGGTCTGCCATGTCTGAGGTGCCCAGCATGGCACTCTGGGTCTGGAAGTGCTTGGGACACCAGCAGGTTGTCAGCTGTGCTTCTCGACCTCCTCATCTGGATCTCCTGACTGTGGAGATGTGGGGGGACTGAAGGGGTGCGACACAGGGAGAAGGGCGATAAGGTCTCAGCAGATGGTCACGAAGCCCTGTATGTGGGAGAAGGCCTGGTCAGAAGGCTCAGCCATATGATGGGGTCCAGGGTGGATGGATATCAAGGAGGCAGTTACAGGAATTGGTCAGAATTACCAATATCCTTTTAAATGTGCTGGAACTGAATGAGACTTTTAAGACAATGACCATTATCAAAATGTGTAATTTCTTAATATGAAGAATAAGTGTTTAAATTCTTAAAAAAAAAAGCAATTAACTCAGAAGCAATAAGGCAGCCTTGCCTTGTGGACAGAGGAGAGAAGGGCCTGGGAATGTGTGCAGTGCTGGGCGCTCCCAGCAACACAGTCTTCAGTCAGGAGAGCCAGGGCTCATGCCAGCCTCCCCCGCAGAAGCTGTTCTTTCTGCCTGGACAGTGAGTGCCCTCCCTTATGACATCACAAAGACGAAACCCCTCTGCAGGTGGAGCGAGCATGGCAGTTACGGGCAGCGCCCTGCTCAAGGTGGGTCCTCACAGTGGGAGGAACTGGTGAAGGGTCTGGAGAAGTACTAGTGCCCCAAAGAAAGAGGGTCCCAGTGGAGAAACGGGGGCCCCGATGAGATTTTCCAGCTAGAAGCCACTAAGTTTGGTCTTGTTCCCCAAACTTCTTATCCTGACAGTTACCTGGGGGCATCTTAAAATTACAGGCCCCTCCCCCCGGCCCCAGAAATAATGTATTTTCAACCAGACTCTGGAGGTTCTTGTCCTCCTGGGAGCAGATGTTCAGTGGGACATGACACGGTTTATAACTCAAAAGGGAGGAAGCCAGCTTGGCTTGAGGTCACTGTGGGTCCACTTTGGGCAGGACCCACGCAAAGTGCTGGGGACTCGTAACTTGGCCCCATGTAGCGACGACAGGATAGAGGAGGGTGGTGGCCTAGGCTCCATCTGGCCTAGAGGGGCCACTCAAAGGGCTCTGGGATACAGCTGGTGCGAAACCTGGAGATACGGGGTGACGGTGTAGAAATTTACCTCCAGGCTCCTAGAAAACACACAGTTAATTCTGTCCAATCTTTTGTGTTCCGGGAAACCTGGACTAGGAGCCAGGTGTTCACAGACCTAGGGGGAAGGACTGGGCAAGGCAGCAGTGAGCACAGGGAGATCGATACCTTAGGCCAGTCCCCACGGACCTTGACAGTCCTAAGTCCAGTCTAAACAGTGCCCACAGGTAGGCCAACAGGAAGCTCAAAAGAGATGGGTTTCATTGGAGGCAGTTGTGAGACTGGGATTTAGAGAGCATGGGAGCTGCATCCTTACCAGGCTCATCCCGGGGGCACAGCAGAATGGGGGGAAGCCAGGTTGGGTGTTGAAAGAACAGAACAAGACCCTCTTGGTAGTTCACAGCAGGAGGAGGTCTTGGGGGGCGGGGTCCCAGCCTTGTCATCCCCCAGACATTTAGGAGGGGCAGCTGCCCTCTGGGCTGCAGCACACGTGGAGTCGGCCCCTGGCCCTGGGGCTGTGTAAGCGTCACGAGGTGTCCTGTCTGTCCTTACTATCATTGGTGGGAGGGATGAAAGCCTACTTCGTGTATCATGTGAACTACCGGATGGGCAGAGGACAAGTCCAGGGGACAGCCATCTACACCATCTCATTGTTCAATCCCCTTTCTACATGCTGAGATGATTCAATTAATCTCTCCCTTAAACTTTTGGAGACAGCCACTTGGGTCTAGGCATCTGGATGGTACCCCAGAGGTTGGAGGCATACCAAATTGCTTTTTTTCAAAGATGACACGCTCACATTTTACATCCAGAACTAACGCTCAGGGCCAACCCAGGTTTGAGCTTTGTGGGGATTATTGGGCCCCCGCTGTTACCCTGTGAGGTGGGTCTTCTTTCCTCCTGTTTTACTGATGAGGAAGCTGAAGCTCAGAGGGGTTAAGTAACTTGATGAAACTCAAACCTCTGGGAAGCTGGGGTAAGCATTAGAATGGGCCTACAGAGCCCTGCTGTCTCCGTTTGCTTCTGGTGAGGTGTTGCGTTGAATTATAATTGATTCCCTTCTGTCTCCTCAAGAGTCAGGACGCTCTGAGGGTCTTACTCCCAGCACACCCTCTCATTCTGTTAGTCTCCCCATTGGCTGACTTCGTTCCGTCAAAGAATTCCATGTGGCAGCGTGAGCTGACCTCACACTGGTGGCTGCCAGTCAGAACTGAGACACGCTGTAGGGAGAAGAGCTCCTTGGTTTCTCAGAGAAAGACAGGGCAGGTGGTGGACAACAGCTAAATACTTCCTTACACCCACACGATAACAAACTAGCAGTTTTGGAATGATGGACAAGGTTCAAAGTTCTTTTGCTGTTTTATTTTTGTTTTTAATGGAGTGCCCACTTCATCTGTGTGTGCCTTATGCAGGTGAGTTCCAACCACTCGGACAAACCACAGGCTGGATGGGTTGCCTCAACCACCGCTTTCACTCATTTCAGGGGAAGTAGAAAGGGCTGATTACACCTCACTGCTGTAGGTTTTCTTTTCCAGATTATTTTCCCTTAGAAAGACACCCAAATGTCACCAAACAACCCATACAGCTCGATAAGCCATTTCATTTGGCCCATGGAGCCATCCCAAGACCCAGAGGTGAGTCATTGTTACTACTCGGTCACTGAAATGGGAACTGCACTCTGTGGTCCTCCAAGCTGCTATTCAGTGTGTCTTTTCTTCTGTATTGTTAGTAGTGTAAGATTAGATAGACGTCGGTTGGAAACTGGATCCTGTGCTGTTCCCTCTGTAAGCCGGGTGGTGGCTGTCACTGTTGGGCCCTCCCAGCACCACCTCTCTGAGCCGATGATAGCACCACACCCTTCAGCTCCGCACCAAGTTTTTCCAGGTCCTCTGCTTGAGAGGAGGGTTCCCAGCTTGCACGACTGCAGAAGCAGACCAGGACCCAAATGCACTGTGTTGCTAACAGTCCATATGCATCAGAGGAAACACTGGCTGCGAGCAGAGCACCATGCTTTTGCAGACTAAGCCCCATGAATCTAGTCGGCATTGGAGTAAACTTGCTAAGAACATTTACCATCTCAGCGATTAATATTTGGAAACTACATGTCATGCCCTTTCATCTAATACCAAGTTATATTGTAATTTTCCTAAATGTATCCTAAACCTCTCTCTCCTCTCTGATCCCCTTCAATGGCCATCTAGCTCCGCGTACCACACCCATGCAGCCCCCAGCGAGCACTGGTAAGTCGGGATCTGGGAGTGCATGTGGGATCCATAAATATCTGCAGAGCTCTTGTGTCATATGGCTCCTCCAGGAGGGCGTCCCATGACGCTCATAACTAACCTGTACAGCTCCCCCCCGCCCTGTGCAAATTAGAAAAAGGCACGTCTTGCCCCCCATGGCTGGGTTAGTAACCATGTTGCTAGGGACAGATTAGAAAATAGCACAGATGTCAAAGTGTCAGGAAATACAGAAAAAAAAAATCACAATTAATACATCTGTCCATCCCAAAGACATTCTTTATTACTCTTCCTAAAGCTCAGCTATGGGCTTCCTAGGTGGCTCTGTAAAGAACCTGCCAATGCAGGAGACATAAGAGATGCACGTTTGATCCCTGGGTTGGGGAGATCCCCTGGAGGGGGGCATGGCAACCCACTCCAGTATTCTTGGCTAGAGAATCCCATGGACAGAGGAACCTGGCTGGTCGCAGTCCATGGGGTCGTAAAGAGTTGGACACGACTGAGCAACTGAGTGCGCGCACACATGTACAAAGCTCAGCTATAGTATTTCATTTCACCACCACCAAAGTCCAGAAAAGGAAGCTGGATCAAAGTGTTAGAAGGCCCACATTCTAGTCTTGACACTAACTATCAGCACTACCCTCTTGTGAGGTGGCCCTAGAGGTTTGCTGAGACCTCTGCCATCCCTGAGCTTTCAGTCCCAGGTGTAATTTCTGATAGAGACAGAAGACAAAATTGTTTGTCTAGTTGGATCACTGGAAGACTCCAATTTTCTCTTGTAACTCTCAGCTCTCAGTTACATGGAAAGATGCCTACCTCATAAAAAGGAAAATACACCTTGAAAATACACTCTTAATTCCAGTTTTCAGCTATCATGTTGAAAATGGGAAAAGCATCTCATAATAAACTGTACCGGCAAAGGAGTAGGGAATTTAATGTCCCGTCTTGTGTGTAAGCCGGGAATAAGTGCAGTTTCTACAGAGGGCAATTTGGGAGTTCTTATAAGAAGAATGCATTCACTTTTTGACCCACAGTTTTGAAATACACCCAGGATTTGTTTTAATCAGGTATGATAAGACCCACAGACTCGGAAATGATCATCGTGAAGGAGGAAGGTTATATACACAGAATCCTAGAAACAGCAGGCAGGGCGCACCATGCCAAGCCATGTGGGGAAGGACCAGCCTTGTTAGGAGGCAGGGGGTGGAAAGGGCGGAAAGAGGAGAGCATGACCCAGAGCTTCTGTTGAGCATCTGGGGGAAGGAATGCGTGAGGCAGGGTAGGCACATGGAGTAGGTGTAGTGTTGCGTTTGTTGTCGTTCAGTCGCCCAGTCGTGTCTGACTTTGCGACCCCATGCACTGCAGCACGCCAGGCCTCCCTGTCCTTCGCTATCTCCCAGAGTTTGCTCAAACTCATGTCCATCAAGTCAGTGATACCACCCAACCATCTCATCCTCTGTCACCCCCTTCTCCTCCCACCTTCAATCTTTCCCAGCATCAGGGTCTTTTCCTGATGAGAGTCAGCTCTTCTCATCAGGTGGCCAGAGTATTGGAACTTCAGCTTCAGCATCAGTCCTTCCAATGAATATTCAGGATTGATTTCCTTTAGGATGGACTAGTGTTGAATAGTTTGAATAATTTTGGTGGGCTCTGGGCTACAGGAGTGGCTATTAAAAAAATAATGTACCCAGCCATTCTGTTTCTAGGGAATTTTATTTATGCTGGTCCATTTTCCTAGTCCACTTACCCTCCCCCTTTGCTTGGTGACTTTCTCCTCTGTTTTTCTCGTTCCACAAACACCCCCACCATATCGACCCCAGCCTTGCTCTTAGAGGATGACCTTGTTCCCACCATCACTTACAAAACAAGCACTTGAGCGAGCGTCTGCATCGCCCTAACTAGCAGTTGAATAACACTTTCTCGTCTTTCCTCCGGGCCAGGTCAAGGCTGACCCTTCACCTGTGCACCAACTTCCATCCCCTCAGGCCAACTCGGGACACTGGTCGGTTCTTTCTCCCTTTCCAGTAGCACCACAATTTAAAGTGTCGTCCCTGTGCTCATGAGATCATGATGTCAATTTTCCTGTATTAAAAAGCAAAACCTGTCTCCCAATCCCTCAGCCCCTTCTGGGAGATGCCTTCATTTCTATTCCCGCCATGACAGCAAAACTCTTCAGAAAATTTTCAAAACTTTTGCTCTCTATAATCCCATTCCTTCTGTTCTCTCATGAACCTCTGTCAGTCATGCACATGGGTAATATCACTTTTGACTAGGTCTCCAATGACCGTCCCATTGCCAAGTCCAGTGACCAGTTTTCAGTAGTCACGGTTTTGAAACCATCTGTAACCCATATCCCCCACATCAGTATTTCATTATGAAAACCTGAAAATGTACAGAAAAATCGAGAGAATCATTAAATGAACATCTACGATTCATTGGAAGGACTGATGCTGAAGCTGAACCTCCAATACTTTGGCCACCTGATGCAAAGAACTTACTCATTTAAAAAGACCCTGATGCTGGGAAAGATTGAAGATGGGAGGAGACGGGGACAACAGAGCATGAGATGGTTGGATGGCATCACCGACTCAATGGGCATGAGTTTGAGTAAGCTCCAGGGGTTGGTGATGGACAGGGAATCTTGGCGTGCTGCAGTCCATGAGGTTGCAAAGAGTTGGACACAACTGCGCACGTGAACTGAAAGCTTAAGCATTTAATCTGTGAGCATTTTCATAGTCCAGGTTCTTTTCTTCATGTCAAGCTGACTTCACATTGAGGTGCCAGTCTCAAAGAGTTTCTCAGCTCAGTTGTTGAGCCAGAGAAGGGAAAGAAAGCGAGGGAGTGCTCCGTGTGAGACAGGGAGGAGGCACCTCAGGTTGTCAGATTTTACAAGTGGTTGAGTAATGTACTTAGTTGCACCTTTGTTCAGTTTGTACCCGTAGTAGCTCTGTTTGTTTATTTTCATTTCAGATGATGAGAAGAGTGAGCCTGCGAGGACCACCCTTGGTTTTATAGGATATTCAATGGGCCTAAACACCAATCCCTGGAATGCAGGTTTGTGGGATTAGATCTTGAATTGCCCTGTAATAGCCTGTTTTATTTAAAAACAGCACTGTACAACCTAAGACCATCCGGCAACACTTGAGTTGTAAAACTAAGGCCACTCTCCTTTCAGCTATATCAGTGGCAGTCTCTGCTATACATCAGGGACCAGACTCATAAGAAATGGCTTTGGCCAAAGACAGGAGACAGATGAAAAAAAGGAGTCAGGGTTTAGGTGGGAATTCAAATTATACTTGTTCACACAGGCTGTGCAATCTAGCTTGCATGGTTTTCTTGTAAATTAAGAATTTTTATTTTTATGTTATTTCTGATTTTCTCTCCTATTCCCCTAAAACAATATGATTAACAAATATATTAACTGATACATGTATATGTGTAAGTCGCTTCAGTCGTGTCTAATTCTATGCGACCCTGTGGACTGTAGCCTGCCAGGCTTCTCTGTCCATGGGATTCTCCAGGCGAGAATACTGGAGTGGGTTGTCATGCCCTCCTCCAGGGGATCTTCCCGATCCCAGGATTGAAGTCGAGTTTCTTTATGTCTCCTGCACTGCCAGGTGGGCGCTTCACCGCTAGCACCACCTACGAAAGTCGCTCGGTCGTGTCTGACTCTTTGCGACCCCATGGACTATGCAGCCCATGGAATTCTCCAGGCCAGAATACTGGAGCGGGTAGCCTTTCCCTTCTCCAGGGGATCTTCCCAACCCAGGAATTGAACCAGGGTCTCCTGTATTGCAGGTGGATTTTTTACCAACTGAGTTATCAGGGAAGCCCTAATAACTGAGAGTCACAGCTAAAAATGAGATTTTATGAAAACTTCTTTTCTTTCTATTTTTAGCATGGATTCCTCATAGACCTGCTCTTGTTAAAGTAATTACAATTGCGTGTATAGCTCTCACTATTGCCCTGATATTTGGGACCACTATTTCCTACGTGATATAGTAAGTCTATGCTAAATAATCTTTACCATCCTTTAGTAAGACATACAGGTAACTAGATGATTTCATGGTAGTAATGTTAATAATGGTGATGATGTTGATAATTCTTACAATCACTGAATACTTATAGTCATTATAAATTTTCAGTGTTTTTCAGAATATGGCCTATATTCATGGTGGATCATGACATAAATGAAAAATATAGAAAGAAACATGGCGAAAAATTAAAAAAATAAAAATTACAAATAAATAACAAAAAAGAAACAGGACAGAATGAATAGAATTTAGTAGAATAGAAATGCTGATTTTCAACTTTTCAGACTGAAGATTGTGAAGTAAAACTTATCTCTTACTGTGGTTCATGATAAATGTTCTGAGATGCTGGCATCCTCTCATAATGTGATTTTCTAGAGTGAACTTGATGCTTTGGAAAAAAATCTTAATAGTGCAAAGCAGAAAAGTGACCATTGTCTCTTTCACTAGAAACTTATCATCAATGTGGTTGGGGAGATAGTGGCATTTAGGGAAGACACTTCATCTTGTCCACACAAATGAAGCTTGTGGCAAAGCTCAGTTTACGCGATCATCGTGAAATTAGTGTCAGACTAAAGAAGCCACTCTGTGACATCATGTGACTGTGATCAGGAGCACGTTGCTTCCTATTCTAGGATTTAGTTCCAGGATTCCATTATATCCTATCAGAAACATCTTGAGGAAGTACTACACTCTGCATTAGGATTAAATGTGCACATGGGAAAGACATTGCCATGTATGGACTATCTTTTACGGTAACCACATTAGGACGGCCTTGAAGTCAGATGAAGGTAGAATTAAAGGTGAGAGTGACGTAACCACATTAGGACGGCCTTGGAGTCAGATGAAGGTAGAATTAAAGGTGAGAGTGACGTAACCACATTAGGACGGCCTTGAAGTCAGATGAAGGTAGAATTAAAGCTGAGAGTGAGGGTAACCACATTAGGACGGCCTTGGAGTCAGATGAAGGTAGAATTAAAGTGAGAGTGACGTAACCACATTAGGACGGCCTTGGAGTCAGATGAAGGTAGAATTAAAGTGAGAGTGACGTAACCACATTAGGACGGCCTTGGAGTCAGATGAAGGTAGAATTAAAGCTGAGAGTGACGTAACCACATTAGGACGGCCTTGGAGTCAGATGAAGGTAGAATTAAAGTGAGAGTGAGGAGATTTGCTAATGAGTGAGTGTCGCCAGCATGTCTGGTTCTGGAGTTTCTAACCTGCCGATCTCCTTTGACTCAATTTATGGAACTTCAATTTCAGTTTATTTCATTAGTATAGACAAAGATGTTAACACATACGAAGATTCCTAAAATAACTCACACATTTCATCCTGAACTGTTAGCGGCCAGTTAAGCTACTGAACTAATGTCAGCATTTACAGCTTTTAAGTTTGTGTTACCCATAGTGACATTTTAAAACCTGAGGCAAAAGGAAAAATATGTGCCCCAGAGTGCATGTTTGTATGCAATTTTTAGCCATTAATTTTTTCCAGAAGTATATTTTGGATATATATTGATGAGGGACTTCCCTGGTGGTTCAGTGGTTAAGACTCTGTGCTCCCAATGCAGAGGACCCGAGTCTGATCCCTGGTCAGGGAACTAGATCCCACAAGCCACAACTAAACATCCTACGTGCCACAGTGAAGACCCAGTGCAGCCAAGTAAAATAAATAAATAAATAGATACAAAAAGTGAAAATATATTAGTCAGTTTTATTTCATTTAAACCAGGAAAGTAAAATTATAATAAATTTTGTTTCTGGTATAAATTATTTAAACTTAAAATAATGCCGTGAGTTTTGATATAGGGCTTTTCAATTTTTAAAATATATTCTCCACTACTTTGTTTTAGAAAAGAAGAACCAGAAAATAATACATAAAAGCATCTATATACATTTTCCCTTTTGACTCAGGCTCTCATGCAGTTCATCACAGTGCTGATGGAGCCTGTTTTTAAAATTTTGATATTTGGTTTATTATGGATTTTTCCAGTTTTTTCCCTTTTTTTAATCTATATTGCATTGCTTGTGGGATCTTAGTTCCCCAACCAGGCATTGAACCTGGGCCCTTGGCGGTGGAAACACCGAGTCCCAATCGCTGGACGGCCAGGGAATTCACTCATTACAGTTTTTAAATATATTAAGTCAAAATATTTATCATCATCACTGAGTTTTTTGGCACCCCCTTATATTTTGCACATGAAGTGAGCACCTCATTCTCCTCACGCAAATCCTGTTCCTGTCCCAGTGTCCTGATGATTCTCCTCACCCAAATCCTGTTCCTGTCCCAGTGTCCTGATGATTCTCCTCACCCAAATCCTGTTCCTGTCCCAGTGTCCTGATGATTCTCCTCACCCAAATCCTGTTCCTGTCCCAGTGTCCTGATGATTCTCCTCACCCAAATCCTGTTCCTGTCCCAGTGTCCTGATGATTCTCCTCACCCAAATCCTGTTCCTGTCCCAGTGTCCTGATTATCTGCAGCAGTGCTTACAGTCAGATCAGTGCTTCTGCTGCACAGCATGATTCTGGAACGTTACCCCTACACCCCTTCCTCCATCTCAGCTCCTTAGAACACAGTTAAGCTAACCCTAAAATGATTTATTATTACATGTAGTGTTAGTTGCTCAGTTGTGTCCAACTTTGCAACCCCATGGACTGTAGCCTGCAGGGCTCCTCTGTCCATGGAATTCTCCAGGCAAGAATACTGGAGTGTGTAGCGGTTCCCTTCTCTAGGGGATCTTCCTGACCTAGGGATCTAACCCAAGTCTCCTACATTACAGGCAGATTCTTTGCCATCTGAGCCACCCCAGAAGCCCATGAGTCAAACATAATTAAGAAGGTACATATGTTACAAAAAATTAAACACTGTATTATCCATTTCCACTTCACACAGAAATATCTGTTCAATGATCCACTTCCAAGTTGGATCTAGGTGAGGTGAACAAGGCACTCACTTCAGGTGCAAAATTTAAGGCAGTGCCAAAAACTTGGTAGTCACGATAAATAATAATATAGTATTTTTTTAATCTAAATTAATGCATTCATAACCCCATGATGAACATTTTAAATACAGGATCAGTAACAGTGCCAGGCCAAAAAATATTGGAGATTGAGCAAAAGGAAAAAACAACAGTACCTATGCTATCTTTATTTAAAATGTTGACATTTTGTTCAAAGCCTATTTCTGCCTCCCTCCCCATGTACTAGTACCACCACATACTAGTGACTGCTTTTCAGTCAGAAAATCACAGGACTAAGGATAAGACCTGATGATTTAATGTGAAAATTATGCTTTTCAAATTTATCTATTTTGGGAATTCTTGTGGTGGTCCAGTGGTTAAGACTCTGCGCTCCTGTTGCACGGGGCACAGTTTGATCCCTGGTCGGGGAGCTAAGATTCTGCAAGCCCCAGGGCACAGCCTTCCCCCAAAATTATGTATTTTGTTCTCCAGTCGACTGGTAGAGGCTGAGGAAAAACAACAACTTGCATCACTTTATAAAAATATCAAGATCCCATCGTTAGGAGATGAAGAGGAATTCTTTGAGGATGAGGGCCAGGATGAGTCCACGTACCTCCTTCCGGAGAATGAGCGGGAACTGGAAACTTTCATTCATTCAGGTAGGGGGTCAACCAGTTTACCTTGTCAGATCGAGTTGCAGGAAAGCTGAGCTGACAATGATGGTTTGGTTTTCTCAAAAGCGAAGCTACGTGGGAGGTAAGAAAGATGAGTATTTCCAGCCACACCTGCAAGAGCGAACCGTTCTCAGTTACACAGAGCGGCAAACAGCTGTGTGGTTGCTTGGTTCCTTTTGCAAGGCAATTCCAAGGATTGAAAAGAGAGTTCAGGAAACAAAACCTTTCCTGGACTAAGTATTTTCCTTACCCATACTTATTAATGTTGCATTATTCTTGAGTTCTGAACGCAGACAGTCAGATGCCTTCCTACACCGTCTGCCTCAGCCTGATATGGAAATGGGATCCAAGCCCACAAAACAGGTTACTACCCCCGGGTCAGAGACCCTTGCTGAGAGTTGCCCACCACCCCTGCCAGTTCTTGTGAGGAGATAACAGCATATATGCTCATGCGGGCGGGCGTGCTAAGTTACCTAAGTTTTAAAAACAAGTATAGTTGATTTACAATATTATACATTTTTAAAACTGGGAATTTACAAAGCTTGAGTACAGAAAGTGGGGGAATAATTTCAAAGTGCAGTTTTCCTTATCAGGCAAATAATATTCAGTATAACCTAAAAATTCCATTGTTCCTTCCTTTATTTTTCCATATCTTTCTTCACTTCTTTTGTCTCCATTTATAATTCCTCATTTATTAGTATCTCAGCAACATGATGTCTACATTTTAGTTATTAGATCGAAAAGGAGAAAACATTTTGAAAAGCAGAGATTGAATGCAGCACAAAACTTAATAAAGGAAGTGAAAGTAAAGGATCCTGTACATACTGCAAAAGCAGGGAGTCCGTGAAAGCAAGTGACGGAGATGCAGGACGTGCTCGCCAGTGCAGAGGAACACCTGCGGGAGGACAGATGGCTGAGAACATGGGCCTGACTTCCTTCTGGAGAGCCTTGTACAGAAGCACCCTGAACGATGACAACTAGACATGAAAGCAGAAAATAAATTCACATGATGTAGCAATTCTTGCTTCCTAGCTCTCATAGTTTTATGAATAAATATAACTTAATTGGAAGAGAAATCTGACTTTTAAGTGTGAAAGAGAAATTGTCAGAATTTTCTTTTCTCACTCCTAACCAGTAATTTCTTGGGGCAAGCCTCCCAGACCATGCCAGGGAACCACTTTCATGAAATAAAGCTTCCCCAGTGACATTATCTGTCAATTCCAATAACTTGCTTCCATTTTACTATGAGGAGAGTAAGAACGTCAAAATGAATATGACACTAGATTAAGATACAATAACCTTTGTTTTTAAGGATCTTGGACCTGGTGAGGGAAATAAGCCTGCAGGCAAAGAGCTGAAAACATTGTCAGATGTATTGTAAGCTAGGAGTCACCGAGAGCCGTGGGAAGCATGAAAAGAGGCAAGATTTAATCTGAACAGGGCTGTTGATTTGGGAAACAGTCTGATGGTTCCTCCAGAAGTTAAATATAGAGCCACTCCATGACCCAGAAACTCCACTCCTAGGTATATATCTGAAAGAATTGAAAATACATGTACCTGCACACAAGAGAAAGCTGTACACACACGTTCATAGCAGCGTTATTCATAAGAGCAAAAAGGTGGAAACACCACTTACGTCCATCAGCTGATAAACAGGCGAACAAAATGTCTCCCTGTACAGTGGGATGTTGTTAAGCTGGACAAAAGGAGTACCCGCACATGCTCCAACACAGATGATCCTTGAAAACATTATGCATAACTTAAAGAGATTAGACACAAAGGGTCACACATCATATGATCCTGTTTATATGAAAAAGCCAGACTAGGCAAATCCATAGAGGGTGAAAGTAGATAAGGGGTTTTAGGTGCTGGGGGTGGGGAGAAAATGGAAAAATGGTTTGCGGGTATGAGTATTCTTTTGAAGGCAATGAAAATTTTTACCAAAAAAATTTAGTGTAACTGGACAAGGCTGATACCAAACCCAAGTTCAGCTGCTCACTGCTGCAAAGGCCAATACTCAAGACACAAGCATTATATTTGATTTACAATATTATACTAATTTCTGCTGTACGGCAAAGTGACTCAGATATATGGACTTAAGTTGGGCCACTGCAATGAAAGTGTTGAGTCGTAACCACTGAACCACCAGTGAAATCCCTGGACTACTTTTTATCAGGTATCAAGGATATGAGGAGAGCATAAATCGTCTCAGGCAGGCATGTCTTAGCAAAAACCAGGGTGGCAGGCAGAAGTCTGAGACGGCCCCTGAAAATCCTGCTCCCTGGTTACACAGCTGTGTGTACACACCTGCCATTGAGCGTGGGTCTTCAGATATGACGGACGTCAGTCTTGTGATTGGGCAAAGGTGATGGGACTGTCACTCTTAATCATTACATTAAGCCATCTGTCCAAGTCTTTATGGACCTTATTCTTTAGCCCACCACTCCTGTGTTTATGGAATGCTCCAGGCTGGAGTGGGTGGCCATTTCTTTCTCCAGGGGATCTTCCCTGGAGATCTTTCCCGATCCAGGGATTGAACCACATCTCTTAGGTCTTCTGCACTGGCAGGCAGGTTCTTTACCACTAGGGCTATCTGGGAAGCCACAACCCATGCAGGGAAAGACCTTTGCTAATCAACCCATTGTGAAGGCTTCAGGCCTTCTCAGATTTTTTCTGGACATGCATCTTCCCTGGTGTGTGGGTATGTTTTCCCCCCATACTGCCATATACAGTATGCTGCATTAAATATCTTAATTTCCCTAAAGTCTCACTCCCCCACACTCCTGATTTTTCTCAGGGCATTACACATTCTATCGCGTTCCTCTGCCCTCGTCTTTTTGTCCGCAGACATGGCAGGACTGCAGTCTCCTGCTGCTCTCCCAGGGTTTGGAGTCGCCCAGGGGTCTTACTGGCCTCCGTCCTGACTTGCAGGCTGTCGCCACCGATGCCGTCAGCACCGAGGCAAGCGATGCAGAAAGCAGACTGCTGGCCCGCCTTCGGACAAGCCAGAATGCTGCAGTTAAGTGCCGTGCTTTCCCTTCCTTTCCCACAGTAGAATTGAGAATACGGCAGCCTCCACCTCACTCTGCTGTGCCTGGGAGGAGGACATGGAGCCGTTGAAAATGCCCTCAAGCCTATCTTTCTTCCCGTTAGTTTTTTGGACTCATGGCATGTGACATCTTAGTTCCCTTACAGAGATCAAACCTCTGCCCCCTGCACTGGAAGCACAAAGTCTTAGCACTGGACTTCTGGGACATCCCCCCAATTTATTATTTTGATTTGTGGGATTTTTTTCATTAGGGTGCTTGCTTAGTTTCTGCAGATCCTTCACTGGTTTCTACAGTACTTGAAAAACTATTTTGACCAGCATGATGTTGTTTACTTAGAGTTTTTAGGGGGAACAAGGACCCATAATTTCCTACTCTGCCATTTACTGATGCCCCTCTGATTCAAGTTTGACTCTTTTTTTTTTTGGACTCTTTTCCTTTTTAATATTTAGTTGTATTTATTTATTTGGCTGCTCCAGGTCTTGGCTGCAGCACGTGGGATCTTTGATCTTTGTTGCGGCATGCAGACCGTATTTAAAGCTTACATTTCTCACTGCTATCTGGTACCGCTGTACCCATAAATCCAGGATCAAAATATACACATGCCTTTAAATGTTCTCCATAATCTGTCCTGTTCCATTTTTTAATAATGTAGGTCTTTTTAAAAAATTAATTTATTTTTTACTGGGCTGGGTCTTCATTACTGCACACAGGCTTTCTGTAATTGCACTGAGCAAGGGCTATTCTCCGTTGCAGCGTGTAGGCTTCTGATCGCTGTGGCCTCTTGTGGAGCACGGGTTCTAGGTGCGTGGGCTTCTCAGTACTGGCGGCACAGAGGCCCAGGTGCTCCTCAGCAAGTGAAACCTTCCCTGAACAGGTATCAAACCCGGGTTCCCTGCATTGGCAAGTGAATTCTTAACTACTGTACCACCAGGGAAGTCCTGTTCTGTTACGTTTGTGACTTACATTTTAGGTCTCTATACCAACGTCCCAGTGTTTGTTTCTGTTGACTTAAAAAACATGCACAATGTGAAAGCTGTGCATCAAGTTTTATTTGGGGCAAAACGAGGACTATAACCTGGGAGACAGCATTTCAGAGAGCGCTGTGAAACTGCTCCAGAGAGGCAGAGGGGAGTCAGTATATATGTACTTTTGGTGAAGGGGGAGTACATGCAATCAAACATATTTTTTGCAAAAGTTTTCTGCTAGTCTCGTCAAGGTTAGTACTAGTCACAAGGAACAGTCGTCACAATGAACGGTTTTGGTGCTTTTCTAGATATGAGGAGATATAAGAACTGGGCTCATAAAACTGGCTCCTGAAAACGTCTATCTGAAGACCTATTCTGCTAATTTTCCCCGAGCAGAGTGCCTCATTTCTGCTGTCCACCTTGAACTCCTTTCTGGGAGATGTTGAAAGTCAGCAGCTGCAGAGCACACGAGTTAATCCTTGTAGAGGTAGATAGCAATTGCCAATTTGTAATTGGCATTTTTTTACTCTAGATTTATGTCTCAATTTCTTGCAGAGCAATTACTCCAAATTTACATAAATGACTTTTGTCAATTTATGATCATTGTCATACGATTGTTAAAGATAATTTCTTGAATTTCAAAATATGGTTGAATTTTTATAATTTTGATGCTTGAATTGCACATGATATTTATGAGTTTTCTCTACTAGTGGACACACCTTTTGTGATTCTATGGAGGACAGGTGCGTTATATCTATAGCTTCTGCGAGAATCTGAATCTGTTTAGCCTCTGAGAGCATGCTGAACTTCCTGGAGCCCAAACTAATAAATAGGTCGCCAAACACCTACGAGTTTTAGTTGCTGACAGGATGCTCCAGTAATCTGAGTACAACCTCTTTAAGAAGGAGTGGAAGTCCCGCCTCTGCCTGGAAACCCAAAGGCACCATTTCCCAGGAGAGCTTTGCCTCCTTTGCTGGAGGATGATTCAGTTCACTTCAGTTCAGTTCAGTCGCTCAGTCGTGTTTCTACCCTTTGCGACCCCATGGACTGCAGCACACCAGACCTCCCTGTCCATTGCCAACTCCCAGAGTTTTACTCAAACTCACGTCCATTGAGTCAGTGATGCCATCCAGCCATCTCATCCTCTGTCATCCCCTTCTCCTCCTGCCTTCAATCTTTCCCAGCATCAGGGTCTTTTCAAATGAGTCAGCTCTTCTTATCAGGTGGTCAAAGTATTGGAGTTTCACTTCAGCATCAGTCCTTCTAGTGAATATTCAGGACTGATCTCCTTCAGAATGGACTGGTTGGATCTCCTTGCAGGCCAAAGGACTCTCAAGAGTCTTCTCCAACACCACAGTTCAAAAACATCAATTCTTCGGCGCTTAGCTTTCTTTACAGTCCAAATCTCACATCCATACGTGACTACTGGAAAAACCATAGCCTTGACTAGATGGACCTTTGTTGACAAAGTAATGTCTCTGCTTTTTAATATGCTGTCTAGGTTGGTCATAGCCAAGGAGCAAGGGTCTTAGGACCAATTCGCAAGGGCGGGACTTCTGATTTCGTGGCTGACGTTATAACTGCCTTAGGTCTGTTTGGGCACGGGTGCCTAAGGCTTTGGACAGACGTGAGGGACTTTCTGGTCTGAGAAGACGCGTTGTCCCCACTGCACCGAGGCGGATCTGAGGCTCCCACGTGGCCCGGGGTCCCCCTCGCCAGGCCCGGGATGGGGATTGCCGCACCGAGTCCCCCCCTGCTCCGCCCTTCACGAACTCCGATGGCGGCCGGCGCTGCCGGGCCGTCTCTGGTAAACGCACGTCCCGCGGCCCCGTGCCGCCCTCGCCCCACCAGACACTGTAGCCGGGAGCGCGGGGGCCCGCAGCCCGGCCCGGGATCCAGGGCGCGGTGGGGCGGGGGGAGGCGGGGGGTGGATGGCCGTAGGCGTGATGCCGAAAGCGCAGCGTCTGTGCAGAAGCGCGGGATGGGATCTCGGCGCTCGAGTTTTCCGTGAAGCAGAGAGAATTGTCTGTACTGCTTTGCCCGGCGCAGGGAGACACAGTGGGGACGTGCCCTGAAACACAGTGCGTCCCAATCCCCGGGCTGTCAGTGAGGAGTTACTGGGTTCAAGGGAGGAGTTAGGACCAGGGCGTGTGTGCTGGGCCTACGTTTCTTCAATCTGGCCTCGTTGGCTTCCTGATCGTCTCTGAAGAACGCTTCCTCAAGTGCTTAGCGTTTTCTATTTGTTGGTTGTTTTAGTTCTGCAGTAGAAATCAAGATATTGTGTGTATCCCTTGACCGACAGACAAGAAGCTGGGGATGGGGAAAGGCTTCCGTGCCCAGGAGCCGCAGGGGGTCCTGTTGGGGTTTCAGGTGGGCACCTGTTTCTGAGCGCATTGTGGCAACTGGGGGAGGGTGACAGGCAGAGGGACACCTGATAAAAGGCGAACTGAGCACTGAGGGTCAGAGGTTAAAGGGCTGCCAGACACCTCAGGGCCGTGCAGGAGTACAGGGAAACACAACGCGTCCAACCCCCGACCATAGACTCATCACGTTCTCCACCTTTCCGTGGCTGCTTGTGGAACCAACACAGTAGAAGGTATCCCATTCCCGCTCTGGGGCGTGACACTGAACCACGTGTTCTCTGGGGCAGGCCACCTGTGGGCTGTGACTTGAGTGAGGGAGAGGTGGACAGAGGAAGGTTCTAGCAAGGGGGCAGCAAGTGAAACACAGAAGCGGAGGAGAGCCATGTGTGTCTGAGACCCACACGAGGTTCTGTGTGACTGAGTCTGAGGCAGGGAACAGAGCCAGGCAGGGAGAGCTTCATAGACAGTTTTGGGGCTGCGGCTGCTAGTGGAAGACATGGGATGTCTGGTGTGATATCAAATCATGGCGAACTGTGTAAAGCATGGTGTGGGTGTCGTCTGCTAGATTGCCACATAGGCCCATTATGGGTAACCTTAACGTGGGGGGTGAAAAATACAATGGCCCAGATATCCTGAATACAAGTTGCCCTCCCCAGTCTGTTCCTACAGGTAAGCTCTCCTAGCCAGATACTCCCCCTCTTTTTTTCTTTTTTAATCAAGAAGACCAGAGCAGTTCCTATTTATCTCTTTGTAGCAGGTTTCAGTTCCTACCAATCCATGGAATTTTGCAAAAAGCCTATCACATCCTCCCATCGAAACCAAGGAACACTTCTCTTGACACTACAAAGCTCACGCTCCACAGTCCGTGGCGGTTTACTCTTTTCTGTTTTATCAAACTGCGAGTTAGATTATTTGCAAACTAACTTAGTTAGTGAAAGTGAAAGTCGGTCAGTCGTGTCTGACTGTTTAAGACCTCTTGGACTATACTGTCCCTGGGATTCTCCAGGGCAGAATACTGGAGTTGGTAGCTGTTTCCTTCTCTGGGGGATCTTCCCAACCCAAGGATTAAACCCAGGTCTCCTGCATTGCAGGTGGATTCTTCACCAGCTGAGCCACAAGGGAAGCCTACTTTTTCTGAAATACAACCTCCATGTGGTCTTGTGTGGTGTGGTGTGTCCTCCTTTCTTAGGCTCTGCATCTACGTGATTTATAAATGTCTATCTGTGTCATATGTTCAGTGTCACGTATTTGGCTGTCTCCATAACTATACACTGGGAATTCCACCCGCAACAGTGGAGTGAAGAGATGCCAATTAAGGTACAAGTAGCATGGGGAGACCAGGGGCGTGCCTACGGTGTGAGCCCTCAGGTGGTGGTAGCCATGGCATGTGGCTGTGGAATCTAGAGAAGTGAGGGATATGCATTGGAAAGAGTGGTGCATCCTTAGAGACTGTACCTTATGGTTCTAGGATCTGGTATTGAGCCCTTGGTAATACGAGGGTAAAATGAGCAGCTGGATCCTTCTATGCCAGCGCATGGCTTAGATACACAGTTGACCCTTGAACTACGAGAGGTTAGGAGCACCAACCCTCTGCACACTCTAAAATCCACATAAAATTTACATTCTGACCCTCTGTGTCTATAGCTCCGTATCTGCTGATTCAACCAACCTGTACACAGCTCACGAAGTAGTATTTATTTACTGAAAAGAATTCAAGCATGAGTGGACGTTTGCAGTTCAAACCTGTGTTATCCAAGGTTCAACTGTATGTTTTTCCACCTTCCTCTTGTGGATGTCTGGATCCAGTGATTCATGGGCACATGAAGGCACAAGGCATCAGTGGTGTCAAGGTCTAGTTTCTCAGAACCCTGAGTTAGGGAGTTTGCGAGGAGGTTGGGCATGGAATAGACGTGTGGGGGAAGAGACTGTGGCTCTGAAGTGGACTGTTCTGTGATTCTTCTGTCACCATCTTGGCAGGGTAATGTGACCTCTGAGGATGTGGCCATGTGCTTCTCTTTGGAGGAATGGAATCTGCTTGATAAGGCTCAGTGATCCATACATATACTATGATGTGATGCTGGAGAACTTGGCACTTGTAACCCCCTGGATAAGGCCCTCAAACCTACCCCATACTCAGAGTCAATCTCTGCCCGCAAATCTTAGCTAGTTCTAGGATCAACTCTAAATTCCAAAGTCTCATCTAAGTATCATTTAAATCAGATGTGGGTGAGACTTGAAATACAGCTTATCTTTCAACAGATTTGTCTCCAGCTGAGAATCTGTATAACCGAACAGGTTATATGCTTCCAGAATATAATAATAGAACAGGCATGGGATAGACATTCCCATGTCAGAAGGAAGCAATTCCCATTCTAAAGGGGAGGAAGAAAGGAGTGATAGGTACCAGATAAGTCCAAAATTTACTGGGGCAAGTTTGTTTGAACTTCAAACCTTAAGAATGCTCCTCAGTGGTTCAGTTTCTGCCCTCCAGGCCCACTGGGAGCAGGCCTGCCTCTGAGGTTCTCTTGGGAGCAGTCCCACCTCTGTGCCCTCCTGGGTTGGAGTCTCATGACTGCAGCTCTCCCAGACTGGCAGTGTGAGCTGGTGGCTCTGTTGGTCTTGGGTCCAGGCCCCACAACTCTGGAAATCCCATCTTAATAACTGCACACATAATTTTCCATTTTGCTAAAACACTTTACATCTGCTGTATAATCCAGATTAACAAAATCTGAAAGCTGCAAGAAAATAGTGTGCTGATTTCTGTACAATCGACAAAACTCCCACCGCTGATCAGGGACCAGGCGCGGGGTCCGCACAGTGTTCTGCAAATGGCACAAAAGGCCCCTCGGGAAGCCAGGCTCGGTTCCGTTCAAAGCGCCTCTGAGAACGCTCCCTCCGCAGTCCCGCACGTGGGACCCAGGTCAGTGGCCCGAACTGAGGGGCCTCCTCCAAAAACTGAGGGGCCTCGGCGGGCATCTGCCGCTCCTGCCACCGGGCCAGGTCCGACCGCCACCTTCCTCTCCTGCTCTGGCACCCCTGTTCCCAAAGCCCCTGCCTGCGACCTGGGTGGGGAGAGGGTGGGGCTCAGGCAGCGCCCAGCTCTCGGCCTGCGCTCTGCCGGGAGCCTGCTCCCTCCCGCCCTCCCGGAGCCTGCGCACACCCGGGAGCGCCGGGGTGGACACGTGTTCTGTCAGGGTCTCCCTCCGGATTCCAAACCAACCGTCCACCCCGGCACCCACCCCCACCAAACTGGGCCGAAATAGTGCATAATCTAGACCACACCGGTGTGTGTGTGCAGGTGTAAACGACTGTTTTGTCCCAAGAGATAAAGTCATGCAGTCAGGCTATTCTGTCTGAATAACTTATTAAAAGATAGGTCTGCTTCAGGCTGGGAGGAGCTGTGGGCTCTGCGGTGCAGCCAGCCGCCTGGGCCGGGAAGATTCACAGTACAGAGCCCGGCGGCCATGAGGCAGGACGTCCTCTCAGAGATCCGGGAGAGGCCGTCACGACGGAGCTGGCCCTGGGGAGAGGGGACCCCATGGCCACCTCCACCCAGCTCTCCTGGGGGGCCCTGACCACCGCTGTGCTGCACGTTGCTATGTGAACCAGACCTGGATGATGACGCCAGTCAGCAAAGCCCCAGCAGAGGAGGGGCAGGCACCAAAGGCAAGAGAGGCGATCCGATGTCGAAGCAAAGCTGGACTAGGGGAAGCTGGGGCAAGGGGGACAGTCGGGCTCCAGAGAGCGGGGCTGGCCGGGCGCTCACTGGTCTGGCCCAGTCTGGGCGGGGCCGGGGTGGGAGGCTGCAGCCGGGCCACACCCTCAGCAGCACGGAGCTCTGCGCCCTGGGGTGGGGGGCGCAGCAGGCCAGCCTGGGGGCCTAAGGGCTGCACGCCTGCGGAGGGCTGGGGTCTGCGGGGCGGGGCCTCACCCCAGAGGCCCTCACACACATAATTTTTAAGTCATGGAACACCAACCACTCTGTTGCGGTTGCATTTTCTTGAGCCTAAACTCAGAGCCTAAACTCAGTGCTCTACATAACACACCCATGTCAGCAAACGCCCAGGTCTCCTGAGAGTTTTCCCCAGAGGAAGGACTTACAGACCCTTTCTGTCTCACAGTGGCAGTGTATTTAGCCTCCTGAGTCTGCCTCTGATCTGTGATCTTTACAGGACCAATTCTGCTAAGCAGACCATTCTCAACCTGTCCCCACGTCTTTAGTCCTCAGAACAATCTCACTGATTGCTCCTGGGTTTGTCCCACACACACTTTCTACAGGTTACCCCTTCTCACCAGAGTCAACATGCACTTCACCAGCATTTCTTTCTTTCAGGTTGTCGGTGTGTAGTGAGGATAAGAAAGCATCTGAGCGGAGCGTTTCTGCCTATGTAATGCCACAGGACAGGACCCTCAAAGCAGGTCTGTTTGCCCAGAAGGCACACCTGTGTGAGGTGTGTGGGCCCATGTCAAGAGACAGTTTGCACTTGGTTGAACACCAGGAAATACAGCACAGGCAGAAACTGCACACGTGTGGGGCCTGTGGAAATCGATTTCATCTCATGGCAAATCTGTATCAGCAGCACAGGTGGCATGTTGGCGAGAAACACTGCAAAAGCAGCATGAACAGAGCCTTGTTTTTGAAGAGCTGCAAATTCCAAGCGTCAGGGAAATCTTTTACCTTTAAGGAGGTCGGGAAGGACTTCCTGGGCAGCTCAGGACATCTTCAGCAACAGGCCCCTCACACCAGGGAGAAGCCAAACAGCAGAGGAGAGTGTGTGGTGGCCTTCCACACTGTAAAAAGTCACTGACTGGAGAGCGTGAAAGCTTGGAGCCCCAAACACATGCTTGTTCAGCACCAGAGAGTGTTCACGAGGGAACAATGTTACAGGTGCAGTAAAAATACTGTATCTTCAGGGAGTATTTGAGAGTTCACACTAGAGAAAAGCCTTGTGTATGTGAGGAATGTGGAAAATCCTTTAGACAAAGCTCTGGCCTCTTTCAACGCCAGAAAGTTCACACTGGAGTAAGACCTCATGAGTGTGATGAATGTGAAAAATTATTTAGCAATCATTATGCATCAGGAAGTTCCTCCTAGTTAAAAGCCATATGATTGCAGTGAATGTGGGAAAATCTTTAGCTGTAAGTCTGACCTCATAACTCACCAGAGAATTCTTACTAGAACAAGGCTTTGTGAATGCATTGAATGTCGGAAATATTTTAGCCAGAGCTCTCACATCATTATACAGCAAAGAGTTCACACTGAAGAAAGGCCTTATGAGTGCAGTGAATGGGAAATTCTTAATTCCTTCAGCCACCTGTTCCAAAACCACAGAGTTCACACTTGTTTAAGATCTCATGTGATGAATGTGTACCAGCTTGTTCAACCTCTTTAAACATCAGAAAGTTCACACTGGAGAAAGGCCATATGGAAAGTCCTTTAGCTGCAAATCTTACCTCATTTCACACTATAGAGTTCACACTGGGGCAAAGCCTTATGATTGTGAGCAATGTGGGAAATCATTTAGCCATAGCTTGACACTGTTTCAGCACTGGAGAATTCACACTGGAGAAAGGCCTTATGAGTGTAGCGAGGGTCAGAGCCTTCAGTGACAGTTCTAACCTCATTAAGCATTGAAGAGGTCACACTGGAGAAAGACCTTATGGGTGTAGAATATGGGAAGTCTTTTAGCCAGAGCTCTAACCTCATTAATCACCAGAAAGTTCACATTAGAGAAAGACCTTAGAGTTTAGTGAATGGAAGTCCTTTACCTTTAACCCTAGTCTGCCAAAGTACCAGAATGTTCACAAGGCATAAAGACCATTATATAATATTGGTCAGTCTGTTATAGACTGAATTGTGCCCCTCAAAATTTGTACGTTCAAGCACTAACACCCAATGGAACTTTTTAGGTGTCGCCTATAAGGAGATGGGTGATTAAGACCAATGAGGTCATGAGAATGGCCTCCCAGTGTGACTTGTGTCCTTATAAGAAGACTAGACACCAGGAGGTGCTTGCTTGTCTCTGTAGTTTTGAACAGAGGAAAGGCCATTTAATGACACAGCAATCCTGATGGCATCTTGGCCCTAGACTTCCAGCCACTAGAAATATGAGAACATACATCCCTTGAAGCCACCTAATCAGGGATTTTGTTGGGGCAACCTGAGAAGAGACAAAGATGCAGAGAAGGTACCGCATTATATCCTGTCAACTCCGTAATGCTGCAGTAGACATGGATAACTTCAAGAACATACATATAATAGTAAAGCATAGTAAATTAGGAGGTTACAAATTTTAAGAGTTTGTTTAAAAAAAAGCAAAACAGCTTTATTGAAGTCCAATTAGTTGTCATTCACAATAGTCATTTTCTGTAATTCACTGAGTTAATAGATGTACAACCATTGTTTCTAGGGGAAATAACAGAAATAATTTCCTGAGAGCCTCTGGTCACAAAATTGTTGTCCACTAGTCAGTAAATAACATTGTTTTCCTGTTTTTTTTTAAGCAACTCATTTACTATATACTGTTGATTTGTTAACATTGAAATCATGGCCAAGAACAGTGGTTCATGACTGAACAATTCTAACCTATTACGTATTTTCTTTAAGGCACATTCTTTGTGCTTAGGAACACCAGGTGGACAGAGGCACCAGGTTTGGAGGCCTGTGTGGACCACAAAATCACCAAGAAAAAGCATAAATGGGGTACCAAAGGCATCATGGGAAGAATGCCTATTTCCGGTATGAGAGCTGAAATGAGAAGGCAGAGCATCACTGGGTGACTCAGATTTTTTTGTGTGTCTGTACATCTGTGAGGTGTCTCCCCTGTGGCTGAGTGGTACGAATTTGCCGGTGACGCAAGCGATGCGGGTTTGATCTTGGATCAGGAAGATCCCCTGGAAAAGGAAATGGCAGCCCACTCCAGTATTGTTGCCTGGGAAATCCCACAGACAGAGGAGCCTGGCCGGGGAAATCCCATGGACAGAGGCGCTTGGTGGGCTGCAGTTGATGGCGTTGCAGAGTCAGACACAGCTGAATGTCTGTGAACGAATGTAAAAATGTAAGTATTGATTTGAGGGGTTTCCACAGTTTTGGCAAGTAGGCGAGTTTACAAATACTGAATCTGTGAAAAGATGAGGACTACTGATTGTGTTACCATAAATTATGCATATGTGAAAGTGAAGTCGCTCAGTCATGTCCAACTCTTTGCGACCCCATGGACTGGAGCCTACCAGGCTCCTCTGTCTATGGGATTATTTAAAGACATACTTGGAATTCACCATTTTGTGGACTCACCAAGATTTTGTGAGGCTTTTCCGGAGCCTCGCGTGTTTCATTCGGCCGAGCGCCTGTGGTCAGGGCGAGTGCGGCCCTTTGTGGAAGCAGCAGGCCTGGGCCGGGCTGCCAGTGTTGCCGGGCTGTGGGCGACAGCTGGACGAGTGGAGGAAGCTTGTAATCTCTGAGGGCACAGCAAGTGCAGGAAAAGCAGGCCTCTGGGCGTCTGGGATCACACTGGGCTCTCTGTGGCCGCATACAGAGTGATCTGAGGCTGCCAGCACTAGGGGGATTGTGGGAAGCCTGTGCTCATCCTGGCTCCTGTGGAGTTTGTTAGTGATATTCTGGCTGCTGTCTGCCAAGTTGTAAGTTTTCAAGTTAAGGCCAGTAGACATGGTGCCCAGATCTCCTGAAACAAGGATGCCCTCGAGGGGCGGTAGTGCATTTCCCTCCACACTCTCCTCACAGGTAATATCTCCTAACCTCACAACCCTTTTCATCAAAGGGAGCAGGCGCAGTTCCTGCTTATCTGTTTGTAGTGAGTTTCAGTTCCCTACAAACGTGCAGAGTCATTTAAACAAGCCAGTCACGTCCTCCGGGAAGCGGGGCATCCAACCCTTTGATCCCACAAAGACTGCGTCCCAGACCCCGTGGTTGGTCACCCTCCAGAGTGCAGCCTGCTGGTGGCCTTGTGTGCCGTCTCCCACATGTTAACGTGGGGGCAGTAAAGGGCTGGTGGCCGCATCTGGCCGCCGCCAGGGGCCACGTGTCCAGCCGCATGCTGAGGGAATGGCACTGTAACCAGCGGGGTTTCTGGCAAGTGACTGAGACACCAGTGCCGGGAGGGCAGTGAGACGCCAGGGGCAGGGCCTGGGTCGTGGTGGCCCTGGGCGCGGGGCCTGGCGCGCGTCTGCTGATCTGCCTTGAGGGTTACATGGCCGTGGCCGCACCGCGGGGCTGTCCTGTGGAAGTCGCACTTCTCTCCCCACCCAGAGCTTAGATGCCTCCTGCTGCCAAGGGCTTTACCCAGTGAAGAGACAGGGGCACCAGGCCTGGTTTTCCTCTGTGTTGAGGAGTGTGGGAAGAGGATGGGGTCAGTGTTGGGGGGAAGGTGGAGAGTGGATCGTGGCTCCATGGGTGTGTGGCTTTTGTGGTTTCGTCTGTCACGGTCACAGCAGGATGGCCTGACCTTCGAAGACGTGGCCGTGCATTTTGCCTGGGAGGAGTGAGGTCTCCTTGAGAGGCTCAGGGATGCTGGTCCTGCGATGTGAGGCTGGAGAACTGGGCACTCCCACCTCCCTGGGTGAGAACTTCAGGTCCACCGTGTCTCCCCCTTTCCTCAGTGGCAGCACGGCCCTCACGTCTTCCACGAGGGAAGGTGCAGGGCCTCCGCCTCATTTACTGCTCCCGGTCTGTGTGCACCTCCTATTCCCCGTCTGGCCTAACAGCTGGCAGAAGTGGGTGTTGCATGGAGGCCCTGGCACGCCAGGACAGTGTGCACCTGCGCTTCGGTCCGGGTGCTTTGCTCTCCTTGGGTACAACAGGTGGGACTATTGGGACATCCTTCCAGGTTAAATCAGAGGCCAGAGTCAGGCCTAAAACCTTTCAGCAGACTTAGTAGGTTCCTTAGAAGATCGGCTTAGTCTCCATGTTGGGCTCAGTTGGTTAGAGAGAAGGGCACATACACTCTGATCATCCTTCGCCATTTGTCACTTTCCCTCATCCTGGGCGAGAGGAAGCTCCCCTACTACGGAGGCTCTGGCTTGCCCTCCTGGGGTAACGGAGGGTATGAAAGGTTTCAGGGAAGTGGGATTTGGGGTCAGTTGGAGGGCTCCAGAGGAGTAGGTGGCTCTGGAAAGGCTGCTGGCTCCTGAGGAGCAGAGGAGGCCGGTTTCCCCACTGAGGGTTGGGGAGCTTAGAAGGGGATCACCTTAGATGTCAGGAGTGTTTTCTGATTCCCCAGGCCTCTAATTACAAAAGCCACATAGGGTGGGACTTAGGGAAAGGATCTTGAAGACTTGACCATAGGGAACCTAGGTCCATTTTCTCCTCTTGTGATGGTAAAGACCCAATTGCAAGGTGATATTGTAATTTACAGACCCATTTTCAGGCCATTTCCTCTCCATCCTCCCAGCTTCCATAAAGGACAGGCAGTGTTACAATAAACTTTAAGTGTTTCCTTTCTTAGCCCAACTATTTTTAAGAACTTCCAGTTCTTAAGGATACACTCCAGAGGTGTTTCTTCTGGCTTAGAAGGGGATCCACCCATACTGAACAACCTGCAACTGGACTTTCCTAGAAATGGAATCCAGCGTCCAGGAAACGTTTACCAGGAGGCTTTGACCTGAAGGGGTCAGAGCATTGTCCAAATTCCCTTTGAACCTAATGGGTTTTTAAATTTTATTTTTTTTTGGTTGCACTTGGCCTTTGTCGCTGTGTGAGGGTTTTTCTGTAGTTGCAGAGAGCGAAGGCTTCTCCTTAGCTGTGGTGTGCAGGCTTCTCGTTGTAGTGCCTTCTCTTTTGGGGGTGCACAGGCACTGGGGTACGTGGGCTTCTGTAGCTGAGGCACACGGGCTTAGTTGCTCTGCAGCACGTGGAATCTTCTTGGACCAGAGATCGAATCTGTGTCTTCTGCATTGGCTGGTGGATTCTTAACCACCAGACCACCGGAAGTCCCCCCAGTGGGATTTTGAGCATCCTCTACTCTCCCGTTGTCTAACCAGATATCTCTGGTTGACCCAGGCCTTTCACTGGTCCCCAGTGGGTGGGACAGGGACGTTTGCACACTGCCAGGGCATTGCCAGGACTCTCCCTGAGGAGGCTCTGTTGTGTATAAAGGGTAGAGCCAACAGCAAGTCTCCCTACCCTGGGGTGTATTCCTCGCGATTGAGCATCTATAAAGATTATAACTTGGGCTTCTGGGCAGCGGCCAGCCCAGGAGACTGGAGTGAAAGGCATTCAGCTGATGCAGAAAGAAACCCCTGGAGAAAGTAGAGTTGGGCACTGTGGAAGGCAGCATGGGGTTCAAGACCCGAGGACCAGGAAATGAAGATGTTCTTTAGATTTCTTGGACACTGTGTGAGGTGAGAGACTAGGCAGCAGGAGACACCCTGAACCCTTTCCCCTGGGTGGAGGCTGTGATGAAATCGGGGACAAGCCTCGTGAGTCCTTCTGACAGAAGCGACAGCAGGTTGGACAGTGTTTCCCATGCAGCGTAACCCTCCAAATGAGCCTAATTAGTTTAGGGTCTCTCTTTGAGATGCTCCAGGGCCCTTTGAAGCACCCCAAAGTCAACTGGAGTTCAGAAGAACTTTAAATAGAACCTGATATTTGGGAAGTCTGTCCAATGTTCTTTTAAAAGTTTTGAAACACCCGGTTAGAGAGAATCATACCCAAAAGATTGAAAGCAGGGCCTGGAACAGATGTGGGTACACGTCCACATTCTGAGCATCGTGAATCAGAACACCCAAGTGGTGGAAGCCACCTGAGTGTTCATCGATGGATGAGTGGATGGACCCTGTGTGGTCTGCACACAAAGGAGTGCCATTTAGCCTTCACAAGTAAGGAAATGCTGCTGCTTGCTACAGCGGGCACGAACCTCAAAGGCATGATCAGTGAAATAGCCCTGTCACAAGAGGGCGAACCTCCATGTACAGGAGGCGTCCAGAGCAGTGCAGCTCAAAGGCACAAAGTAGACTGAGGGGGATTCGTGTTCAGAGTACAGCGTTTCACCAGTGAAAATGGAAAAGATCTGGACGTGGGTGCTGAGGATGTTTATACAACAGCATGTGTGTGGTTGATACCATAGGACTGTGTACATAAAATGGTTCAGATGGTAAGTGTGATGTCTGTTTAGTCACAATCAATGAAGCACTGATACCTGTTACCGTAAGAAAGGGCCACCCAGAGCCTGCTCATCTGGTGCCCTTCAGTCCATCAAGGCTGTGACAAGGACGGAAAGTATCTGTTTGTGGTCCCAGAGAAAGAAACATGGATCAGCATGGGAAAGACATTTCTCTAGAATTGGGGCAACTGGTGGAAGTGGACATGGCCTTGTGGATTGGATTATAATGTAGAAATATATTATAATGTCCTCACTTGGAGGTCACGTGCCACTTCCCTGGCAGAGGGTTTCTGCTTTGTGTAAAACAAGGCTGAATTCTGTGTGAGACGGCAAATGGGAGCCCATTCTACTGCTGTGGACAATTTTCTAGAGTTCAGAAGTTACGTACATTTCTTTTCAAAACAACCATGTCAACGAAGAGCCAGAAATTAGAGAAAACTTCAAAACTTGTTTCAGAGGCCAAGCCCCACCCAGGCCGCTCCCCCAGAATGAAACGTGCTTTACCACTGTAGTATGGCATGGGTTCGAAGGGCATGGCGTGTCTTGGTGTCCTGGATGACCTGGCTGTTGTAGAAACAGTGGTGTTCTAATCGTAGTTTTCCACGCGCAACTACTGAAGAACACCAACAGTATGTGACGCTGCATGATACAAGAATCAGTACACAAATATCAGTTGTGTTCCTACACACTAATTAGCATCAGAGAGAAAGAAAACTATCTCACAGTAAGGTCAAGAGGACATAAGGCCTGGGAATAAATGTACCCCAATAAGTAAATAAATGATTTGCCCGGAGAGGACCTCTCCTGCTGGCTTGGGGAGGTCAGCTCGCATCTGATGGGAGTGTCCGGGCCGTGTGGGCCTCGCTGCTCACTTTGGGCTGGTCGGTGCTGATGCAGACTCTGGCTTTTGTGAATTGGCCAAGGTGGGTGGTGGCAGGGTTGAGGAGAGCTGGCAAACCACCCTCCTCGTGACCTAAAGCTCCGTCCCCTGAGGGGCGGCCCCCTGCAGCATCACTGCATGCCATGTGGTTCTTACTGAGCAAGGTTCCCCTTCTGGGGCCTGGCATTTTGGAGGGGGAGGGTGGACACCACGTGACCAGCCCCACTTGGGGGTCAAGTCTCTAATGAGCTTTCCTGGGGAACTACCCTCTGTCACTGGGAGGGGAGACGTTCCGAGACCCTTGAGGAAAGGAGGGGTCGTGAGGAAGCTGGAGGAAGCCCCCCCCACCACACCGTGCCTCCCTATTGCACAACCTGACCCATCCTAGCCTCACACACAGCATGCACTGAGGCCGGTGAGCCTCCTAGAAGGTCGCCGAGAGTGAGGGTGGCCCAGTGGGCCCACCCCTCCCTTCATGTCTGGCAGGTGGAAGAACCACCTCTTGCCATTCTGGAAGTGCGTCTCAGGTTGTGTGGACTGAGCCCTGTCCCCCAGTTCTGCTCAAGAGCCACTGGAACAACCTGTTTGCCCTGGTGCCTGCACTCCCCCTAATACTCAGCAAGAATTCAGGGGGGTCCGCAGCACTGTCTGCAGGCAGGTCGCCATCTGTGGATGCCTCCCCCGGCCCCCAGAGGCAGCATCACCCCACCTTTCCTCACCTTTCTCTCCCAGGGGTTCCTCCCAGAAGGTCCCGAGGAAACCTAGCCACCCTCTGCGTGGACAAAGCCCTGCATTTTCCCGAAGCCAAAGCACTGGCCAGTCCTGAGGAGACCTACTGCCTGTCAGCTGTGCCCTGGGCCAAGCTGTGGCCTGAAGACACGGGTCCGCCCTGGGAAGAGAGGCGGCTTGTCACTCTCTGCGGGCCAACTTGGAGAATGCAGGCCACGCCCTCTCCCACTGCAGAGCAGACCGAGGTCTCTCCTGCCAGTCCCGCTCAAGGCACAACACTCTGGAAATAAACGGGTCGAGGCCACTATCCCAGGACTTCTGCAACCCTAACTACAGAGCAATTAGGAACCACAAAAGGAATGTAGGAACAGACTTTACAACTCAAACCAAAAGACACTCCAAGTTGTCTAAAGGCAAATTTAAAATATAAAACTTTTTAAAATTGTAGAAGAAAATCGACATGGCTGTGGCTTTTGTCATGTAGACCACAACCTTTTATTTCTAACACATCACATGAAAATCCACAGAAAAGGGGAAAAAATAGCAAACTTTATAAAACTGAAAATTGTACTGGTGAAATCACTTATCCAGAAAGTCAAAAGCCAGGCCAGAAATGAAGAAAAAATATTTGCAAACTACACATGTGATAAAGAACTTGTACTTGCATAATATAAAGTGCTATGAAACAAGCAGCTACGTTAAAAAATGGGTACCAGGAGCTTATTTAACTAATATGCAGAGTACATCATGTAAAATGCTGGGCTGGATGAAACTCAAGCCTTATAAAATTATCTCATACGCAGATGACACCACCCTTATGGCAGAAAGCAAAGAGGAACTAAAGAGCCTCTTGATGAAGGTAAAAGAGGAGAGTGAAAATGCTGGCTTAAAACTCAGCATTCGGAAAGCTAAGATCATGTCATCCGATCCCATCACTTCATGGCAAACAGATGGGGGAACAGTGGAACCACTGACAGACTTTGTTTTCTTGGGCTCCAAAATCACTGTGGTTGGTGACTGCAGCCGTGAAATTAAAAGATGCTTGTTCCTTTGAAGAAAAGCTATGACCAACCTGGACAGTATATTAAAAAGCAGAGACATCTGCTGACAAAGGTCGGTATAGTCAAAGCTGTGGTTTTTCCAGTAGTCATGTATGGATATGAGAGTTGGACCACAAGGAAGCCTGAATTGATGCTTTCAAACTGTGGTGCTGAAGAAGACTCTTGAGTCCCTTGGGCTGCAAGGAGATCCAATCAGTCCATCCTAAAGGAGATCAGTCCTGGGTGTTCATTGGAAGGACTGATGCTGAAGCTGAAGCTCCAATACTTAGGCCACCTGATTCGAATGAAGAACTGACTCACTGGAAAAGATCCTGATGCTGGGGAAGATTGAAGGCAGGAGGAGAAGGGGACGACAGAGGATGAGATGGTTGGATGGCATCACTGATCAATGGACATGAGTTTGAGCAAACTCTGGGAGATGGTGATGGACAGGGAGGCCTGGTGTGATGCAGTGCAGGGGGTCGCAGAGCTGGACACGACTGAGCGACCGAACAGCAGCCAGTGCCTCCGCCATCGCCTCCTCTGGGCCTCCTTGCTCTAGATGTGCCCAGGCGGCTTCGGGAGCCCAGTGTCTCCTGGCTCTCACCTCAACCCAGCGCTGCCCAGGGCTGTTCGTCAGAAACTGTGCTGGTCACAAAGAGAAGATGCTCCTTCCCCATGGCCCTCCCAGGGCAAGGGGCACTTTTAAGCAGGCACTTCCAGGATTGGGAAGCCACCTGGGCAGAAGCCTTCCAGAACCTGAGACTCGCCTGGGCAGCCCATGGAGTTTATCTGGCTTCCCCCTACCAGGCCTCCACATCTCCCCTCCTCTCCCTCACTCCTGGGCTCCTCTCCTGGGGAGAGGTCTTTTCTTTCTTTAAGATTCATTCATTTATTTTACTTTTGGCTGTGGTAGGACTTTATCACTGCACACGAGCCTCCTCTCTGGTTGTCGGGAGTGGGGGCTCCTCCTCGCTGAGCTTGCCTGGAGCCCAGGCTCCAGATGGGCCAACTTCAGCAGTTGCAGTGCGTGGGTCCTAGAGCACAGGCTCAGCGGCAGGGCGCAGCCTCACTCTCTCTGAGGCATGTGGGATCGTCCTGGCCAGAGATCAAACTGGTGTCCCATGCTTTGCAAGGCGGATTAATAACCACTGGACCACCAGGAATGCATGGCAGGTCTTCTTGAAATTGTTTCCCACTTGTAGGCCAGTTAAAATACTTAGAAGACAGACCAGAGCTGCAGCCCCACGTCCATCCTGACCTTCAGGACACAGCTGGTCCTTGGACCTGGGACAGCACGGCCCGTTTTCTGTAACTGAGCCCCTGGTGGGCGAGGATCAGCTGACCCGGGCAGCGTGACCCAGCTGGCCAGCCCTTCCCAGGTGTGCCTGCTTGAGGCCCTGGTTCCAGGCAGGAGGGCGCCTGCAGCGGTACCAGACACCACCTTCTCTGCCATCAGAGGCCGCAGGGCTGGGCTGGTGAGGGGAAATGAAGGGCCGTGGCGTGTCAGGGCGTCAGCCTGCATGGGGCTCTGCTGGGCCTTCTGCAGGAGTTGCTAGGCTGCCACTTGATAAGGAAGAGGTTGTGTTGCTGGTACCTGATGTTGGAAGTCTTCCCAGGCAGAGGTGAGGAAGCAAAAACACAGGCAGTGGGAGCAGGGCAGAGGAGTAACTCAGGTAAGAAGATGGAAAGCTTCCAGAAGAGCCCCTGGGGTCAGCACCATCCTGCCTGCCTGCACAGCCAACTCGGCAAGTGTGCTGTTGCTGGGGTGGTCCCAGGCCCCTTCCTCCAGCCTCTGAGGTCTTTGCTCACATTCAGGTGTCTTAGCTGGGAAGGCTGGAGGAGGCTCAGGAGCACCAGCCTGGGGGTCAGCCAGCGTTTACCTAGAGATGCCTCCATGGGGTCCCCCAGCTCCGCACTGCAGACCCTCCTTGGGAGTGGGGTGGGAGGGCAGCGGGGCTGCTGGCTGTGTGTCAGTCCTCGCCCTTGGCCACTTTCAGAGTTGTCCATCCGCGCAGCAGGCGTCCTGATTGATTTTCACGGGTGTAACTGGTGGGTTGTTAATCAGCAACGTGAACGGTGACGTTAAATGTCCTCCTCAGTCAGGGCTGAGATGTCACACCACGTGTACCGGTGTAAGAACCTGGGGAGGCCTGTGCAGCCCGTTCCCCTAGGGACAGGCTTCAGACTTCGCCCCTCAGCATTTTGACATCCAGACACTGCTTCAGGATTTGGGGGGGGTCCCAGTGCTGACTCCAAGGGTTCTGTAATCCACCCTCCATCTTCCTTTACTGAGACCCACACTTCTAGGATCCTACAGAGCAGGGTCTGTGTGGCTGCTCTATGGCTTCTCTAACAAATGATCACAAGCTGGGTGGATTAAAACAACAGGAGTTTATCCTCCCCCAGTCCTGGAGACCAGACACCTGAGATCAAGGTGGAGGAGGGTTGAGGTCTCTCCAGAGGCTCCAGGATAGGATCCTTCCTGCCTTTTCCAGCTTCAGGGGCTCCAGGGGTCCCTGTCTTGTGGCCCCCTCCCTCCCATCTCTGCCTCTGTCTTCACATGGCTTCTCCTCTGTGTCTTTCCTCATTTGTCTCATAAGGAACTGGTCAATTTGATTGAGGTCCACCTTAACCGGAGATGACCTCACCTTGAGATCCTTAACTGCATCTACAGAGATGTTTTCCCCAGACAATGGCCCTGTTTATGTGTTCTGGGGGGACTCAGCTTTTGGGGCCACAATTCAGCCCATTATCCATGTATAAAAGAACCCTCATTTTAGGAGATCACCGCAGTCCCATATAGACCAGCACAGACAGCAGTCATGTGGGTGGGCATCTGGGGAGAATGAGGACCTGGGAAAGATCAAGGCCTGGCTTCAGCAGACGTGATCTCTCCCACCGTGGGGCCCGTGAGAACAGCCACCCCATCCTGTCCGTGGAAAGGGGCCCAGTGTCGAGTCCAGCAGGGCTTACCTTGCAAAGCTGGCTCTCCTGGGTGGCACCATCGAAAGCATCAGGTAGCCACTGGCTTATGATGATGAGAGCAGAGGCTCTCCCCTCGTGTGTCTGCCCTTCGCATTCCCACGGTGAGGAGCCTGGCGCCCACTATCTGCCCTCTATCTGTGTGTCGCTTCTTTCCGGATTACATGCGCACAGGTCTTGGTGCTGTTAGCTACTGCGCTCTGGAAAGAAGCCTGTAAAATAAAGCCCACTGTCTATGAAAGGTCCATTCTGCCTTTTGTCTATAGATTCTGTTCAAGAGGTCTATTTTGAGTCCAAATCCTTTATCAGACACAAGTTTTGCAAACATTTTTCTCCCCGTTTGTGGCTTATCTTTTGATTTCCTGAATAAGGTCTTTCAGAGTAGGCATCTTTAATTTTTAAGGTCCGCAATATTTTTTGTGGACTGACTTTTTGTGTGCTAAACCCGAGATCATGTAGATTTTCTGTGTTTATGTCTATAAATTAATTGTTCCTTGACTAGTTTGGAAAAGTTTTGGGATCCTTGGCTCTGTTTCAGTTTGAATTTCCACACTTTAATGGACCTAGTAGAACTGCCCTCAGGGGTGCAGGGTCCCCACTCAGCTGTGAGGGCAGCTCGGTCTGCACTTGCTTACTGGCTGGCAGGGAACGCAGAGCTCCCCTCCGTGACCCACCAGGGCATTGAACCTCTGCCCATGCACCTGGCTCCCTCTGGCAGTGGACAGAAGCCTGGTCTCCTTTGTACCTGCTGGGGCTTTGGCTTCTGGAACACTCGTGGCTGAGTCCATGCTGAAAGCCTGGGACCTTTGGGACACCACAGGGTCAAGTCCACACTAATGGGAGTCTGGTCTCCTCAGGACCCTCTGGGGACTTCGGCTCTGGGACATTGTGGGATTCAGTTCAGGCTGATAGGAGTCTTGTTTCCTCAGGACCCGCTGGGGCTTGAGCTTTGGGACATTGTGGGGTTCAGTTCAGGAAGACAGGGAGTCTGGTCTCCTCAGGACCTGCTCAGGTTTTGCCTTTGGGACATTGTGGGGTCCAGTCATGGTGACAGGAGCCTGGCCCTTCAGGACCCACTGGGGCTTCAGCTTTGGGACATTGTGGGGTTCAGTTCAGGCTGATGGGAGTCTGGTCTCCTCAGGGCCCATTGGGGCTTCAGCTTTGGGACATTGTGGGGTTCAGTTCAGGCTGATGGGAGTCTGGTCTCCTCAGGATTTGTGGAGAAGAGGTGCCGTTGAAAGAGAAGGTGAGGAAATTGGGGAGAGAGTTTCTGTGTGTGGCTGATGCTGAGTGTGTCTGTCTTCAGAGAACTCAGGACTGGAAAAGTTTGATGTGGAAAGTTGTGGGTGTTTAGTTTTTGTCTGTAGTATAGGATGGTGACTACCCTGGTGCTCAGACGGTAAAGCGTCTGTCTACAATGCGGGAGCCCTGGGTTGGGAAGATCCCCTGGAGAAGGCAATGGCAACCCACTCCAGTCCTATTGCCTGGAAACTCCCATGGACAGAGGAGCCTGGCAGGCTGCAGTCCATGGGGTCGCAGAGAGTCGGACACGACTCAGCGACTTCACTTCGCTCTCACTATGGGATGGTGTCCGGTGTTGTGTGTGGTGTCCATTTTCCCAGCGTTGTTTATTGAGAGGACTGGCCTTTCCCCAGTGTATTTACTTAGGTCCTCTCTTGTGAACTGACTGACCACGGGCCTGTAGGTTTACTTCTGGGCTCTCGTCTCTGCCTGTTTCTGTGTCAATTCCACACGTCTTGTGGTGCCATTAGCTGCTTAATGTGGGTTGAAGTCAAGGGGAAAGATGCCACCAGCCTCTTCTCACTTCTCAGCGTCACTTCAGCTCTTCTGGGTCCTTTGTGGCTCCATGCAAATGTTAAGATTGTTTCTGTGGAAAATGTCACTGAAATACTGGTAGTGATTGCATGTATGTGTGGCTTTGGGTAGAATAGGTATTTTAACAACGTCTTCACTCGTGAGCATGGGATAGCGTGCCTCTTTTTGTGTCTGCTCAGTTTCTTTGATCAACGTCTTACAGTTTCAGTGTGCATCCCTTTTAAGTCCCTGGTTAAATTTATTCCTAGTTTTTTGGGGGGATACAATTGTAAATGGTTTTTTTTAGTTTCTCTTTCTGATACTTCATTATTAGTGTAGAGAATCACAAATGATCCTGCAGTTTTACTGAACTCATTTTTTAGTTCTGGCATTTTTTGGTGGTACTATGTGGAAAACTAGAATTCAGAAATCCCACAGTTTCAGCTACATCAGGGTCATCCACAGCACCCAAGACATGGCTACTAATATACTCTTCCCATGGTGCCTCTTTATACTATGTGCACTTCTACAAGGCCGATTAGCATCACTACTTTGGGTGAATTTGAATTGGGTAAGTAAGTCTTGGCCTCTATTAGCAGTGTGTGATGTCATCTCTGATTTTCTGGCATGTTACTGACATGTATTGAAAAGTAATTTATTTTCTAGTCGATTTCAAATATTTAAACTTTAAATAGCAGTACAAAGTTTGCTACACTCATACCAGGCACTACAGTGTGTTTTACCCAAAACAGGGCCTCTCTCCCTGCACATAACTCCAAAATGAGGGATAATTATGCTTTCCATATTGCAATCCTATCCGCAAGACCACTTCAACTTTCGCCAGGTGCCCCCAACTTTGTGCAAAGGCCTTTCTCCATTCTAATGCAATTTTCCTTTTCTGGAACCATCCCTGGGGTTTTCCCTCATGTTAAAAGTCTTCATGGATTTAAAGTATACAGGATGAATATGAGCTGGGTGGCTTTTCTGTATGGCTTTTTTCACTGAGGATAATTTCAGTGTTTTCCCTTGTACCATGTATCAGTAGCTTTTCATTGTGATTAAGACATATATAACATTTATCATTTGAATCATATTAACTATACACTTCGATACCATTAATTACATTCACATTGTTGTAAAAATATTATTGCCATTCATCTCTAGAATCATTTCATTTTCCTGAAGTGAAACTGTAACCATTAAACAAACACTCGCCACCCTCAATCCCTGGCAACCTAGAATAGGGCTTATCCGGATGCCTCACACTAGTGGAATGATAACCTTCGTCTTTTTGTGTCTGGTTTGTTTCAATTAGGATATTGACTTCCAGGTTTATCCACATTGAAGTCTGTGTGAGAATTACTTTAAAGGTTGAATTGTATTCTATTTTGTACATTACTACATTATGTTTATCCATTCATCTGCTGAAGGACACGTGTTTTGATTTCACCTTTTGGCTGCTGTGAATATGGGGTACAAATACCTGTTCCAGTCCTTGCTTTTAAGTATTTGCGGGTACAGCCTGGAGTGGAATTGAGGGATTCTCCCATCCAAGTACTAACCAGGTCAGACCCTGCTTAGCTTAAGAGGTCAGTCAAGATCAGGTGTGATCAGGGTGGCATGGCCGTAGGCAAATTCAGGAGTTATATGTTAATTTTATGTTTCAGTGTTTGAGGACCCCACCTACTGATTTCCACAGATACTGCTCCTTTATATGGTAAAATAACACATCTAATGGATCTACCCTATTTTCCTTATCCAATAATCCAATGATGGACATTTTAATTCTTTTTGCAGAGGGGCATTAAGAACAGCGCTGCTGTGAATATTGGTATACAAGTTTTATTTCAACATTTATTTAAAATTCTTTGGGTATATATGTAAGAGCAGACTTTTTGAAACTGATGATAACTGCATTTTTATATTTTTTTATAAGATGCCAAAGTTTTACGTAAGTAGATTGAGCCATATCACATTTCGACAACTAACATTTAAAAGTTCCAATTTCTATACATTGTTGCCAAAAATTATCTTTATTTTTAATATAACAATTTTAAAGTATGTGAAGGTTGTGCTTTTAAGTTCCATATTGATGGAGCCTCCTGTTATAGTCAGGTCTGAGAGACAAACAGAATCAGGTCAGAATGAGGACCAGAGCTGGGAATCAGTGAGGAGCAGAGCCGGGCCATACCGATGAGTGGAGCAGGGCCTCAGGGAAGAACAGCTGGGCCTCTGTGAGGAGCGGAGACTTGCCTCAGAAAAGCAGAGTCAGGCTTCAAGGAGGAGAACAGAACCTCAGTGAGAAGTGAGCCAGGCCTCAGTGTGGAGTGGGGTGGAGCAGGGCCTCAGAGTAGCAAAGTCTGGACTCAGAGGGGCAGAGCCGAACCTCAGTGAGAAGCAAGCCAAGCCTCAGAGAAGCAAAGTTGGGCCTAAGCGAGGAGCAGAGCGAGGACTCAGTGAAGGCCGGAGCCGAGCCTTAGGACCAGACTGGGCCTCGGTGAGGAGCAGAGCCGGGCCTCATTGTGGAGTGGAGCCGGGCTGAAGACAGGCAGTCAGGCCTCAGGGAGGAGCAGAGCTGAGCCTCTGTAACATGTGACTTGGGCCTCAAGGAGGACCAGAGCCGAACCTTCCTGAGTAGCGGAGATGGGACTCAGTGAAGCAGTCAAGCCTCAGGGAGAAGCAGAGTTGAAAGGTAGTGAGAAGCGAGCCTGGCCTCTGTGAGGCCCGGGCCTCAGTGCTGAGGGAGGTGGGTCCCAGTGAGGAGCGGATAGGAGCCTCAGTGGAGAGCGGAGCCGGTTCTCAGTCCCTAGAGGAGCCAGGCCTCAGGGAAGTAAATTCAGGCCTCAGGGAGGAGGAGAACAGAACCTCAGTGAGAAGTGAGCCAGGTTCTGTGGACCGAAGCCTGGCCTCCCTGGGGACAAGAGCCGAACCTCAGTGAGGAGTGGAGCCGGGCTTCACTGAGGACCATAGCCAGGCCCCAGTGCAGGGCAGAGAGGAGCCGGGTCTCACTGAGGACTGGAGCCCATCCTGTGTGTGGAGTGGAGCCAGGCCTCAGTGCAGAATGGAGACTTGCCTCAGAGAAGCAAAGTCAGGTCGCAGGGAGGATCAGAGGTGAACCGTAGTGAGAAGTGAGCCAGGCCTCAGTGAGGAGAGGAGCTGGGCCTTGTTGAGGACCAGGGCCAGTGTTAGGGCTCTCAAGGGGCTCATAGCTATAGTTAAAATATGGCCTATTGTGGTGACCTGACAAACAAGGGATGAAATCATGGTGGCCACATTGCCCTGACGGCTTCCTGTTTTTTCCTTAAGGTGATACCTGTTTTTCCCTGCTGGTGCCAGTTTCTCAAGACTACATGACCACCCGACTATGAGACCCCTTCGACTATGTGACCACAAGACTCCAGCTGTGGGCTAAGGATAAACCCCTCTGGGGCACAATTTCCCATCGATACGGTATAAGAAGGGTTGGCTGTAAAAAGAAAGCACTGGTTTCTCTCTAAAACCACTTTCTTTCTTCCTATAATAAATATTTCTCTGCCTGACTGTCTGGCTCACTCTCTTTTTCTCCATGCTCGCCTTACAGCCAGGACTCAGAGTAGCAAAGTCAGGCCTCAGGAAGAGAATGGAACCTCAGTGAGAAGCGAGCCGGAACTCACTGAGGTTGTAGCCATGCCCCAGTGTGGAGTGGAGCCTGGCCTCATGAGGTCCAGAGCCGGGACTCAGAGTAGTCAAGTCAATCCTCAGGAAGAGGGAGAACAGAACCTCAGTGAGAAGCAAGCTGGGCTCAGTGAGAACCCTAGCCAGACCCCAGTGTGGGTGGAGCCAGTCCTCAGTCAGAGAGAAGCTGGGTCTCACTGAGGAACAGAGCCAGACCTCAGAGAGGACCAGAGCCCAGTCTCTATGTGGAGTGTAGCTGGGCCTCAGTGTAGAATGGAGTCTTGCCTCAGAGAACCAAATTCCGTCCTCAAGGAGGACCAGAGCTGGGCCTGAGTGAAGAGTGGAGGTGAACCTTCACTCTCAGTGAAGGAAAGTTGGGCTTCAGTGAGGAGGGTAGCTGAACCACAGTGAGGCCCAGAGCAGGACTCAGTGCTGGAGCTGAATCTCAGTGAGTTGCAGAGCAGGGACTCAGGACTGGAGCCAGGCCCCTGTGAGGAGCAGAGCCAGGCCTTCCTGAGGGTGGACCTGGCCCCAAGTGAGGAGGGGAGCCTGGCCTCAGAGTAGCAAAGTCAGGCCTCACGGAGGTGAACCAAACCTCAGTTAGAAGCAAGCCAAATCTCTGTGAGGACCAGAGCAGGGGCTCACTAAGGCCCGGAGGCATGCCTGAGCGTGGACTGGAGCTGTGCTTCACTGAGGACGATACTGTGGCCTTACCGAGAACCATAGCCAGGCCCCATTGCAGGGCGGAGCTGTGCAGCAGTGCTGAGCAGAGCCAGGTCTCCGTGCAGGAGGAGCTGGGTCTCACTGAGCACTGGAGCCGAACCTCACAGAGGAGCGGAGCCTGGCCTCAGTGAGGACCCTACCCGGGCCCCAGAGCACAGCACAGGACCGGAGTGGAACCTCAGTGAGGACGGGAGACAGGCCTCAGTGGGGACCAGAGCCAGTCCTCATTGTGGACCGGAGTTGGTTCTCAGTGGAGAGCAGAGCCAGGCCTCAGAGGAGCAAAGTCAGGCCTCAAGGAGGAGCAGAGCTGAACTGCAGTGAGAAGAGAGCCTGGCCTCTGTGAGGACCGTAACCAGGCCCGTGTGGAGAGCTGTCCTCACTGAGGAGGGAGCGGACCTCAGTGAGAAAGGGAGGCACAGCTGGTTGCGCAGTGGGGCCAGGCCTCACTGAGGACCACAGCCAGGCCCAGTGAGGGCAGAGCCAGGCCCAGTGAGGACCACAGCCAGGCCCAGTGAGGACCACAGCCAGGCCCAGTGAGGGCAGAGCCAGGCCTCACTGAGGACCACAGCCAGGCCCAGTGAGGACCACAGCCAGGCCCAGTGAGGACCACAGCCAGGCCCAGTGAGAACCACAGCCAGGCCCAGTGAGGGGCAGAGCCAGGCCTCACTGAGGACCACAGCCAGGCCCAGTGAGAACCACAGCCAGGCCCAGTGAGGGGCAGAGCCAGGCCCAGTGAGGACCACAGCCAGGCCCAGTGAGGGCAGAGCCAGGCCCAGTGAGGACTACAGCCAGGCCCAGTGAGGGGCAGAGCCAGGCCCAGTGAGGGGCAGAGCCAGGCCCAGTGAGGGGCAGAGCCAGGCCTCACTGAGGAGGGAGCCGGACCTCAGTGAGAAAGGGAGGCACAGCTGACTGCGCCGTGGGGCCAAGCCTCACTGAGGACCACAGCCAGGCCCAGTGAGGGGAGAGCCTTGCCAGCTCTCAGTGCAGAGAGGACCCGGATTGCTGAGCTGAGCCGAGACTCAGGCAGGGGTGCAGCTGGACTTCAGTGAGGGGCAGAGCCAGCTCTCAGTGTTGAGGTCCGGAGCCAGGCCTCTGTGTGGACCAGAGCCCGGACTTATGAGTACCGGAACCGGGACTCAGAGTAGCAAAGTCAGGCCTCAGAGAGGTGGAGAATGGAGCATCAGTGAGAAGTGAGCTGGACCCCAGTGTGGCATGGAGCCAGGCCTCAGTGCGGGGCCCCGCTGAAGACTGGACTTAGGCCCTAGTGGGGAGCAGAACCATGTCTTAGTGTGAAGCAGACCCGAGCCTCAGTGAGCTCTGGGGCTGGGCCTCTGTGCAGACTGGAGCCGGGACTCAGAATAGTAAAGGATGAGGAGAAGGGATGAGGGATGAGGAGAAGGGAACTTCAGTGAGAAGCGAGGAGCAGAGCCAAGTCTCACTGAGGACAGAGCCTCAAGTTTTTCTCCCAAGGGCCCCTCCCAGCAGGTCCTGAGGAAATCTAGTTACTAGCTATCCTCCACATGTATACAGCCCTGCATTTTCCCAAAGCTAAAAACTGGCCTGCCCTGCGGAGACCTAATGCCTGTCAGCAGCGCTCAGAGCCAAGCCTGTGGCCTGAACACACAGGTCCCGCCCTGGGAAGGGAAGGGGCTTGTCGCCCTCTGCGGGCCAACTGGGAGAATGCAGGCCGCACCCACTCCCACTGCAGAGCAGGCTGAGGTCTCTCCTGCCAGTCCTGCTCAAAGCACTACACTATGGAAATTCAAATGCGTCGAAGCCAGGATCCCAGCACTTCTACAGCCCTAACTTCAGGACAATGAGCAAACACGTGGCCCAAAACCTATCTAGGAACACACTTCAGGGCTCACACCAAAAGGCGGATATCCAGGTTGTCCCCAGGTGATTTTAAAATCTACATCACTAAAGAAAAATTTGGACAGGATGAAGATCGACAGAGCCACAGGTCAGGTAGATCATGAGTTCTGGTTGGGAACACACACATAATTTATTACACACACAAAGAGTCCTGCATGGTGAAAAACCTTCCAAAGACCAAGAGCTAAGCCACAAAGTGGGGAAAAAATGTATTCCCCATCACACCAGATGAATTTTTACTCACATTAGGCTAAGAACCAGAAAACAAACAACTACATTCAAAATGAGTACTGATCTGAAGAGAGCCCTCTCCTCAAAAGATAAAAAGGTAACAAGAAAGTGGACAGGAATATGATCCACATGGTATTAGCCAAGGGAATGGCAAATTACATAAAGAAGACAGCATTACACACCACTTACAAGTGCCTACCTCCTCGGGAAAGGTCAGTTCGGATTACTGGAGCATGAGAAGTAGCAGGAAATCTACTTTCTCGAGTCCGGGACACCTGTAAAGGGTCCTCCAGTCAACCACAGGCAGCCTTTTCAAAGCCAAACAAGTCTCACCCCTGCAGACCAGCCATCAGGCCAACAAGCATTCACACAATTGTATTCCCAATCAGTGTCCAAAGAAAAACAAGAGCGCTCTTTTGCGTGGAGGCTCTGCTGCTGCTACTGCTAAGTCACTTCAGTCGTGTCCGACTCTGTGCGACCCCATAGACGGCAGCCCACCAGGCTCTCTCGTCCCTGGGATTCTCCAGGCAAGAACACTGGAGTGGGTTGCCATTTCCTTCTCCAATGCATGAAAGTGAAAAGTGAAAGTGAAGTCGCTTAGTCGTGTCCGACTCCTAGAGACACCATGGACTGCAGCCCACCAGGCTCCTCTGTCCATGGGATTTTCCAGGCAAGAGTACTGGAGTGGGGTGCCATTGCCTTCTCCGGCCTGGAGGCTCTACTCCTCCTCTAAACCTTAAAAAAATTGAGGAGGTCCTCAGCGCTTGTGCTTCAGTCAGGGGCATGGGATGAGAGTACATGCACTGAAGGAAAGCAGAAAATCACACCCCACAATATGAAACTACAACACAGTCCACTCCTCTAAAGCAACTGGAAAAAAAAGTCACATTTGAAGACTGACACCTTGAAATTTCAAATATGCATCCCACACCCACAAGAATAAAACACCATGATATTGGCATGAAGATGTACCTTTTGAAGATGATTGGAATTGAAAGGATATTCCAGGAATATACTCATGGGTCGAAAAAGAGGCATCAAGACGCTCGAGGAAGCAACAGACAGGTGGTCCATTCCTTTAACAGCAAACTGGAGAGACCTGCTCCATTAAAGCACCATCACTCTAAGATGAAACCCAGAAAGCGAAACATCACAACCCACCCCCCGCCAAAAAAAAACAACACACCACCAAAACACACCTCCTTCCGCACCACACACAAAGCTAACTCAAAGTCAGAATTTTCTCCCCTAGCATTCTTGTGCTGGTTGTGGGCATTTGGACCTCCTCCCTTCTCCTGCCGGCAGCCCCCAGCCAGCAGCATCTCCCCACAGTTTCCTCAAGTTTTCCTCCCAGGGAGGCGCCTCCCAGCAGGTCCTGAGGAAACTTAGCTGCCTTCCCAAAGGACAGAATCCTGCATTTTCCCAAAGCCAAAGCACTGGCCTGCCCCAGGAGACCTACTGCCCGTCAGCTGTGCCCTGGACCAAGCCTGTGGCCAATACACACGGGTCCCGCCCTGGGAAGAGAGGCGGCTTGTCGCCCTCTGCGGGCCAACTGGGAGAATGCAGGCCGCACCCGCCCCCACGCAGAGCAGGCCGAGTCCTGCCAGTCCTGCTCAAGGCACAGCACTGGAAATTCAAGAGAGTCGAGGCCACTATCCCAGGACTTCTGTAACCCTAACTACAGGGAAATGATAGAAAATGTGCCCCCAAACCAATGTAGGCATTCACTTCAGGGCTCATATCCAAAGGCACTCCCGATTGGCTCCAGGCAGTTTTCCAAACCACAGAAATACATAAAAAATTAGATCACTTGTGGGAACCATGTTTTATTGCTTTCGCAGAAATATCTCCTGGAATTTAATCTTATTCATTCCCTCTTCCTTGCTTGCTCCCCCCTACCCTTAAGTTAGACGTTCTGGCTGACACATCAGCATTAGTTAGATGCTGTTCTGCACGCAGAACAAACCCCCTTATCTTCAAAGACCTTTCTTTATGACTCTCATGTGATTACCTCCAGACCTCCAGGAGGAAGCTTCTTAATCCCAGAGTTCTGGTTTCTGTCTTGCTGCTCTTAGTTAAAGATGACAAGATAGGTTACCAATAAATATGCACTCAGCATTTTCTCGTGGAGTTGCTTCTCTGCAAGCAATCCTTTGTGTTTGTGAGAATTACCCAGTGCGAAACCCCCATAATCACTCAGAGGAACATCCATGCAGCCCTGGGTCCAGCCAGGTACATCACCGAGCTATGCATCACGAAAAGCCCTCCCAGAGGGGAAACAAAAAACATGCAATTTAGTAAACAGAAAAAAACAATAAAAATAAAAATCCTGCAGGGTAAGAAAACTTAGCTCCTGAATTCCAGGAGCTAAGCCAGAGGTGGAAGGAAAAAGTATTCCCACCACACACCTGATGAGGAATTTTGACTCACATGAGACTGAGAACCAGAAAGCAAACACCTACATTCAAAATGGGTACCGGGCTTCCTTGGTGGCTCAGTGGTAAAGAATCCACCCGCCAACGCAGGAGACGTGTTCAATTTCTGGTCCGGGGAGATCCCACATGCCTTTGAGGAACTAAACTCGTGTGCCAAAATGAGAGAGAGAGAGAGAAAAAGAGGCATTTAGAGTGCCCAGAAAGCAACACAGACACGGACGTATGTGGTTCCTCTATTTCTGACCAAGCTCCATGGATCTGTGGCCGTGAAATGGCCGTCACCCTAAGAAAAAACCTGGAAACGGGACATCACAACCGTGTAAACCTAAACCAGAACAGGGCTCCGTCCACGCCATGCACGGGACTAACTCCAAGTCAGAACTTTGCTCCCCCAGCTCTTCCTCTGCTGGGTCCTCCAGGACGGACCTCCCTTCTCCTGCAGGCAGCAGCCCCCGCACTGTTTCCTCATCTCTTTTCTCCCTGGGGGCCCCTCCCAGCAGGACCTGAGGACACCCAGCCACCCTCCGAGTGGACAGAGCCCTGCATTTTCCCGGAGCCAAAGCACTGGCCGGTCCTGAGGAGAACTAATGTCTGACAGCTGGGCCCCGGGCAAAGGCTGAGGCCAGAACGCCCAGGTCCAGCTTCATTGGGTGGGTGGGATGGGGAGGCGGGGTTTTCGCCCTCTGCGGGCCAACTGGGAGAATGCAGGCTGCGGCCACATGTCAGCCGTGCAGGCAGACATCTCTCCCGTCAGTCCTGCTGGGTGCTACATTCTGGAAATTCAAACGGGTCGAGGCCACTATCCCAGGACTTTGGTAACCCTAACTACAGGGCAATGAGCAAACATGTCCCCCCAAACCAACCTAGGCGCACACTTCAAGGCCCACACCAAAAGGCATTCCAGATTTCCCCAAGGCAACTTTGAAATCTACAGCAGTATGGAAAAAAAATCAGACATGATCACCTAGAGAAACATCCACAAGGCCATGGGCCTGGTCAGGCAGATCATAGGCTCTGATTGGCAACACACATCACCAACTCCTTTCACACGTGGGAAACAAAACTTAATAGCGCACACTTTATTAAACACACATACATAAATCCTGCAGGTCAAAAAAACCTATTTTCCAATCCGAGGTGCAAAGCTGGACAGAGGGGCCTAGGGGGCTACAGTTGATGAGGCTGCAGAGTCTGACACAACTGAGCAACTGAGCACAAAAGCCACAAAGTGGGAGGAAAAAGTACTCCCCAACACACTACATAAGGAATTTTTACTGACATTATACTAAGAACCACAAGGCAAATCTACATTAGAAATGAGTGCAGGGCTTCCGCTGTGGTTCAGTTGTAAAGAATAGACCTGCCAATGCAGGAGACAGGGGTTTGATCCCCGGTCCAGGGAGATCCCACATGCCAAGGAACAACTAAGCCTGAGCGCCACACTATTGAACCTGTGCTCCAGAGCTTGGGAGCCGCAAATACTGAACCCATGTGCTGAAATGACTTAAGCCCATTTGCCCTAGAGCCCCGTTCCGTGACAAGAAAAGTCACTGCTCTGAGAGCTGGGCAGGGCAACTAGAGTGTGGCCCCCACTTGCTACAATTATCCGAAGCCACCGGCAGTGAAGACCCAGCACAGCCCAAAATAAAAAAACTAGTCATGAAAATAAAGCTCCTTTTTTGTTTAAAGAATGAGGAATTTTTATTCATATTAGACTAAGAACCATGAAGGAAAGAGTTACATTCAAAATGAGTACCAATCTGAAGAGGCCTTTGGCCTCCAAAGATAAACAGGTAACTAGTAAGTGGACAGAAAAATGATCCACATGGTATCACCCGAGGGAGAGGGAAATGAACAGCATCACACACCTCTTACAACTGCCTCCCTCCTCCAGAAAGGGTGGTTCCGATTACAGGGCAACAGCAAGCACCTCTCCTTTCTTGCTGCTGGGACACCCCTAACAGCCCCTCGAGATACCTTTTAGCAGCATTTTCCAAAACCAAACAAACCGAACCCTGCAGACCAGCCATCAGGCCACCAGGCATTCACACCATTGCTTTCCCAATCTGTATCCTAAGAAAAACAAGAGTGCTCTTTTGCACGAAGGCTCTACCCATACTTTCTGAACCTTAAAAAGTTCAGGAGGTCTTCAGTGCTTGGGTGCATCAGAGAAGGGGAGGAGCGAATGGTATATCCCGATGAATAGGGATCAGATGATGACACCCCACAATATGTAACTCCAACACACCCATCTCTCTAAAGCAATTGTAAAATAGTCACATTTGAAGGCTCCTGCAATTTCAAGTGTGCATCCCGCATTCACAGTAATTAAAACGCTGTGATACTGGCATGAGGATGTGCCTCTCTGGAGATAACTGGAATATAAAGGGCATCCCAGAATTATGCCCATGGGGTAAAAAACAGGTGTGGAGACAGCCCAGGAAGCATCAGACACATATGTGGTCTATTCCTTTAATACCAAGCTGCCAGGGACCTGCTTAGATAAAACACCATCACCCAAAGATAAAACCCCAAAAGCTGAACATCACCCCCTCCCCCCAAAAAAAAAAAAAACCAGGCTCCTTCCACACAAGACTAACGCAAAATCAGAATTTTCTCCCCCAGCTTTCCTGTGCTGGGGATGGGCATTCAAACCTCCTCCCTTTCTCCTGTCGGCAGCCCCCAGCAGGCAGTATTTCCTCCCCCCACTCCGCAGTTTCCTCAAGTTTTCCTCCCAGGGTGGCCCCTGCGCCAAAGCACTGGCTGGTGCTGAGGAGACCTAAGGCCTGTCGCCTGTGCCCTGGGCCAAACCTAAGGCCAGAACACACAGGTCCCAGCCTGGGAAGAGAGGAGGGTTGTCGCCCTCTGCGGGCCGACTCACGAACTCCTTATTGCCAAATTCAGACTTAAGGAAAGTAGGGAAAACCACTAGACCATTCAGGTATGACCTAAATCAAATCCCTTATAATTATACAGTGGAAGTGACAAATAAATTCAAGAGATTAGATCTGATAGATGGAGTGCTTGAGGAACTATGGACAGAGGTTTGTGACATTGTATAGGAGGCTGTGATCAAGACCATCCCCAAGAAAAAGAAATGCAAAAAGGCAAAATGGCTGTCTGAGGAGACCTTACAAATAGCTGTGAAAAGAAGAGATGCGAAAGGCAAAGGAAAAAAAGGAAAGACATACCCATTTGAATGCAGAGTTCCAAAGAATAGCAAGGAGAGATAAGAAAGCCTTCCTCAGCGATCAATGCAAAGAAATAGAGGAAAACAACAGAATGGGAAAGACTAGAGAAAATCAGAGATACCAAGGGAACTTTTCATGCAAAGATGGGCAAAATAAAGGACAGAATGGTATGGACCTAACAGAGGCAGAAGATAATAAGAAGAGGTGGCAAGAATACACAGAAGAACTGTACAAAAAAGATCTTTATGACCCAGGTAATCACGATGGTGTGTGAAGTCAAGTGGGCCTTAGGAAGTATCATTATGAACAAAGCTAGTGGAGGTGATGGAATTCCAGTTGAGCTATTTCAAACCCTAAAAGATAATGCTGTAAAGTGCTGCACTCAATATGCCAGCACATTTGGAAAAGTCAGCAATGGCCACAGGACTGGAAAAGGTTAGTTTTCATTCCAGTCCCAAAGAAAGGCAATGCCAAAGAATGTTCAAACTACTGCACAATTGCACTCATCTCACACGCTAGCAAAGTAATGCTCAAAATTCTCCAAGCCAGGCTTCAACAGTACGTGAACCAAAAACTTCCAGATGTTCAAGCTGGTTTTAGAAAAGGCAGAGGAACCAGAGATCAAATTGCCAACATCTGTTGGATCATAGAAAAAGCAAGAGAGTTCTATAAAAACATCTAATTCTGCTTTATTGACTATGCCAAAGCCTTTGACTGTGTAGATCACAACAAACTGTGAAAAATTCTTCAAGAGATGGGAATACCAGACCACCTTACCTGCTTCCTATGAAATGTGTTTGCAGGTCAAGAAGCAACAGTTAGAACTGGACATGGAACAACAGATTTGTTCCAAATAGGCAAAGGAGTACATCAAGGTTGTATATTGTAACCCTGCTTATTTAACTTACATGCAGAGTACATCATGCGAAATGCTGGACTGGATGAAGCACAAGCTGGAATCAAGATTGCTGGGAGAAATATCAATAACCTCAGATATGCAGATGACACCACCCTCATGGCAGAAAGTGAAGAAGAACTAAAGAGTCTCTTGATGAAAGTGAAAGAGGAGAGTGAAAAAGTTGGCTTAAAATTCAACATTCAGAAAACTAAGATCATAGTATCTGGTCCCATCACTTCATGGCAAATACATAGGGAAACAGTAACAGACTTTGAGAGGCCCTTGGACTGCAAGGAGATCCAGCCAGTCAATCCTAAAGGAAATCAGTCCTGAATATTCATTGCAAGGACTGATATTGAAGCTGAAAGTCCAATACTTTGGCCAGCTGATGCAAAGAGCTGACTCATTTGAAAAGACCCTGATGCTGGGAAAGATTAAAGGCAGGAGAAGGGGACAACAGAGAATGAAATGGTTGGATGGCATCACCGACTTGTTGAATATGAGTTTGAGCAAGCTTCAGGAGTTCGTGATGGACAGGGAAGCCTGGTGTGCTACAGTCCATGGGGTCACCAAGAGTCAGACACGACTGAGCGACTGAACTGAACTTCAGGCCAACTGAGAGAATGCAAGCCGCACACACTCCCACTGCAGAGCAGGCCGGAGTCGCTCCTGCTAGTCTGGCTCAAGGCACTACACTCTGGAAACTCAAACAGGTCGAGGTCACTATCCCAGGACTTCTATAGTCCTAACTACAGGGCAATGATTGAAAACATGCCTCCAAACCAATGTAGGTGCTTACTTCAGGGCTCATACCCAAAGGCACTCCTGGTTGTCTCCAAGCAATTTTCCAAACCACAGCAGTATATAATAAATTATGTCACTCAAAGGAACATCCATGCAGCCATGGGTCTGGTCAGGGACATTACAAGCTCTGATTGGAAACACACATCACCAAAAGCCTTCCCAGAGGGAAAATAAAATAACACACAATTTTTTAAACAGGAAAAAAAAAATTCCTGTAGGTTAAGAAACCTCTTTTTATTATATATATATATATATTTATGTCTGAATGTAGAGTTTTGGGTTTAATTAGCAATAAGTACACAGAAACCTACACAAACAAAATTAATTATTAAGTCAAGGAAATAAAAAGGCAGAACAGGGTAAGAGTAACACATCACTTAGCTGTACAGTGTTACATAAGCTCAGTCGTGCATACATTCTTAATCACAGTCAATAATGAAAACACTGAATTACATACACTGGGGAAAGGGGAGTAGGAAGGGAAAGTGTAATGGCTGGGAAGCAGCAGAACAAAGTTTTATATTAGAAATTAAAGAAATGCCTCAAACTAGAAACAGGTAAAGCAATATAAGCATGCTATTTAGAGATACAGTAATAAATAACAACAACAAAAAAATCAGTGAAACAGCTCACTCTGGGGACAGGAAATAGGAGGCGATCAAGGGAATGGTAATTTTTATTAGAAAAAACGATTTTTATAGACCTACTTGAGTCTAAACTATGTGTATTTATTTGATTCTGACTATGTGAAACCTTAAGACAACAGATCTCCACCCACTGCCCGCCCCCGCCCCACCCCCGGAAACGCAGCATGGTGCCTGATCCATAAAAGTTCAGAAATGTTATAACAAGACAGACGGCGGCGTTTTCATATCACCATTACACTCATGCTACGGATAACAATGCTTCCTCTGCTACAAATGCTACTTGATTCTTTTAAAACAAATTATTTACTCAATGCTTGGAATATCTGTGCATGCTTAATGAAGTGAAAAATAAAATGTTCAAAATTTTTCTTGTACTTAAGCGAAATACCTAATTCTATACAATTTAAACACAACTTTTCACTTTAGTAATAGAAACAATGAAACTATTTCACTTCTGACATTTAACAATTATTAATATAAGACTTCAAACTCCCCAAGACATGCACTACAACCACAGAATAGATTCTGTCATCAATATGATGGTCTTGCATCTTACATATGTTTGTACTTTAAGTCTTATTTACCAAAATAAAAACAGGTTAAGATAATGAACAGGCGGTTCATACAAAAAGAACACAAACAGCCGATAACACTGCCCTAGCAGCCTCGTTTGTAATGAAAGAAACACACTTTTAAAATATAAGGTACCATTTTTAACCTATACTGGCAAAGATTAAATTTTTTTTTTTTAAAGATCCTATCTACAGATGACAAATCTGTAGGTTGACGGGGGGTGGGAGTGGTGAGAGAATGATCAAACATATAACACTAACTGGAAATATAAATTATGCAGCCTTTTTGGAGAAAAATTTGGCAATACTTATTGAGGCTCTAAATATATTTAATTCCTTTGGACATAATTAAACATGTAGTTCAAAATGTGGCTACAAGGATATTCAATAAACCACTGCTTACGGTAAAAACTGCAGACATTCAAAATGCCTAGCAGACAGGACAGAATGAGTCAGCTGCGGCACAGCTTCCTCATGGCGGGCAGTGGGCCTCCCCTAGGTATCACTCCCCCAGACTCTGCCTTAGGCTTCTTCCTTACCAAGAGTAGTTCCCTTTCCACAGAAGCCAAGAGTGTCAAGTTCAGCTTTCTCAGTGACCTGACCGGGGTCACCAGAAACTTTGTGGGAATTTTCTGGGGGCTCTTAAGAGGAAAAAACCTTCCTCACTAACAAAACTGAGATGTGAGAGGCAAAACAGCCTTTTCTGCCTTTCAGATGCATGAGGGAGACCAGCCTAGAGCAAAACAAATAAGCTAAGATGGAGGCAAAAAAAAAAAAAAAAAAAGGCCCTAATGACAACTTTAAATTGTTTGTTATGTGACACAATAAATGTCCTTGGTTACTAAGTCAATTAGAGTTGAACTGTATTACCTCTGGTCGATTGCATCATGATAGTAGCTGGAAAACAGAATACTTAAGCAGCACTAAAAGTTATGCTACACCAGCAGAGTTATGGACCTCAGATGTAGAGTCAAGAGAAAAATTAAATATAGTTCAGTTCAGTTCAGTCGCTCAGTCATGTCCGACTCTTTGCGACCCCATGAATCACAGCACACCAGGCCTCCCTGTCCATCACCAACTCCCGGAGTTCACTCAGACTCACATCCATCGAGTCAGTGATGCCATCCAGCCATCTCATCCTCTGTCGTCCCCTTCTCCTCCTGCCCCCAATCCCTCCCAGCATCAGAGTCTTTTCCAATGAGTCAACTCTTCGCATGAGGTGGCCAAAGTACTGGAGTTTCAGCTTTAGCATCATTCCTTCCAAAGAAATCCCAGGGCTGATCTCCTTTAGAATGGACTGGTTGGATCTCCTTGCAGTCCAAGGGACTCTCAAGAGTCTTCGCCAACACCACAGTTCAAAAGCATCAATTCTTCGGCGCTCAGCCTTCTTCACAGTCCAACTCTCACAGCCATACATGACCACAGGAAAAACCATAGCCTTGACTAGACGGACCTTTGTTGGCACAGTAATGTCTTTTCTAGGTTGGTCATAACTTTCCTTCCAAGGAATAAGCGTCTTTTAATTTCATGGCTGCAGAGAAAAATTAAATATAGTATGTTCTATTAAAAAAAAAAAGAGCAAGTATATTAATAGGGAATAATTCACCAAGAAAAAGATCTGGGAAGATACTCCATGTTTTAAGGATAGGTACCTCTAAAATAGTTATCTCTGAAAATTTGAACATTCTCTATTTTGTGTATTCCGTTTTATCCCTTTAAGACTCTGCCATCGATTTCTATTTTTTTTTTTTTTTTTTTTTTTTTATCAAATGCAATGTGATTTTGGGGAAAGGCCCAGCGCACGCCCTCCATCGCCGGCAGGAGAACCATCCACCGAAGGCCGCCCCGGGCTGGCGTGGACGCGGGCGGAGACCCTCCCCGCTGCTCCGGCGCCGCGCGGGGGGCGGGGCGCCGCGTGCGTCCACAGGACCTGGGTCACGGGGGCAAAAAATAAAGTCAAAATCCTCTTGGGTAAAAAACCTCCTTCTGAAGGCCAAAAGTTAAGCCACAAAGTGGGAAGAAAAAATATTGGCTAAACACACACCAGATAAGAAAATTTTACTCACATTAGATAAAGAGGTAAAAACCAAACAGCTACATTCAAATGATTAACGATCTACAGCCAGGATTCTGGCCAGGTGAGTGGGCCTGATTTTGTCTGTCTGTGGGTTTTGTGTTCTGTGCAGTTGGTAGTGATGAAGCCTTCAGCCTGTTTGCTAAGGTGCTTCAGTTGTGTCGATTCTTTGTGAACCCACAGACTGTAGCCTGCCAGGCTCCTCTGTCCATGGGATTCTACAGGCGAGAATACTAGAGTCGGTTACCATTTCCTTCTCCAGGGGATCTTCCTGACCCAGGGATTGAACCCACGTCTCGTAAGTCTCCTGCATTGGCAGGTGGGTTCTTTACCACTAGCACCACCTGGGAAGAAGACTGTTTGGCAGGTGTGAAAGAGCCTGTGGCATTCATGCCTTGGATTGAAATAAGTTCAGGGAACTGGCTCCAGTGCCTGGCCAGCATTCTCAGACAGTGAAGAGCACAATCGGGCACCCACCAGGCAGTAACATGTTTCAGCTGGCTGTCGTGGAGAGAATCAAGTGGAAGGGTCAAGTCTGGACACAGAGTCCTGTAACAGATGGCGGAGGCCTGTTCCAGTGGAATTGTTGTGACTCTCGGCAATTTGGAAGAGGCAGCTACAGGAATTGAAGAGGCAGAATCAAGGAACAGGAGTCAGCTATAGGAGGGAAGGCAACCCATATGATATTCAGATTTCTGGCTGAGGCAAATGGACTTAACACTGCACCACCTAGCACCTCGGAGGGAGTCAGCCTACAAAACAGGTGCACAGAGACAACACACAGTTCAATGACAAGTGTCAGACATGGTGTGAAAGCCCTGTTGGAATACACTTTTGCTTGCCTGAATGCTGACTCCTGACCATTCTAGCCAACCCAGTTTTATATATCACATCTCATCAAGTTTAAGACACACATTTGTTTTCACATCTCTGAAATCAGCATGTTTTTAATTGAATGTGTAACATGATTTAGTTGGCTGTGTATTTTTTCAGTGGTACATATAATCATGATTCTTCTGAAAATGGGATGAAATCTTGCTTTTGATGAAATACAATGATGTCTATCAACCTTAAAAGGAAACAATACATGAGTGTGCTTCCTTATGACTTAAATTTTACCTTATTCTAAAAAGATCTGAAGTTACACACTCCCTGATTTTGACACAGAATAGAGAACCCAGAAATAAATCCATGTACTTATGATTAATTAATCTACAACAGAAGAAACAAGAATATACAATGGAGAAATTCTTCAATAAATGGTGCAGCAAAAACTGGACAGCTACATGTAAAAGAATGAAATTAGGACATTCTCTATGACTATATACAAAAATAAACTCAAAATGCATTAAAAACCTAAGTGTAAGACCAGAAACCATAAAACTCCCAGAGGAACACATAGGCAGAACATTCTTTGACATAAATCATTGTGATATTTTTTGGATCTGTCCCTAAAACAAATGAAATAAAAGTAAAAACTAACGGACTTAATTAAAAAATGTCTGCACAGCAAAGAAAGCAAAAAAAAAAAAAAAAAGACTGAATGGAAAAAATATATGCAAATGATGTGACTGTTAAGGGGTTATATATATAGTAGTCGTTCAGTCATGTCCAACTCTTTGTGATCCCATGGACTGTAGCCTACCAGGCTCCTCCATCCATGGAATTTTCCAGGCAAGAGTACTGGAGTGGGTTGCCATTTCCTTCTCCAGGGGATCTTCCCAAACTAGGGATCGAACCCAGGTATCCCACATTGCAAGCAGACGCTTTACCATCTGAACCACCAAAATAAGGGGTTAATAGCCAACATAAACAGCTCATATAACTCAATGTCAATGGAATAGTCCAAATAAAAAATGGGCAGGGAATTGAATACACATTTTTTTTTTCCCAAAGGAAATGCATATGGTTAACATGCACAAGAAAAGATGCTTAACATCACTAATCATCAGGGAAATGCATGCCTGTCAGAATGATTATCATCCAAAAGAACACAAATAACAAACATTGGAGAGGATGTAGAGAAGAGGGAACTCTTGTGCACTGTTGTTAGGAATGTAAACAGGTGCATACCCTGAGGGAAAAGCACGCAGCTTCCTCAAAAACTAACACTAGAGCTACTATGTGACTCAGCATTCCACTCCTGGGTATATGTGCAAAAAAACCAAAACAAAACACCACTTTGAAAAAACCTGTATACATTGAAAAAACACATGCACCGCAATGTTCATAGCAACATTTATTTATAATTACTAAGATAAAGTGTCCATCAACAGATGAACTGATATATATTCACACACACACAAGGAAAATGGAATTCTACTCAGTCATAAAAAAAATCGATGAAATTTTGCCATTTAGAGCAACACGGATGAACTCAGAGGGTTTACGCTAAGTGAAACAAGTCAACTAGAGAAAGACGAATACTGTATGATATCACTTATATGTGGAATCTAAAAAATACAACAAATGATAGTGAATGAATTTTTAAGAAGAAGCAGATTCACAGATATAGAGAACAAACTAGTGGTTAGCAGTGGGGAGAGGGAGGAGGGGTAAGAAAAGTGGGGAAGAGACTATAGCGGTAGCAGATCAAGAGGCAGAGACTATTAAATATAAAATAAAGCTGTGTGCTTAGTCATCCATTTGTGTCCGACTCTGTGGCTCTCCTGTCCATTGGATTTTCCAGGCAAGAATACTGGAGCAGATTGCCATTTCCTACTCCAGGGGAACTTCTTGACCCAGGGATCAAACCCTGCATTGGCTGGGATCAAACCTGCATTGGATGGATTCTTTACCACTGCACCGCCTGGAAAGTCCATAAAATAAGCCCATAAAATAAGCTAGAAGGATACATTGTACATGGTAAATACAGCATATATTTTGTAATAAGTAAATGAAGTATAATCTTAAGAGTGTTAATTACTATACACCTGTAATTTCTATAATATACATCAACTAAACTTCAATTTAAAAAAAACAGTCAGTGTGATTTCACTGTTGATGGGAGTTGGAAAGTTACCAGGAGCCCAACAATATATTCTATTTCCACCTTAGAGTTAGTATAGCTGCAATTAACCTCAAGAACACAGTAATAGAATTTAATATGATTAAGGAGTTGGAAGTTTTAATATTTGATTTTAAAAGTTGAATGTATAGGTATAATTGACAAGTTACACACACTTATTAATAAGTAATTTTTGATGCACTGATGCACGTTCAAAATCCCCAAACCAGTTTTCCTCCTTTTTAAAATTTATCCTACTCAACATATAAAATTAATGATACAATGACATATTGTATATTTTGTTATGACTACTTTCAAATATATACCAAAAAGAGACTATTATGAAGCCAGATGAACCAATCATCCATCATTTCGTGGCCATTCTTTGCTTTTTTAAATGGGCTTATTTGCTCCGTGGCATGTGGGATCCTTCTGGATCAAGACTAGAACCTGTGTCTCCTGCATTGACAGCAGGATTCCTCACCACTGAGCCTCCAGGGAGGCCTTCATGGCCATTCTTATTTCATCTATCCCATCTACACCAGCGGTCTAGTTTACCAGTTTCTTACCTATTCACAAACTTGCTTTTTAGGGGTTTCAGAGACCCATCATCAACAGAAGTCTGAAAATATCAAATGGAAAATTCCAGAAATGAAACAATTCATGAATTTTAAATTGCAAGCCTTTCTGCATAAGCAACCTTTCACCACCCTCTTCATCTCTCCCACATGAATATACATTTGTCTAGTAATCCACACAGGCATTCTATCATCTCACAGCATCACAGAAGAGGTGAGTACAGTGGTATATATTTTGAGAGACCACATTCACTTAACAAATACATAATTATTTGGCTGTGCTGGGTCTTAGTTGCGGCACTTGAGATCTAGTTTCCTGACCAGAGATCAAACCCAGCACCCCTGCATTGGGATCTAGGGGTTCCAGCCACTGGACCACCAGGGAAGTCCCACACTAACTTTTATTACAGCTATTGTTAAAATTAATCTTTATCACAGGTACATATGTATAAGGGAAGACATAGTACATGTAGGGCTTGGTTTCAGGCATCCACGTGGAGGTCTTGGGATGTTATCTGCTGCAGATAAGGGGGGCCAAGTACTAGTTCCGCATACAGCATCATCTAATGCATAATCTCTACAGAACTGACTTTTTAAAAAGGTATTTTTATAACTCAATAATCATAAAAATATAAGTATTTTATCAATGCTGAATTGTCTCAAAAATGTTTCTTAACTCAGATTAGTTGCAATCAGAATCCAAAATGTATTCCAAAAGCGTTCATTAGCTGTCTCTCACAGATCTCTTAACACATGGGGTTACCTTGTAAAATTCTCGTTTCTTACAGTTTGTTGTCATTAGTTCATCTGAATTTGGCATATTCTAGATGTGTCTCTGAGACACATCTAGATGGTGAACTGACCACCCTTCCCCCATATATCCTGTACACTAGATGCTGATAAGATGGGTGATGAGGTTTGATCCCTGTGGAGAGGTGCATGATGATGACTGCTAGGGAAATGAAAACAAAATTTCTCCCAATCGAGAAATCTTTTCCACAAGGTAATAAAGAGACAAAATAAATTTTATTGTTAAAATAAGTATTAAAGGATTACAGTGCATCACAGGCAATCCACTAGGGAATTGTAAAGACGGGAAAAAAATCTAACTCCCCTAATCCTCAAGAAAGAGGAGCTGACAATACCGTTTGTCACACAGTGCCCTAATTTTACCTGGTAATGGGGTGACTGTGTAGTTTACTGGTTTTATCCAGAGGAAACACAGACTTCTCATCTCTGTAACTGAAGGTAGTTTTTAAAGTTGGGGCACAGCATCCACTAAGATGAGACTTCTATCCTCCTACCAGAACTGACTGGTGAGCTATTTCCCTGTCTGCAGTGGGAGGAGATGGGTCCCAGGTTCTTGAGAAAGACATCTGAGTCCTAAAACTGGGGGGGGGGGGGGAAAAAAAAGAAAAGGCCTTCTTATAAGTCTTCAAAGACATGAATTTTAAAAAGATGAGACAGTTCCTACAAATTTTCTAAGGTAAATGTTCTGAGAGGAAGGAAATCTCATTCCCCATTTTCAACAAGAAGTAAATCTCTTGTTTTTTATTTATTTATTTTTGGCTGGGCTGGGTCTTCGTTGCTGCGAGGACTTTTCTCAAGTTGCACCAAACCGGGGCTATTCTTCACTGCAGTGTACTTCTCTTATTGCGAAGCCTGGGCTCTAGGGCATGTGGGCTTCAGTAGCTGTGGTGTGTGGGTTCAGCAGTTGCGGCACATGGGCTTAGCTGCTCCTCAGCATGTGGGATTTCTTGGAGTAGGGGTAAAACCAGGGTCTCCTGCATTGGCAGATAGATTCTTTACCACTGAGCCACCAGGGAAGTTCAATCTCTTGTCTTTTTAAGTGTGTATCTGTGGAATAAAATAATTTGTATGTGACCATCTGGAAACACAAACAGTGTGATTGTGTTTTGGTACCACACCATGACACAGCTTGGATACAAACATTTCACGTACTAGATATGACCTGCCTCCATGTATCTAGGGACAGTGTGACGGTGTGGGACACTGTCATCCTATTGCATGTGAAAGGTGCAAGATGTACAAGATGGGCCAGACCTCATCTAGCCCATTCAGGGACGGTGGTCAACTTTAGTTCCCTAGGAGGGAATAGGAATGTTCTTAAGGAATGTTCATTGTCAGTCACTGGTTTGCTTTTTACCTAGAAGGTGGTGAGAACTAAATTCACCAGTTGGAGGGGGTGAGAGAAGTGCCATGGGGACAGGGACTGGTGAAGGTTACAGTGGACATTCTTAGTCCTGAGCCTCTCTTCCAGGGTCCACAACAGCGATAGTGATCACTGGGTGACAGCTGAGTAGCGGGGCACTGATTGGAGGAGACACCCTGAGGCGACGTGAGGAGGAAGACCAACAACCTTGGGATGACTCACATGCGGCAGCAAGGGCCAGTCATGTGTTTGGGGTGACACCTGGGGAAGATGCTCTGGGCCTGTGGGATGCAGACCATGTGGGAGGAAAGACCACATAAAGACAGAGGAGGAGGACAGCCATTTGCAAGCCTCCAAAAAAAACCAGGGTTAACCCCTTGATCTCACACTTTGACCCTCCAGAAATGTGAGGAAGTAATCTGGTGTTTAAAACTCCCAGACCATGGGGCCTTGTTTAGGCAACCTGAGCACATCACCCCAGGGACCAGCAGCATCTGGAGAGAATCTACAGGGCCCCAGGGGAGGCTGAGAGGGACCCTAAGAGGGGCCCGAGGGAACAAGGAGGAGAGGTTTCTTGGGATGGAACCCGGTCAGAGGGGGTTACAGTGGGTGAGCCTGGGATTGATGTCTGCACCCCCTCCTCCACCAGGCTCACAGCAAGAGATGCCCCTCTAGTCTCACTCATGACGTTTTCCCAGTGCAAAAGGGGGCTAGTGATGGGGCTGCCTTGGGGGCTCTTAGAGGACAGATAGGGCCGGGCCTAGAAGGAGGCCCCCAAGGGGGCAGCTGTGAGTCGAGAGCCTGCAGAGAGGGGGTGGGGCCCACAGGGAGGCTACAGGGACAGCAGAGAGCTCCAGGAGCCAAGGGGCTCCGGCCAGTCAGGGAGCTCTTCCCAAAGTAGCTGGGGTCCCTACTGTGGGTCCGACTTGGAGGCTGCACCTGCGTTTTCAGCAGACAGATAGCTGCCCAGCTGAGACTCTTCTGCCTAGGGGTTCAGGTCTCTGCTCTGCCTCGTCCCAGCAGCAAGGCTGCCTGCTTGTTCCGGAGCCTCACTTTCCCTGTCTGTGGAATGGAACCACTATAAAATAACAACAGACTCACAGATATATAGAATAGACCTGAGATTGCCAGGGCGGAGTAGGGGTAGGAGAGGGAAGGACTGGGAATATGGCATTAGCAGAGGCCATCTATTATATATAGGATATATAAACAAGGTACTACTGTATAGCACAGGGAACTATACTGAATATCCTCAGACAAACCATAATGGAAAGGAAAGTGAAAAAGAGTGTATGTATTACTGAGCCACTTTGCTGTACAAAAGAAATAAACACGACATTGTAATCAACTTTACTTCAATAAAATATTTAAAAAAATAGTGGAGGCCACTCAAACAAAACCAGAAACGAAATCCTAGAGGACAGAAGTCAGCAACAAAGGACACCCTTTGCTGAAACTAGAACTTCTACCAAGGTAGGTGGCTTAAGTACAGGAAGACTCACCACCATGATCTGGGATCACCAAGGAGATGAAAAGCTCAATGGGCTCTTCTAGGCACCTGACTTGAATCCAAGGCAGTGTTAGAGGCGGTGAGGGCTTATGCAGGTCTGCATCCTGTATCCTGCTTCTGACACCACGTAATGCCAACCAAAAAAACAACACAGGAGGCTGCAAGTAAGAAAAGAGTTTATTTGGAGTTTTAAGAACTGCAATTCAGGAGACACAGAATCAGGTAATTCCAAAAGAGTGTTCCGGGAGAAGAGACTCGGGGGCTTACAAAGACAGAAAGCCATGAGTTTCTTCAAGTTGCCTTGTGAGAACTGTGACTGAGTCTGATGCAATTTAGGAAATATTTGTCCTTAAGCAATTAGGAGTTTTTTAGGGTTGGGATCCAAAAGGTAGATAGGCGATCATGAGTTACTTTAGGGTAAGGGTTTGATAAGCATCCTGAGTTCCTGGCAGATGTTCTAGGTGGCTTCATTAGGACAATAAGTAGTCAAAAGATCAGATTCCATCCAGGCTGAGAGGTGCATAAATCACACTTCCGTAATAGTCTCTGCACGCCATTTTCGAAAGCCCTGCTCAATATAGACTCCGTTTTGATTTTCCTTTCACAATAGTAACCCCAATGGCTGAATAAATTTAGGAAGAACCACGTGTGACAAGTGGTGCTGCCAAATTCTTGACTTTCTTTTTTTTTTTTGGTTTGTTTTCTGAGCCTATTTCTTACCTTTCAAGTAGACCTACTTCAACGTTTTAGGATAAGGAATCAGAGCTCCTCTGTCCATGGAATTTTCCAGGCAAGAATGCTGGAGTAGGTTGCCATTTCCTCCTCCAGGGGATCAAACCCATGTCTCTTGTGTCTCCTGAACTGGCAGGGGGGTTCTTTAGCACTGTGCCACCTAGGAAGCCCAGAAAACATCAGCACAGAGGAAACACAATATACTGGTGTGCTGTCAATTCTCAAACTCCATGTTCAATGATATCACATTGGAAGTTTTCAATTGACAGCCGTGGGAATATTCATATTGGGGAAACTGCAAACAATGTAATTCTTGGCTTGATTATGGGGAATATGTTAGTAATACAGATTAAACTTAAAATATGCTGTATGGGGCCACTGCACTATATACAGCAGAAAAAAAAATTAGAAAATAGTATTTCAGAATTCAAAAATAATTATTTCTTATGGCTAGGAATTACATCCCTAAAGAATGAAGTTTCAAATTAAGTCTTTGTTGTTTCACTATCTTGCTAATAAAAAAAGAAACAGTCAAAATTATTTCTATAAAAATGGATGAAAGTTACCAAGAGGACATACACTAGTGGGAAATTTAAAAAATGAGAAAATGCTCCACATCATAAAACATCTGAGGAATGCAATTAAAACAACAGTGAGATAACATTACACATCTATTGTAAAAGTCAAAAGTTTAAAAAGACTAAACATATTGGCAAGGATATGGAAGAACTGGAAGGTTCAAACTCTTCTGTAAGAATACAAAATGAAACAATCATATTAGATTACAGTATGTGCTGATGTGCTCAGTCGTTGCTGACTCTTTGTGACTCCATGGACTGAAGCCCACCAGGTTCCTCTGACCGTGGAATTCTCCAGGCAAGAATATTGGGGTGGGCTGCCTTTTCTTCTCCAGGGGATCTTCCTGACCCAGGAACTGAACCCAAGGCTCCTGCATTGCAGGCAGATTCTTTATCACTGTGCCACCTGGGAAGCCACAGAGAGATTAAATCACCCTCTATTTGGCTGTCCACCAACTCCAGTCACAGTACAGTCCACAGATGGAGAGAGGGCCAGCTGGCCAAGTCAGAGCAGAGCAGGCAGCTCCAGTGTCTACAAGGAATTCAGTTTTACCTGCTACATCAAGGGTGACCCAAGGCTCTGCTGGGGTAATGAAAATGGATCAAGAGGGATCTATATCCAGGCAGGCACTCAGGACTCATCAGTCAGAGTGTGGGCTCTCTCATCCAACTTATTCACAAAGAACTGGGGTTGGTCGGGGTTACCCCTTGGGTGTCCCCCAGGAGGGCTCTCAAGACATCCCCCCTTCCAGTGTCCCCCTTTCTGACAAAAGCACATTGGTTAAGGCCCAAGTGGCATCTTGGGGGTCTGCCCAGCCTTCTCAGTCCTTCAAGGTCCCCTCGAGGTTGTGGCTGAATCAAAACAGCCAAGAGCTGCATTTTCTTTATTAGTCTCTTATCCTTATTGGCCTCCTCCATCAAGTCTTGATAGTTACAGACCTTGAAGGCCTCCTTTACCAAGGTTGATGATAGGGTTTGGGGCCCAGCTCAAGCTTTTTTAATTTTCTACAGATATCAGGAGTAGCCTGCATGATAAAATGCATGGCAAATAGTGTTCTCCCCTCTGTGGACTCAGGGTCTGTACAGATATAATTCCTTAATGCCTCTCATCACCTAGCTCAGGAAGACTGCTGGGTTTTCATCTTTTTCTTGTGTAACCTCTCCTATCTTAACATAGTATAATGTTCTTTAAAAAGTCATACATTCACTAAGCCTGTAACTCAGGCATTGCAGCCCGAAGTATAGGAAAATACAGGAAAAGTGAAACATAACCATGTGAAGAACTTTTACTGTATTCAAATGTCTGCAGCAGTTTTACTTGTAACAGTCAAAAACTGGGAACTCAAATGTGGATAAACAGATGAATGGACAAATAGTATATCCACAGAATATATTTCTCATCGATATAAAAAAACAAACTACTCACTGATAAATATTTCACATAAGGGTACCTGAGAGGAAAAGCATAAACACTTCATGATTCTAATCATATAAAATTTTAGACAATTAAAACTTATCTAAAGAAAAACAAATCAATGGTTGACTAGAGGTCAGAGTAACATCAAAAAAGGAAACAAGGTAAAAATGAAAGTAGATTGGTTTTTTATGGATATGATGATGGTTTCATGGATTTATATAATTGTCAAAACTTATCAAAGTGTGTATTTTAACTATGTGCATTTTACTGCAAGTATTTTTAGGTTATTAAAACTTAAAAATATATTCAAAATACAAATCTGGATTTCTTACTGTTTAAATAAAATCCCCGATATTGACTTCACCACTTTCTGCCTCATGCTTTGGGAGGGGCAGTTGGCCTCAGTGGTCAAAAATATAAGCAACGAAGACTGTTCCCAGCGTGACTCAACAGGAATATTGTCACAATGTCTGTTACTCACTGAAAGATATCCCTTCTCTCTATCCTCATTTTTCTATCTGGACAGAAATGGCCTTGAGGAGGATAGCTCAGAAAGATTACAGAAACCACAAAACTTTCAGATTATTTTCTCCTGTAATGCTCTCTGCTAATACAAGATGCACACTTTAGGAGGCCTGAGAATTTCTGTACATATTCATCCTTCACAGCCACAATGCCTGGGATACCGTGAAGGCTCTTTTAAATGGGCACATCCAACCAGTCTGTAATAGTGTCCTGCTCCCACTATTAATTTAGTGCTTTCTGTAACAATTACCATCCCCACTATCATCTTACAACCAGTGATACTACCTACAGAATTCTGCATGTGAGAGCACATGTCTCCACTGCAGGGCCTGAGAGTATGTTCCTCACCAGTGCGCACACACAAGGCAATATCCCCTGTGAACAAGACAACTTCATGCCATTTTCAGAAGCACTGAAGGTTGCCACAGTGACTACTCCTTCCTTAGATTGACCTCTGAACCCAGAAAATACATATTCAGGCCACCGATTAGAACCAGAAAGCTCTGCAGTCTTTCCTTGGAAGCCTTGGGCAACAAGCAGAGTCCTCTGGGCCCAAAATGGGTCATGCCAGTGACTTAACTCATCAAAGCAACAAGAAGGAAATGAGTGCTTCTCAGGGTTCTCACAATCCCTCCCATGAATGGGAAAAATCAAGGTTCCTTCCCTGAACACCCTGGGGTGGCTGAATGCTGTACACTGTGAATACCTGCCAGGTGGGAGAAATGAAATGGCTTTGGCTACAGAAACTGTCAGCAACAGAAGTCTGGCAAGAGGCCAGGTTAAAAAGTACAATATAGCTCCCACACACCTGGGATGTTTGCAGATGTTTGGATGTATGATGTTCGATTCAGATAGTACCACCAGGAGGGATCTTGAGTGTAGATCCACTGAAAAAGGAAACTATACAATCCTACACATGTAAGGTGTTTTTTCCTTCTGAAATCTGTGGCTCCAAAGAGTCAAGACTTTGGGTTAATGGCCTTATCACTTTCATTGCATTCATAAGGCCTTGATCCAGTGTTTTAAGCGAGTGGAGTTGTAGGTAAAGAACTCAGCAGATTCCCCAAATTGTAAGGCCTTTTCCCAGTGTGAATTCTCCGATGTGTGATGAGGTTAGAGCTTTGGCTAAACGATTTCTCACATTCACTGCATTTATAAGGCCTTTCTCCAGTATGCACTCTCCGATGAGTAGTGAGGTTGGACATACATCTAAAGGATTTCTCACACTGATTGCACTTGTAAGGCCTTTCTCCAGTGTGAACTCTCTGATGTTGAAGGAGGACAACATTTTGGTGAAATGATTCCCCACATTCACTGCACTCATAAGGTCTTTTTCCCAGTGTGAACTCTCCAATGCTGATGGAGTGAGGAGCTTTTCTTAAAGGACTTCCCACATTCACTGCAGTCATAAGCCATTTCTCCTGCGTGAAATCTCTGGTGTGTCATGAGGTTGGAGATATCTAAAGGATTTCCCACATTCACCACATTCATAAGGCCTTTCTCCACTATGAACTCTCCGATGCTGAAGAAGTGCAAAGCTTTGCTGAAAAGACTTCCTACATTCGCTGCACTCATAAGGACTTTCTCCAGTGTGAACCCTCTGATGTTGAAGGAGCACAGAGTTTTGGGAAAATGATTTCCCACATTCACGACATTCATAAGGCCTTTTCCCAGTATGAACACTCTGATGGTGAATGAGGCTGTAGCTTTTGCTAAAAGATTTCCCACATTTTTACACTCATAAGACCTTTCTCCAGTGTGAACTCTCTGGTGCTGAATGAGATGTGATCTTTGGATAAAGGCTTTCCCACATTCACTGCACTCATAAGGCCTTTCTCCAGTGTGAACTCTCCGATGCTGAATGAGGTTTGAGCTTTGGCTAAAAGATTTGCCACATTTGTTGCACTCATAAGGCCTTTCTCCAGTGTGAATGCTCTGATGTCTAATGAAATGGGAATTTTGCTAAATGATTTTCCACATTCAGTGAACACGTAACATCTTTCTCTAGTGAGGACTCTCTGGTGCTGAACAACTGCATGTTTGCCACTGAAAGTTTTTGTGTAGTCTCCCCAATTATAAAGATTTTTTCCCCTTAGAAAGGGAGCCTCACACTCGGTTTCACTATGTGACTTTTGCCAGGTGTGTGTGGCCTGTTGGTGAAGAAATCCTGAGTTGCCCAGGAAGTCCTTCCCAATATTCCCAAGGGTAAAAGGCTTCATTGATACATAGAATTTGCAGCTGCTCACAACCAAGGCTCTCCTCACATCACTTCTCAACGGTTTCTCTCCAATATGCTGCTTTTGGTGCTGATGAAAGTTTACTCTAAAATAGAGTGGTTTCTCACATACCCCACTCACGCGGAGTTTCTGCCCACATTGTGTTTCCTGGTACTCAGCCAAATGAAAAATGTCACTCGAGATCAGGCCACACATCTCATAGAGGTTGGCCTTCTGGGGGAGACAGATCTGCCTTAACAATCTTGATCTGTGAGCATCCTTGATCAAAAATACTCTGTTCAGAAAATGCCTCCTTATCCTCTTCTCCATGCCAACAACCCAAAAGCAGAGAAATGCTGGTGACATACATATTGACTTTGTGCAAAAAAAAAAAAAAAAAAAAAAGGCCCATTACAAATGTGGGTATCATAAACCCAGGAATGAATCAATGGGATTGTTTGCAAGACAAGGTGGTTACGTTCAAGTTAAGGATGGGGCTGCTTAGCAGCATTGGGCTTTTAAAGATTACAGAATGGGGGAGTCCTAACAAAGTAAAGGACACAGCCATGGAGAATAACACAAGAAGAGGCAGAGTCTACAGCTCATTCTGCAAACAATTTTCAGTAGGACCTTGACTAGTAGTGACATATGAATACTATGTAGTAGGTTATATCCAGGCTCAGGAAAATCCAACTGTAACAGAGCAGCTGGTGTTGAAGGATTAAAAATGTACACACTTTATGACATAAAAGGTATAGGCTGATGTTGGACAGCACTGCAGAAGAAGCAGTGTGAAAAAGCACTGAGGAATGGAGTCCAGGGAGGTAAGAATTAGCCCTAAGTCGGAAATAAGAAATGACAAGTAGCAGCGTTGAGAAGGTGGCTAACCGAAGACTGGGGAAGTACAGGGAGAAATGAGGTATGGCCACCAGTGTGATTGCACCCAAAGGCTAGTCAGAGAATAGCTCTCTGGTATGGTCTGTATATAGCCCTGACATTACACGCTCTCCCAGGGGTCGCTTATCAGGACCAGACTATGTCCGAGTTCCATGTGCTGTAGTTGGAGTCCTTTGTATTCTGTGAACCTCTCCACTTCATCCTCTTGATGAGCAACTATGAAGAACCTGGATGATTCAAGGACTATGGTAAAGACAGGACAGAAAAGTAGCCAGCACTGGCCAAAAATAACTCAGCACATGACAGAGCACAAGACATAAAATTAAATATTATAAAAAGAACTTCAGAGGAGTATCTTGCAAGAATAGCCCATGCTCTATATAAAAGGAGCAGATCAATGATGGCAATTTCTGGAACAAGCAAGAATGAGGAAATGTTAGCTAGAGAAAGGAAATAGAGCCTGGGGTACACTGGTACCTTGGATCTGGAAAATTCACCTGGCTATGGAGAGGGTAAACAAGGTGGAAAGACTCCTGACTCTGGATCCATCCCTGCGAGGCAAGGGGTAGCAGGTCTTGGATCTATCAAGGAGAAAAGAGGGCAGTGCTTAATGCTCAGTCCTACCAGCCACAACACCTACCCAGGGAACTGAGAAAGGAAGCAGTGCCCAGGGTCCTGACATGACAAGGAAGACTTGCCAATGGAAAAAGAGAAAGGGCCAAGACTAGCTCAGGTCACAGGGGTGGGTTTGAGGTTTGAGGTGCCAATCACAATGGTGGCCATACCCCTCTCAAGAGGACCTACAATCCATTCCCCCATACATCTATTCTATGACCATCCTCCTCCCAATCTCCCCAGTCAGAGGAGAAACTAGGCCCTGGTGCCACTGTCTCCCTACGGGCCCACTGATTATGAGGTCCAGCCATCAGCGACAAGAGACAGGTGCACAAACAGATACTTAAACTGTGGGCCTGACATGGAGGAATCCAACACTCTTCCCAGGCAATAACCCTGATATGGTCAAGGTCAGGTAAGTCACAATACCAGGGACCTGGGGCCATCAGACACACACCCTCTCCATGTACACATCACTCTCTAGATTGCACATCCCTCTTATCTCCAGACACCACAGTCATGTGCCCTCAGCCAGCACCACCTCACCATCCCGCTCTGTAAGCCTCTCCTTGGCCTCCCCTGATGTTGAACTATGTTGGTCACATCCTTTTCCCTCCACTGGTGAGGAGGGGCTTCCTGCCTAGAGTTGTAGTGATGACCAAACATAGGACAACTAACACTGGACAGATGCTATCAGTACCATCTTATTAATCCTATATAGTCACGGCTAGAATAGGAGGACACCACACACCACACAGGGATACATGGTGCTACACTCTGGAAAGAGTGGACAACCAAGAGCTGTGGGATGTAAGCTTTATAGTCCCAAGAAGGTACGGTGCCCATGCTCTCCAAAGGAGGATGCAATTTTCTTTTCTAAATAACCCCAAAGGGCTGGCTGACAGGGCACTGAAACCCACTACAAAGGGATAAACAGGAACTATACCTCATCCCCTTTATGAAAAGGGTAGTTTAGTTAAGGAGACCCTATCCACTGGAGCAGAGCAAGGTGGGGAACTGGTGCTCGGGTCATTTGAGGTCCTGCCAGTTTTAACACATGTCCAGGCAGCATATAATACTGGGACTTGATTTTAGGACTTATACCACAATTTAGCAGACAGCATCCAGAGTCATGTTTGGCAAATTCATACAGGATCCAGTAATTCCTCTATCCAGTAGACCTCTCATGGCTCCCAGTAGCGGTAGCAGTGCCCAAATCTTCTACTGAAGGCCTCCCTGACAGGATCCATTTCTTACCTGAGACTCAACCGCACACAATCGTCTGTTCATTTCCAACATCCATGGCCCTACGCTATTTTGAGGCTGTACTTGCTGTCCCCTGAATGGTCTAGTGGTTTTCCCTACTTTCTTCGATTTAAGTCTGAATTTGACAACAAGGAGCTCATGATCTGAGCCACAGTCAGCCCTGGTCTTGTTTTTGTTGACTGTATAGAGCTTCTCCATCTTTGGCTGCAAAGAATACAATCAATCTGATTTTGGTGTTGACCATCTGGTGATGTCCATGTGTAGAGTCTTCTCTTGTGTTGTTGGAAGAGGGTGTTTGCTATGACCAGTGCATTTTCTTGGCAAAACTCTATTAGTCTTTGCCCTGCTTCATTCTGTATTTCAAGGCCAAATTTGTCTGTTACTCCAGGTGTTTCTTGACTTCCTACTTTTGCACTCCAGTCCCCTATAATGAAAAGGACATCCTTTTTGGGGTGTTAGTTTTAAAAGGTCTTGTAGGTCTTCATAGAACATTCAACTTCAGCTTCTTCAGCGTTACTAGTCAAGGCTATGGTTTTCCTGTGGTCATGTATGGATGTGAGAGTTGGACTGTGAAGATGGCTGAGCGCCGAAGAATTGATACTTTTGAACTGTGGTGTTGCAGAAGACTCTTGAGAGTCCCTTGGACTGCAAGGAGATCCAACCAGTCCATTCTGAAGGAGATCAGCCCTGGGATTTCTTTGGAAGGAATGATGCTAAAGCAGAAACTCCAGTACTTTGGCCAGCTCATGCGAAGAGTTGACTCATTGGAAAAGACTCTGATGCTGGGAGGGATTGGGGGCAGGAAGAGAAGGGGACAACAGAGGATGAGATGGCTGGATGGCATCACTGACTCGATGGACATGAGTTTGAGTGAACTCCGGGAGTTGGTGATGGACAGGGAGGCCTGGTGTGCTGCGATTCATGGGGTTGCAAGAGTCGGACACGACTGAGCGACTGAACTGAACTGAACTGAACTGCTGTCCCCTTACCTGTCACAACCTTCTTCTGTCCACCTAACCCTCATTCAAAGCCTAGCCCATTGGTGGTGTACCTCAGGCCTACTGATGCTCACAAATGACCACATTTCCCCCGATCTTACTCTCTGGGCTGAATGAAACAGGCCAGAGCACCCCGGAGTCATCAATATGATGTCTCTGCATCTTTTTCCTTTGAACAGCTTTGACCTCCGATGTGGATTCTGCACTTTCTTCCTTAAAACTCCCCATGGCTTCTAGAGTTCTCACAGTAATGAACAACTTGCACTCTACTAGTCCAGGCTTAACAGCTGCTTCGTGTTGTTTATTCCCTGCAGACATTAGATGGACCCCAGGATGCCCGAATCCACCCAGCTAAGTTCCACGTCCAAGCCTCTGCACTTGCAGGTCCCTCTGCCTGTCACCCTCTCTCAAGCGCCACCAAACTGTCAGATGCAAGGCCCGACTCACGACTGCCTTACCGTCCTGGACTCGGAAACCTGGACTGTGGGAGCAGAAACAGGCGTCTGGCGCTCGGGGCTTTAGTGTCTGGTGGGCTGAGGGCGGTGCGGGCTCGGAGGACGAGCGCTTACCTGAGGCGGGTCCCTCACGCTGCCGCCGCCATCGGACTTCTAGGTGCAGGGGGGCCGGAGTGCTGGAGAGGCAGGGGATGCCCGCGCCGCGGTCCTGCTCCTGGGCCTGGCGCGGGGCACCCCGGGAGGCGCTGAACCTCGGCCCGCCTCTGTGCAGCCGAGACAGCACCTCCTCCCGGACCTCCTCAATCGCGTCACCTCCGTCCCAACCTAGCGTTCTGGACCTGGCACAAGCTTGGGGCAGTTTAAATGGCCGCCTGGAGGCGGAGTCAGGAGGTCCCGCCCCGACCCTTTGTGCCCAAACGGAAACTCCATTTCCCTGAGCCACCGACACTAGGAATTCTGAGTCATGTAGCTTCCTTTTCCAGGTGAAAACGCTGAGCTCCTCTGCGAGAAGGCTGGGGAAATTGTGCGCAAACTATGTAAGGCTAAAGAAAGAGAAGGTATCAAGCATTTCCCTTTGACAAATATGCAGAAGGGCTTCTCTGGTGGCTCAGACGGCAAAGAATCTGCCTACAATGCAGGAGACCTGGGTCGGAAAGATCCCCTGGAGAAAGGAATGGCTACCCACTCCAGTATTCTTGCCTGGAGAATTCCATGCACGGAGTCTAGCATTCTTGCCTGGGAAATCTCCTGGACAGAGGAACCTGGCGGGCAACCCCCAGTCCATGGGGTTGCAAAGACATGGGCACGGCTGAACGACTAACTCTTTGACTTTCATGCAGAAAGAGTGCTCAGTTGTACTTGACTCTTTGCTGCCCCATGGACTGTAGCCCTCCAGGATGCTCTGTCCGTGGGATTTTCTAGGCGGGAATACTGGAATGGGTAGCCATTTCCTACTTAAGGGAATCTTCCTGACCCAGAGATCAATCCCCAGTCTCCTCCACTGGCAGGCAGATTCTTTACCACTGACCCACCAGGGAAGCCCCACCAATCAATTACTTCAACCCAATTAGCTGCAGCGGACAGTGGCACAAAAGAGAAAAGTTCAGTGGGGGAAAAAATATATTGGATGGAAAAAACCCTAATAGCAATTGAACCCACTGTGTCCTAGAAAAATTAATGGGTCTGCACTTCCCTGGCAGTCCAGGGGATAAGAGTCTGTGCTTGCAACGGAGGAAGCGCAGGTTCGACCCATGGTGAGGGAACTAAGGTTTTGTTGCAGGAAGGGGGACCCCTTCCAGGGCCTGAAACTGGTCTCTTGTCTAACACTCGGAAATGAATTGTACACATGTGCTGACAAAGCAAGAGATTTTATTAGGAAGGGGCACCGGGATGGAGAGCAGTAGGGTAAGGGAACCCAGGAGAACTGCTCTGCTGCGTGCCTCCCAGTCTCGGGTTTTATGGTGATGGCATTAGTTTCCGGGTGGTCTTTGGCCAATCGTTGTAATTCAGAGTCTTGCCTGGTGGCGCGCGCATCGCTCAGCAAGACGGATGCTAGCCAGAGGGATTCTGGGAAGTGGACGGACACGTGGTGTCTCCTTTCGACCTTTCCCCAACTCTTGTGGTTGGTGGTGGCTTATTTGTTCTGCAGCCCTTATCAGGATCTCTGGTCATAAAACAACTCATGCAAATGGTTACTATGGTGCCTGGCTAGGGTGGGCGGTTTCAATCAGTGTGCTTCCCCTAACAGTTACACCATCATATATATGACAAATGGGGCTTCCCAGGTGGCACTAGTGGTAAAGAATCCGCCTGCCAGTGCAGGAGATGTTAAGAGATGCGGGTTTGATCCCTGAGTGAGGAAGATCCCCTGGAGAAGGAAGTGGCAACCCGCTCCAGTGTTCTTTCCTGGGAAATCCCATCGACAGAGGAGCCTGGCCAGCTATTGTCCATAGGGTCACAAAGAGTCGGTCATGACTGAAGTGACTTAGCACACACACACACACATGACAAATACAACACAAGGATGTAAGACAAATCTTTGAAATAAAAGAGAACTAAGATGCATATGTAAATATAAAATGGGAGTATGTTGCTTATGATTTAAAGATAATGATTATGAAAAATAAATTTTATAAAAAGTAGAAACATTGAATTTTAAGTTATTGGTATTTGTTAGTGTGAAATGTTAATGCAATTGTCATAATAAAAGACAATTTGTACTTTATAGACATATTCAGAAGATTTATAAGAGTGGTGATGTGTCTGGCATTTTCAATGCTATAATATTAGGAATATATATATTTTGAGAAAATGAAGAAGTACATCTTCATTCTCAAAGTTGACCTATATATAACTAAGAATCCTTTTCAAATCATTTAAAATATTATAATTAACAAGAAATTATGGGCATGCATATATGCAATAAAATTAAAAATAAATATTAATTTTTAAGATGCTTTCTTCTATTTTATAATTTAAATGCAGTGTTACTGAAATACAAACAAAAATTTGAAAAACATGACACTAAGAAATGTGATGGAAAAACTGAAAAAAAGTCAAAGCTTTTGAAATTAAACAGAAATTATGAAAACCACTTTTAAATGATAATAGATATAAACCAAGTTTCTATATAAGAAGGCTATTATGAATAAAAATACTGAGAGGTCACTTACTTTATGTATTGGAAACAAAATAGTATTGCTGCAGATCTTATTAGTTAAAGTTTACTTAAAGAAATGTTTATTAGAATAAACTAAATATATCCAATAATTTATTCTGGAAGAGAAAACCATAGTGAGTTAATAGTACATAGCAGAGTGCCTGGGAATACACCTTACTGACATGTACGTGCTTAATAATTTATGTATGGATGTGAGAGTTGGACTGTGAAGAAGGCTGAGCGCTGAAGAATTGATGCTTTTGAACTGTGGTGTTGGAGAAGACTCTTGAGAGTCCCTTGGACTGCAAGGAGATCCAACCAGTCCATTCTGAAGGAGATCAGCCCTGGGATTTCTTTGGAAGGAATGATGCTAAAGCAGAAACTCCAGTACTTTGGCCACCTCGTGAGAAGAGTTGACTCATTGGAAAAGACTCTGATGCTGGGAGGGATTGGGGTCAGGAGGAGAAGGGGACGACAGAGGATGAGATGGCTGGATGGCATCACTGACTCGATGGACATGAGTCTGAGTGAACTCCGGGAGTTTGTGATGGACAGGGAGGCCTGGCGTGCTGCGATTCATGGGGTCGCAAAGAGTCGGACACGACTGAGCGACTGATCTGATCTGATCTGACATGTATTAAACTTGATTATCAATTTAGAGATAAAATATATAATGCAATAAATATTAAAGTGGATTGAAAACTGAGATGGAAAAAATTTTCTCGAATTGGAAAATAATTTAATCAAATCTATACATGAAAAATCATACCTGTATGATTGAGTACAAATTTTCTCAGTGATTATTCTGATTTATATAGCATTTTATAACATTGAACAAAATTAGGAAATTGGCAGTACTATAAATATGCCAAGAAATTAGAGTAAGAGAAGTATAAAAAGGAAAGAAATCTCACTCTCCACAAATGGATTGAAAGATCCCTATCAGTGTGTGATCAGGGTATGATTTGTTAGAATAAGCCATCTCATGACTACTAGAAACCTACTGATTCACCATTGAATCATCAGAGATCTTTCCAGAGAGAAGAGAGCAAAATATTAACAATATGAAGATATTATATATATAAAAAACATGATATCATACTTAGATAAACTTTAGCTTTGAGATTCTTTATATCCCTGATTATCCTGTTATCTGTATCTTACAATCTTATTCACGTTGCATGACTTGCTGTCACTAAAAAAAATCTGACAAGAAGACTTAACACTGGCACTCATCAGAGGCATCTTAGTAAAACTCTCCTACAGATTCCATTTTCAAATCATGTTCCCAAAAGGTAAACAATGCATATCCAACAATTGACATAAATATCCACTCAAAAACTGAATAAAACAGTCTTCTTACTCTTTGTGGGGAACAAAGCCTTTAGAATGGACATTGTGAGGTTCAATGTGTTTGGTCAGCAATAAGAGGAAATATAATCCAGTTTGTTGAGGAAATTACTAGGTAGCCCTAAGGCAAGTGTGATAGATAAGGTGGCACCATGCCTCTTGGTTCCTCAGACTGCATCCCTTCTCTGTCACTTTGAATTTTCTGAGACATGCTCTAATTCTAAGAATATGACATGGATCTGTTGATATTGGCTACTCACCAAATTTATACTTCTCAGGATAGCTGAACGGTCAGCATCTGTGTAGCGGTAAAAAGTGGGCACCCAACAAGAGATAAAAGTAGTTAATTCCATGATCTCCTCTACTTGCTTGGGAGGGATTATCATTTTACCTATAAGAGGAGTCATTGTGACTGCAAGGGTACATGAGAGGATCTCAGGAAAATAGCTGTAGAGTGAGCAAATTACAGTTATTAATGCTGATTAATTGGGTCATCCATTGGGCACTGTTGAAATCACTAGAAGAGAAAAAGGATTTGTGAATCCTGAGAAAAGGTTAAGTTTAATGGGTGGTAAATGAAGGACACTGAGTCCTAAATTTGAGAGAATTGAGTCCATGATTATGCTGGAAACCTTGGCTACCATGAAGTTCTTATTTCCACAAAGTGTGAATCCTTTCCATTTATGACATCTCTGAGGAAAACTAACTTGAAGAAAAATAGACCAGAAAGGGGTAGAAGAGTAGAAAGAAAGCCACATCATGTTTTATTCCATCGGTAATCACTTATTAAACATCTCATCTGCCTAAGAGGCTCATCTAGATAATGAGTTATATACATCAGCAACCAAAGACATGTGTTTTCATGCAGCCTTACTGTGCTAAGGACAGGATGTTTGAATTCAAGGAACACAGTTTTAACAGTGCCTGCAACAAACCCAACAGCTTGTCTGTGCTTAGGGAAACTTGGCTGTGACCACTGTTGTAAATCTCTTTTAAATGACCTACCTTTTAATTTTCTTATGTAGACTGTATCTTAAAAAGAATATTTGTATCTGTTTGCTATTTGGGAAAACCATTTTGACTTGCAACAAGTGGAAGTTTAACATGAGAAATGAAATCAAAATAATGAAGTCCCAGGGACCTCATGGGGTACGCTCAAGGCTGCTCCCTCTGTTAAAAAGGGATATTAGTTTCAAGTCTGTGTTTGGATTCCTGCCCCCCCCCCCAAATGGGGGATATTAGTAACAGTGGGTAAATGGAGATCTAGCACTATACTGCAGCAAAACTTTCTTGAGACAGCAGCAAGGGAAAGAGCAGGGAAAAAGGATCAGCAGCTTTCTCAGCATCCAGTCATGCCACTTGCTGTTGTATCTGTGCACACTCTAAAAAATTATCTCCTCAGGCAGCACAAGACTGTGGTCCAGGCCTTAAGAAATAAGCAACAATGGTGTAGCATTGCAGAGCCCATTTTAACTGGGACTGTATGGTTTGGAAAGATGCCCTTGGTGAACTGATAGCAAATGGCTTCCAAGAAGTACTGTCTGGATCACCCTATTCTCTGACACACCTATCATCCACGGCCCTGTAACCTTGGAACACGAGCAGGCTGGGCCAGTCAGCTCCTCTTCTGTGGAATCTGGAACAAGGACCTCAGACGTGGCCAGAGCTTGCTGGACACTCCAGTGAGGACTCGTGTTAAGGAGTGTGTTTTTGTAAAAAAAGATTCTTGGTGTGGACACATAGAGGTTGAAAGAGAGGATGAGGGTTCAGAACATGTGCAGAGTGCAGGGAAGAAGGCTGGTGTGTGCCAATGGTCTTCTCGACCAGTCCGTCTTCTCAAGCTGCTCCAACAGGCAGTAGGCCCATGAATGGAGCAGAGGCAAGCTGCTACCCAGTGAGACCAACAGCACAGATTTCCATTATCATTTACTGGTACCAGGTCCTCTGGACTGTTTCTGCTCTTCCAAGCTGAAGGTTACAAACACCTGAGAAAGTTAAACCTCCTACCTGGTTGTTAGATGATGTCAGAGGCTGTCACTCAGCCGCTGAGGGTGGAGAGACCCAGCTCAGACTCACTGATTCTCGAAGGTTGAGTTCTCTGCTGTGCTCAAATGGAAGACGTGGCCTTGGGGTATAATCAGTTGTAGCTGAGAGAAAAGCCTCCAGTGGGGGAAGCTACTGGCGGTGACTGACAGGGTATTACAGTGAGAACTACAAGGGCAGATGGTACATGGGTAAGTTGCTGTGTTGATGATTCCAACAAAGCTAAAGGCAGCTGGGACTCCTTGGAAATCTCTGTGTCTCTGCCTCAGGCTGAGGGCTTCATGTACCGAGGTAAATAGATAAAACATCTCAAGTTTTGGAGCTAGACTGAGGGGTATGAATCCATCTTGACTCAGGTACTTCTCCACTGTGTGACTTTGGGGAACCCACTTCATCATTTCGACCCTGGATTTTGCCAGCAGTAAACAATAGTTCCTACTTTCTCAGTTGTGAGAATTAGAGAGAATATGTTTGTAAAGCAAACCCTGGAATCTTGGCACTCAGTGTGACACTCACTCAAGTACTCAGTGTTTTGTTACTTCTATTGATTCTCACAGGGACCAAGGTAAGCACCTTCATCACCTCCAGGTCAGTCAGCAAATAGGCTCAGGAAGCTCTAGTGAGTTGCCTAGAGATTCCCAGGAGGGAAACCCATACTGAGATACCAGCGCTCTGCAGCCTCTGCCTCCTTCAGGTGAGTGTGTCAGTGGCTTATGAGAAGCCCCATTTCTTTCTCAAATGCACTCGGCACCAGTGGGGCTCAGGGACTTTAGGGGAAATGAGGGGTACCTGGCCAGGCTAGTGGGGAGGTCCAGTGAGATTGTGGGTACAGTCATGGGGCAGCAGATGGGTGCTCCAGCTCAACCTCCCACGGTTCATGGGTAGAGCCACATCTTACACCTGTTTTACAAGGGGAAACTGAGGCCCAGAGGTGGGGAATCATTTGTCTGTGGGTCATAAAGATGTTTTGTGATCAGGATTCAAACCCAGGCTGCCTGAGCCAGGGCTTGGGGAGTCTGATTACTGCCCTATTTCCAGCCCAGCTGGGCTCTGAGATTCTTCATTCTGATGCCATCTTGTTCCCCTTCCTTTAGAGTTCTGCTGCAACCCAAACCCCATGATGATAGATCAGGAAACCGGGCAAACACTATTAAGCAAGGGTTTGTGGTTTTATTAAATGCTTGGACTTTAGAAAGTGATGGAGAGTACATTAGTAACACAGATTAAAAGTGAATGATATACGTGTCCGTTACAGTGCACATAGCATAGAAAAACTGAAAAAATTAGAACACATTATTCCATTATTAAAATACTCCATAAATTAAAAAGTCACAAAATGAGTGAAATTCCAGTATGACTTGGCTGTTTCACTGTTCTTTTGTGAAAGGAAGGAAATAGCCAAAACTCATAGACTAGGCGGCAAATATGAACATTCCACTAAAGATATAGAGATAGCAAATACATATCTGAAAAATGATCATGAATCCTTAGCGAAATGCAAACAAAACAACAGTGTGATAGTATGACAAACTTACCAAAAGGGTTAAAATTAAGAATAACTGATCAGAAGAAAAATAACAATTAAAAAAATAAAGATAAACATATTCCTAATAAAATCACTAATATCCTGGAAGGTTATCCTCTACCCCATTTATGGAGAAAGATATATATATATATATATATGTATAATATATTAAAGTGACAGCTTCCTTAAGAGGAAAAAAAAAAAAGACTGACCAAATGAAGTATTCACTAGGATACAAGAGGAAATGGACCTTTCAAACACTGCTGCTAAGAATGAAAAACACAAAAATTCCCAGGCAGTCCAGTGGTTAGGACTCCAGGTGATCACTGCTCAGGGACCAGGTTCAATCCCTGATTGGGAAATTACGATCCCACAGCCATACAATGTGACCAAAAACAGAAGAAAAGGTATAATTAGTTCAGATCAAAATTTGATAATTTGTTTAACACCCACCTATCTTATCATTCACACTTTGCACTGTGAGTTATTGAAGTAAAGATAAATGAAACATATACCCACATAAAGAATTATACACAAATGTTTTACCAGCTTTCTTTTTCAATAGTCAAAAATTAGAAAAACTTCAAATGTTCATAAACAAAAGAAAGGATAATAGTGGTATATTCAAAAACAAGAATATTTTTTAGAAAAAAAAAAGTATGAGCTGCTCATACATTATTGTTGACTCTTCAAGTATTTAGGCAACTTAAATAAAAGCAGGAGAAAGAGTAAATTCCCATCATATGAATTCTAGAAAATGCAAAAGTTATCTATTATAATGGAACATAAATCAATGGTTACATGGAGGCTTGTGAAGGGCAAGGAAAGAGAGTATAAAAGGTCATGAGATAAATATACAGTAACATAGTCATTACCAGGACTATGATGATGGTTTTACTTCCATACATATGTCAGAAATAGCTTTTGAAATGGCTCACGATTAAAATCAACAACAATAAAAAACAAACGTCTATGTCCAACTTTCTGGAAAGTAGGTTTGGCAATCCTATATTCATTCCACTTTCTCAGGCCCTTTGTGGATCAGTTTTACCTCAAAGACAGCAAATAGATTGTGCAATGAATGACCTTCCACCTGAGTCAATAGGAAAGTGGCCTGGGTCACAAATACATTTGTGGATGAGATTCTCCTTTTTTCTATATTTATTCTTTTTTGCCTGCCTCACTCTTGGTAGGACCTGGGGAAGAAATTCCCCTCAGCTCTGCTGACATCCCCTGTGAACAAGGGAAAATATTTATGCTGCTGCCAGAAGCAGTTATGTTGTCACAGATGACCCCTCCTCAGTGTGATCTAAGTCTCCTGAAACTCATCATAGCATCCAGGCCTGAAATGAGGACAAGAAAGTCCTGCAGTCTTTCACAGGAGACTGTGGGCAGAAATGCAAATTTGGCAAAAAATAGTAAGCTAATTTCTGCCTCTGTAATCTACTCTGATGCACAGAAAATTTGATATGCCCATGAAGGTTGCACACCTCTTCATGCTTGTACAGCCCAATTCTGTTTATAAAACAGATGACATGGTAAATGGAACATCCAAGATTAAGGAGGACTTAAACAGTAAAGTATTTGTTATTGTAGAAACCAAAGCAATGGTCAGGCAGATCTGCCAGCAGTGGCTGGCAATTCTTAATTGGTGACTCAGAAGCTAGAAAAATTCATCACTAGTATATTCAGAACATCATGTCCCTGAAAATGGAGGTCCTTCTCTGCAAGCTGCCAGATGAACTCTTGATGTTCTCTGGGCCGATACTGCATCAGGGCCATGCACAAGCTGCTCAGAAAGGGAATGAAGACATTCCAAGGGTTTTTTTAGGCTAATCCTAATTTCCTTCAACAAATCAGAGAACAGAGTACGCTTCCCTGAGCGTGCTGGGGTAGTGACTGATGCATACTATGGAGACCTGCCAGGTTAGAGGTGAAATGGATATCGTGACAGACACTGGAAGTGATGTAAATCTATCAAGAGCAGATTAGTGTGCAACACAGTTACATGTGCTTCCCATATAAGTGAAATTATGATGAAGATTCTCTTTACTCTTGGTGTTTGGATTTATGAGGCAATTAGTGTCTCACAGTTTGGTCCAGTGTCATTACACTGAACAATGAAACTATATATTTCTTATACATCTAAGGCCTTTTTCCAGTGTGAATTCTCTGATGCTGAGAGAGGTTAGATTTTCGGCTAAAAGACTTCCCACATTTGAGGCAGTCATACGGCTTTTCTCCTGTGTGAACTCTCTGATGATAATGAAGGGTGGAACGAGAGGTGAAAGATTTCCCACATTCACTGCATTCATAAGGCCTTTCTCCTGTGTGAACTCGACGGTGAATAATGAGGTGAATTCTTTGGGTAAAGGATTTCCCACAGTCACTACATTCATGAGGCCTTTCTCCTGTGTGAACTCTCCGATGTCGAACGAGTATCGAGCTATTGGTAAAAGATTTCCCACAGTCACTGCACTTATAAGGCCGTTCTCCAGTGTGAACTCTCTGATGATAGCCAAGGGCAGAGACAGAAGTAAAAGACTTCTCACATTCACTGCACTCATAAGGCCTTTCTCCAGTGTGAACTCTCCGGTGTTTAGAGAGGTATGAATTCTGGCTAAAGGATCTCCCACAATCCGTACATTCATAAGGCTTTTCTCCAGTGTGAACCCTCTGGTGTTGATTCAACTGGGAACTATCCCTAAAAGATTTCCCACATTCACTGCAGTCAAAAGGCCTTTCTCCTGTGTGAACTCTCTGATGACAACGGAGGGCAGAGTTAGAGGTAAAAGACTTCTCACATTCACTGCACTCATAAGGCCTTTCTCCAATGTGAATTTTCTGATGATAACGAAGGGCAGAGCCAGAGGTAAAACATTTTCCACATTCGCTGCACTCATAAGGCCTTTCTCCTGTGTGAACTCTCTGGTGTATGTTGAGATGATTTCTTTGGGTAAAGGATTTCCCACACTCATTGCACTCATAAGGCCTTTCTCCTGTGTGAACTCTACGGTGTCGGATGAGTATTGGTCCATTGGTAAAGGATTTCCCACAGTCAGTGCACTCATAAGGTTTTTCTCCTGTGTGAACTCTCTGATGATAACAGAGGGCAGAACCAGAGGTAAAAGATTTTCCACATTCATTACATTCAAAAGGCCTTTCTCCAGTGTGAACTCTCTGGTGTTGAGACAGGTAAGATTTATGGCTAAAGGATTTCCCACATTCACTGCACTCATAAGGCCTTTCTCCTGTGTGAATTCTTCGGTGTATAATGAGGTGATTTATTTGGGTAAAAGACTTCCCACAATCAGTACACTCATATGGCCTTTCTCCTGTGTGAATTCTCTGATGATAACGCAGGCCAGAGCTAGAGGTAAAAGACTTTCCACATTCCCCACATTTATGAGTCTTTTCTCCAGTGTGAACTCTCTGATGATAATGGAGGGCAGAGTTAGAAGTAAAAGATTTCCCACATTCATTGCACTCATAAGGCCTTTCTCCTGTATGAACCCTCCAGTGTTCAATTACATCAGATTTTCGTTTAAAGGACTTCTTACACTCAGTGCATTCATAACTGATTTCTCCAGTGTGAACTGTCCGTTGTTGAATAAAGATGGAGCTATGGCCAGAAGACTGTGCACAATGATAGCACACATGGCAATTTTCTCCAGTGTTACTCCTCTGAGGATAAATGAGGACAAATTCTTGGCTAAAGGATTTCCCACATTTGCTGCACTTGTACTGCCTTGCCCCAGTATGAATTCTTCGATGTTGAATGAGGGCTGAGCTTCCTCTGAAAGATTTTCCACAGTCACCACACTCATAAAGCCTGTCACCAGTGTGGGCTTTCTGGTGCACAATAAATGAGGATTTATACTTGAATTTTTTCCCACATTTACTGCACACAAAACGTTGTCTTTCAGGGCAGGCACTGTGGTCCTGAACAAGTGTGTGTTTGGGACTGATGGCTTTCTTGCATTCTCCCCTGGTACAATGACTTTTTTTGCTTTGTAAATTTTCCATGCAGTGGGTGACTGTATTTGGCTTCTCCCTAGTGTGACTGGCCTGTTGCTTCAGATGTTCTGAGGTGCTTCTGAAGTCATCCCCAACTTCCTTGCTGGTTAGAGGCTCTCCTGACACAAGGAAATTGGAGCTCTTCACAAATGAAGACCTGTCCACGCTGATTATGGGTGGTTTTTCTTGCTTGTGCTGCTCCTGGTGCTGCTGAAGGTCTGTACTGAAAGAAAATCCTTTTGCACATGCCCTACACTTCAGTAATTTCTTGCTGTGTTGTGTTCCCTGCTGCTCAGCCAAATGGAAAATGCCTCTCAAGACTGGACCACACACTTCACAGGGGTGAGTCTTCTGAGAAGAGGAAGGTTCCTTGGAAGTCCTGGCCTGTGACACTGCCACAGAAACACTCTGTTCAAAGGAAGTCTCAGCTTTCTCCTCTCCACTCCAGAAGCCTGAATGGAAAGAAATGCTGATGAGGTACACATTCACTTTACTGGAAGGGGCAACTCTGTGCACAAACGTGCAAATGAAACAAAAAAAGATCTTGCATGTAACAATGAAGACCCCATGGGCCACAATTAAGACCCCGTATGGGGCTTCCTTAGTGGCTTACTAGTAAAGAGTCCACCTGCCAAAACAGGAGACACAGGTTTGATCCCTGGTCTGGGAAGATCCCACATGCTGCAGAGGAACTAAGCCCATGGGTGCCACAGCTACTAAGCCTGTGCTCTAGAGTCCAGGAGCTGCAACTGGTGAACCCATGAGCCACAACCTCTGAAGCCCATGCACCTAGAGCTCATACTCTACAATGAGAAGCCTTTGTACTGCAATGAGAACAGCCCCCACTCACCACAACTACAGAAAAAGACCACGCAGCAAGACAGATCCACCACATCAAAAATAAATAGAAAAATACATATTTTTCAAAAGCAGGGATTAAAAAAAACAAGCAGGGTAATCATACTATGTCAGATGAGATACTCTTTAAGTAAATAATTGTCACAAGAGACAAAGGAGGTCATTACGTAATGATAAAGCAAGCAATTCATCAAAAGGATAAAAATTACAAATACATATGTACCCAATATTGGAGCACCTAAATATATAAAGCCAATATTAACAAATCTGAAGGTAGAAATAGATAGCTGCAATAATATTAAGGGTTCAATATCCCACTCTGGGTAAGAAAACATTGGACTTGAACTGCACCTAAGACCAAACAGACCTAATAGACATGTACAAAAGACGCTATCCAATTATAGCAGAATACACATTCTTCTCGAGTGCATGTATCATTCTCTAGGAGACATCACATGTTGGGTCAAAAATCAAATACTAAAAAATTCACAAAGATGAAAATCGTATCAAGTATCTTTTCAAACTACAATGGTATGAAACTAGAAATCATTAACAGGAAGAAACCTGGAAAATTCACAAATATTGGAATTTAAGTGACACGCTCCTGAATGACCTATGGGTTAAATAAGAAGTTAAAACAAACAAACAAAAAAACCCAAAAAACATATTTAGACAAATAAAAATGAAAACATAACACACCAAAATTTGTGGGATGCGGAAAAGCAATTTTAAGAGGAATGTTTAGAGCAATACATGCCTACATTAAGAATAAAAGAACGATCTCAAATAAACAACGTATGCTTATACCTCAAGACATGAGAAAAAGAACTAAGATTAAAATTATCAGAAATAAGCAAATAACAAACATCAGAGCAAAAAAATGAAATAGAGACTAGGAATATGATAGAAAACTTCAATGAAACTAAAAGGGTTTTTTTTTGTTTGTTTGTTTTGGGCCACACCATGTGGCTTGAAGAATCTTAGTTCCCTGACCGAGGATCAAACCCGGGCCTCCTGGAATGAAAGTACAGAGTCCTAACCACTGGACCACCAGGGAATTCCCACGAGTCAGTTTCTTAGAAGACATAAGGCCTTTAGTTAGATTATGAAAAGCAAAGACTCACAGTCAGAAATAAAAGAGGAGATATCACAACTGATACTGCAGGAATACAATCAATCAGAAGAAATTACAATGAACATTTTTTCACCAACAAATTAGATAACCTAAAGAAATGAATAACATTCCTATAAACATAAAACCAACCAAAACTAAATCATGAAGAAATAGAAAATCTGAACAGATCTGTACCTGGTAAGGAGATGTAATCACTAATAAAAAAATCTCCAACAAAGAAAAGTTCAGGACTAGACAGAATCACTGAGAAACCCACTTAATATTTAAAGACTTAACATTAATCCTTCAAAAGTCTTCCAAAAACTTGAAGCAGGAACACGTCCAAGTTCATTTTATGAAAACAGCATTACTCTGATATCAAAGCTACTTAAGCATAACACAAGATAAGAAAATTATAGGACAATACCCCTGATATATATACATACAAAACTCTTCAACAAAATACTTGCAAATCAAATCCAACAGCACATTAAAAAGATCATACATCACAGTTAAGGAGGATGTATCCCGGGGATGCTAAGATGGTTAAACATCATGTGCAACATCAAAAAATGTGACAAACACATTATCAGAATGGAAGATAAAAACCCTAATCTTATCTATACATGCTGAAAAAGCATTTGATAAAATTCAATATCTTTTCAAGATAAAAACTCTCAACAAGTTAGATATAGAAGGAATGTACCGCAACACATCTGATACGCCTACAGCTAACATCACATTCAGGGCTTCTCAGGTGGCCCAGTGGTAAAGAATCTGCCTGCCAAGCAGGAAACAGTTTTGATGCCTGAATCAGGAAGAGTCCCTGAAGAAGGAAATGGCAACCTACTCCAGTATTCTTTCCTGGGAAATCTCAAGGACAGAGGAGCCTGGTGGGCTACAGTCCACGGGGTCACAAAAGAGTCAGACACAAATCAATGACTAAACAACAACAACAACATTATATTCAACACTCAAAAGCTAAAAAGGTTTTCCTCTATCATCAGGAACAAGATGAGGATGCCCATCACTTCTGTTTTTATTCAACACAGTACAGGAAGCCCTAGCAGAGTAAGTAGGGAAAAAAGAAAGAAAAGGCATTCAAACCAGAATTGATATCATTGTTCAGTTCCTAAGTCCCATCCAACTCTGGGCCACCCCTGGGACTTCAACACACCAGGCTTCCCCATCCTTCACTATCTCCCCGAATTTGCTCAAACTCATGTCCAAAAAGTTGGTGATGACATCCAACCAGCTCATCTTCTGTTGCCCCGTTCTCCTCTTGCCCTCAATCTTCCCCAGCATCAGGGTCTTTTCCAATGGGTTGGTTCTTTGCACCAGGTAGCCTAAGTACCAGCGCTTCAGCTTCAGCATCAGTCCTTCAAATGAACATCCAGGGTTGATTTCTTTTAGGACAAACTAGTTTGATTTCCTTGCAGTCCAACTGACTCTCAAGAGTCTTCTCCAGCACCACAATTTGAAAGCATCAATTCTTCGGTGCTCAGCCTTCTTTACGGTCCAACTCTCACATCTATACATGACTACTGGAAAAACCATAGCTTAGACTGTACGGACCTTTGTCGGCAAAGTGATGTTTCTACTTTTTAATATGCTGTCTAGGTTTGTCATAAAGCTGTTCTTCCAAGAAGCAAGGGTCTTTAAATTTCATGGCCGCAGTCACCATTTGCAGTGATTTTGGAGCCCAAGAAAACAAAGTCTGTCACTGTTTCCATTGTTTTCCCATCTATTTGCCATGAAGTGATAGGACCAGATGCCGTGATCTTAGCTTTCTGATTGCTGAGTTTTAAGCCAGCTTTTTCATTGTCCTCTTTCACCTTCATCAAGAGGTTCCTCTTCACTTTCTGCCCTTAGGGTGGTATTATCTGCATATCTGATGTCGCTGATATTTCTGCTGGCAATCCTGATTCCAGCCAGTGATTCATCTTGCCTGGAAATTTGCATGAGATACTCTGCATATATGTCAAATAAAGAGAGCGACAGTATACAGCCTCATCATACTCCTTTCCCAATTTTGAGCCAGTCTATTGTTGTATGTCTGGTTCTAACTGTTGCTTTTTGACCGGAATACAGGTTTCTCAGGAGACAGGTAAGGTGGTCTGGTACTCCCATCTCTTTAAGAATTTCCCAGACTTTGTTCTGATTCACATAGTCAAAGGCTTTAGCATAGTCAATGAATCGGAAGTAGATGTTTTTCTGGAATTCCCTTACTTTGTCTACGATCCAATGAATGTTGGCAAGTTGACCTCTGGTTCCTCTGCCTTTTGTAAATCCAACTTGTACATCTGTAAATTCTCAGTTCACATACTGTTGAAGCATAGCTTGAAGGATTTTGACCATTACCTTGCTAGCGTGTGAAATAACCACAGTTGTACAGTAGTTTGAACATTCTCTGGCATTGTCCTTCTTTAGGATAGGAATAAAAACTGACTTTTGCCAGTCCTGGGGCCATTGCTGAGCTTTCCAAATTTGCTGGCATATTGAGTCCAGCACTTTAACAGCAAGAATAGAAGAAGCAAAACTGTTTGTAGGTAGCGCAGTCTTATATGTAGAAATCCCACAGTTCTACCCTACTAAATGAATTCAGTAAAGTTGCAGGACCAAAAAACACACAAAAAACAACCCCAATATACAAATTGGTTACAGTTGCATTTATATACACGAATGTAAAAACTGTCTGAAAAGAAAATTAAGAAAACAACCTTACTTTAAATAGAATCAAAACCAAAATATTCAGGAATAAATTTAACCTAGGAGTTGAGAAATTTATATTCTGAAAATTATATGACAATGATGAAAGAAAGTGGAGAAGACATAAATAAATGAAAAGATATCCAGTGTTCTAGGATTTCAAGAATTAATATTGTTAATTTTACCAAGAGCAATTTACGGATAGAAAACAATCCATATCAAAATTCCAAAGACATTTCCGCAGAAACAAACAATCCTAAAATTCATAGGGAACCACAAAAATTCCAAATAGCAAAAGCAATCTTGACAAAGAAGGACGAAGCGAGAGGCATCATACTTCCTGATTTCAGAGTAGTACAAAGCTACAGTAATTGACATATTATGGTACTGGCATAAAAAAAAGACACATAGATCAATGGAACAGAACAGTGAGCCCCAAGTCTAATGGCAGAAAGTGAAGAGGAACTAAAGAGCCTCTTGATGAGGGTCAAAGAGGAAAGTGAAAAGTTAGCTTAAAACTCAACATTCAAAAAACTAAGATCATGGCATTTGGTCCCATCACTTCATGGCAAATCAAAGGGGGAAAATGTGGAAGTGGTGACAGATTTTATTTTCTTGGGCTCCAAAATCACTGCAGATTGTGACTGCAGCCATGAAATTAAAAGACACTCGTTCCCTGAATGGAAAGTTATAACAAACCTAGATAGCGTATTAATTAAAAAGCAGAGACATCACTTTGCCAACAAAGGTCTGTATCGTCAAAGCTACATTTTTTGCAGCAGTCATGTATGGATATGAGAGTTGGACTATAAAGAAGGCTGCGTGCCAAAGAATTGATGCTTTGGAACTGTGATGCTGCAGAAGACTCTTGAGAGTCAGATGGACTGCAAGGAGAGGAAACTGGTCAATCCTAAAGGAAATCAACCCTGAATATTCAATGGGAAGACCAATGTCGAAGCTCCAATACTCTGGTTATCTGATTCAAAGAGCTGACTCATTGGAAAAGACGCTGATGTTGGGAAAGGCTGAAGGCAGGAGGAGGAGGAGGCAACACAGGAGGAGATAGTCGGGTGGTATCACCAACTCAATGGACATGAGTTTGAGCAAACTCCCGGAGACCGTGGAGGACAGAGGAGCCTGGTGTGCTACGGTCCACTGGGTCGCAAAGAGTCAGACACAACTTAGTGACTGAACAACAATACAAGATCAAGCCAGGCATAACGTTCCTTAAGCCAAAGCCTAAGGGAGTCAATCCCTAACCCTCTCCAATTCTGTGATGACTGAGAGAAGTGAGAAACTGCAAAAAAAAAAAAAAAAAGTTTGATGCTAGCTCAGGTTAGTTCATGAGGTTCAAGGAAAGAAACTGTCTCCATAACACAGAAGCACAAGGTGAAGCAGCAAATGCTGATGTAGAAGCTGTACCAAAGTTATCCAAAAGATCTAGCTAAGCTAATGAATAAACATTGCGACACTAAACAACAGATTTTGAATGTAGATGAAATAGTCTTATGCTGGAAGAAGATGTCATCTAGGACTTTCACAGTGAGAGAGAAGTCAATGCCTGGTTTCAAAGGACAAGCTAAACTCTCTCGTTAGGGGCTAATGCAGTTGGTGACTAGATGTTGAAGCCAATGCTCCTTTATCATTATGAAAATCTTGGGCCCTTAAGCATTACGCTAGATTTACTCTTCATATACTCTATAAACGGGACAACAAAGCCTAGATAACAGCGCATATATTTATAACATGGTTTACTGAATAATTTAAGACTACTGTTGAGACCTACTGCTCTGAAAAAAAGATTGTTTTCAAAATATTACTGTTCACTGAAAATGTACCCAGTCGCCCAAGAGCTCTGATGGAGATGTACATTTTGTTGTTTTCATGCCTAGTATGACAACATCCATTCTGTAGCCCATGGATCAAGTAGACTAGACTGCCAACCTTAAGAAATACATTTCATAAGGCTATAGACACCATAGATAAGAATTCCTCTAATTGTTCTTGTTGTTTAGTCTCTAAGTCACATCTGACTCTTTTTTGACCCCCATGGACTGTAGCCTACCAGGCTCCTCTTTCCATGGGATTTCCCAGGCAAGGATACTAGAGTGCGTTGCCATTTCCTTTTCCAGGGGATCTTCCCAATCCAGGGATCAAACCCATGTCTCCTACGTTGGCACTTGGAATCTTAACCACTGAGCACTTGGGAAGGCCTGATTCCTCTAATATATCCAGGTCAAGTAAATTGAAAACCTTCTGGAAAGCATTCATCATTCTAGATGCCATTAAGAATATTTATGAATCATGGGAAAAGATCAAAATATCAACACTAACAGGATCTGGAGAAAAGTTGTTTGAAGACCACTCTCATGGGTGACTTTGAGGGGTTCAAGACTTCAGTGAAGGAAGTAACTGTAGGTGTGGTGGAAAATACAAGAGAACTAGAATTAGAATGGAGCTAGAAGAGAACTGAATTGCTGCAATCTCAGAACAAAACTTTAACAGATGAGAAAAGAAAATGACTTCTTGAGATGGAGTATACTGGTGAAAATGCTGTGAAGAATGTTGGAATGATAATAAAGGATTTAGAATATTACATAAACTTAGTTGATAAAGCAGCAATAGGGTTTGACAAGATTGATTCCATCCTTGAAACAATTTCTACTGTGTGTAAAATGCTATCAAACAGCATTCCATACTACAGAGAATCATTCATGAAAGGAAGAGTCCATCCATGCGAGAAATTTCATCGTCTTATGTGAAAAAATTGCCATAGCCACCCCAGCCTTCCGCAACCTGATTAATCAGCACCTTGATCAGTCAAAATTAAGGGAAGACCCTCCATGAGCAAAAAGATACAGCTCAGATGACAGTTAACATTTTTCTAGCAATGAAGACTTCTTTTTAACTAAAGTATATTTGTTGTCGTTTTATATATAATGCTATTGCACACTTAGGCTACTGCACGGCGTGAACGTAACACTTACATTCACTGGGAAGCAAAGCTTTGTCACTTGCTTTAGGGTCATACTCACTTTTTATTGTGGTGGTCTGGAACCAAACCTGCAGTATCTGTGAGGTTTGCCTTGCCTGTATCTGTATACGAATAAATGGATAGTCTGGTATTTATACACAATGGAGTTATCACTCAGCCATAAAAAAGGAAAGCATGCATTGCTGAACCTGGAGGGCTTAACACAAAGTAAAATAAGCCAGAGAAAAACAAATACTGTATGACTGAATGAATGAAAGTCGCTCAGTCATGTCTGATTCTTTGTGACCCCATGGACCACAGCCCACTAGACTCCTCTGTCCATGGAATTCTCCAGGCAAGAATATTGGAGTGGGTAGCCATTTCCTTCTCCAGGGAATCTTTCCAACCCAGGGATCAAACCCAGGGCTCCTGCATTGCAGACAGATTCTTTACCATCTGAGCCACCAGGGAAGCCCAAATACTGTATGGTATCACTTATATATGGAATCTTGAAAAAGAGAGTTGAAACCACGGAAACAAAGAATGGGGGCTCAGGTCTACAGAAAATGGTGGTTGGTTATAAGGTGAATAAGCTCTGGGGATCTAATATAGCACAGAGACTATAGTTAATAATGCTGTATTGTGCTAAGAGAATAGATCTAAGTGTTCTCACACATATGAAAAAGGTAAATATATCAGGAAACGGATATGTTAATTAACTTTATTATAGTCCTCATTTCATAATATGTGTGTATATATATAAAATCATAACACTGTATACTTTTTTTTAAATTTTTTGGCTGTCTTCATTCATGACACCATCTGTCATGAATGAAATAGATGAAACCATAAGCATTCTCTGAGAACCCACAATTCAGTTCACATCTTCACATCTATTCCAGTCATCCTCCCCCAGAGTTCACCACCTCAAGGTTTGTGGGATCTCAGTTCCCCAAACAGGAATTGAACCCAGGTCACAGGAATGAAAGAACTAATCCTAATAACAGGACCATCAGGGAACTCCCTGTACACTTTAAATGTATACAGTACTGTTAATTATAACTCAATAAGAGAAAAGGAAAAAAGAGATCTAAACACTACAGACAGAACCATAAATGATACCCTTGAAAAACAGCCCATGATCCAGGTTATGACCATAACAATGCCTTCAACTCTTGGCATACAGAGACATGAGGAAATGTGAGATAATAAAAGGGAACAAAACCAGGGACACAGAAGTGCCATGGATCTGGATACACCACCTGGTCAGGGAAAAGGGAAGGAAGATGCAATCCATTAGCCTCACTGCAAGATTGCTGACTTCAAACATATCCATATGAGGATTGAGTACAGAAATCCCTACACTTATTCAATTATTAGTATTGAAACTATATCAGTATCTCATTTAATTCTTACAATGACCCTGTAAAGGAAAACAGTAATATTATTTCCTTCTTTTTGGAAATAATAATTGGGGCTACAAGGCGAGACAAGGGCAGTGCAAACAACCCAGCTCTACCTATCAAAACAACTAACCAGAAAGCCAAGGAAACAAACAGTGCCCAAGGTGCATGGGTTTGAACAGAGCACCCCTTGAGGAAAGGAGGGTGAGGCAAGATACAGAGCCTAGCCCAAGTCAGGTGGGGAGGGTGACAGTCTTACCCAGTGAGGATATAAGTGCATAATTCTCCAGCATCACATCATGGTACAGGCGTCTCTGAGCCGCATCAAGGAGCTTCCATTCCTTCCAACTAAAGGACAGGGCAACGTCCTCAAAGGTCACACCACCCTGTCATGAATGAGATAGCTGAAACCATAAACATTCTCTCTCTGAAAACCCACAATTCATCTCACACATCTATTCCAGTCATCCTCCCCCAGAGTTCGTCCACTCAGGGTCTGGTGCCAATGATGCCTGATCTCTCTTCACTGTCCCGTTAATCACGGTTGAGCCCTCAGCCACAAAAGGCGGTGCCCAGGAGGGATAAACTCCACCTAAACTCTGGGCCTGGCTTACAGGGCCCCATCCCTCCCACCAGGTAATTCCCCTGAGGACTCCCACATTGTGCCTCTAAGACACAGCCAAACATGGTCTCATTGTTACCCTTAAGTCCCCAGCACTAGGGCCTGTGGGCCCTCAACTCGCACTTCCTGTTGATGTGCACATCAGCTGACCAAAACTCCTTCACATCTTCAGACCCCACAGTTGCACTCTCGCAGCTCTCCCACCACCCTGCCCCACATCACAGGCATCTCTGTGGACTCACCTATGTACCTGGAACATGACATCCAGAGCATGCTTAACAAAATCAAACATGATCTAGTATTATCCCAGAACTCTGAGGGCTCCCATACCTAGGGAAGTCCTGAATGCTGTTATGAAGCACTGCCTACTTTCTCTCTGAACTTTGTTTCAGTATTAGCCACCCAGAACCAGAGAGGGGCTGGGACATCCTCTCCTGCTTTAGGTAGGTTCCATATGTGCCTTTTCAACCTTCAGGACCTGGGGGGAAAGGAAGGCAACCATGGCTGGGCTCAATGTGTATCACCTCGCCTGTATCCCCACCTGGCACTGGAACCTAGTGACGTCAACCTAACTAACCTCTGCGCTTCAGTCCTCAGTGCTGCCTCTTATCAGATCCTGAGACCTTAGACGAAGACTCAACTTCCTGTGTCTTTCTCTGTCACCCCATTCCAGTACGTTCCTTCTCGGAGTAGGTTTTTGAAAACATTTAAAGCCCTGACAGTGCTCCTTGTCCATTCAAAACTCTCCATGGTTCCCAAGTCCCTCAGAATAAAGGAACAACCTCTCTCTGCCAGGCCAGGCCTGATTTCACCTCACACTCCTGTTTACTGCACACCCAAGACGGACCCAGGTTTCCCCATCCTCCTGCCTCGGTCCGACCTCCAAGCCTCTGCGCCCGGGGGTCCCCTCCGCCTGTCATCCTCTCCCACGAGCCATCACGCTGTCAGACACAGGGCCCCACCCACGAGCGCTCCACCGTCCTCGATCCCGCGGCTGCGGGCGCTTGAGCTGGAGCCTCGCGCTCGGAGCTTTAGTGTCTGGTGGGGTGAGGGCGGTGCAGGCCCGGAGATCGAGCGTTTACCTGAGGCGGGCCCCTCAGCGCCGCCGCCGCCGCCGCCGCCATCGGACTCTGGCCGGAGCGGGTCCGGAAGCGGCCTGAGAACTCGGGCACAGCAGGGCCTCTCCTGGGCCTAGAGCGGGTCACCCCGGGCGGCGTCGCCGAGTCTCAGATCTGGCTCTGTGCAGTGGGTACAGGCTCTCCTCTCGGACCCTCTTGGTGCGGTCACCTAGATCCCGACACAACGGTCTACAGCCGGAAAGGACCCAACGGGCGCGAAAAAATCACTGCCCCAACGAGGACGCCGGAAGTCCCGCCCCAAAGCGATACGCGGGCGCAGGAATCCCTCGCTCTGATTGGTCTTTGCCTCTTAATGGAAGCTTCTCGGCATGCCCTCTTCTGGGTTTCTGCGCTCTAGAGGGGCAGTGAAGGGAGTTATTGTTCATCTGAAGCATTGGTTTTGCAACCTCCTGAGGGACCGTGGCATCCACTCCCAGGTGGCACAGTGGTAAACAATCGGCCAACCAGTGCAGGCTTCGATCCCTGGGTCGGGAAGATCCCCTGGAGACGGAAAGGGCAACCCACTCCAGTTATTCTTGCCTGGGAAATCCCATGTACAGAGGGGCCTGGCGCGGACTACAGTCCAAGGAGTCGCGAAGAGTCGGAGGCGACTGAGCACACACGTAAGCTAAAAGGACTAAGGAGGAACGCTGGACAGTGGTTCTTATACCTCAAAGGAGGGAGAGGCTTTGCTTGTTGGCGAAAAGATACTATTTCAGACTCCATGAAACAGCCAGCTCATATGTGTGTGTTCATTCGCTTCCGTCGTGTCCGGTTCTGCGACCCCGTGGACTGTAACCGGCCAGGCTCCTCTGTCCATGGCATTCTCCAGGCAAGAATACTGGACTGGGTAGCCATGCCCTTCTCCAGGGGATCTTCCTGATCCAGGGATCGAACTCTTGTCTCAGGGTTCAAACCACCTGCATTGGCAGGTGGATTCTTTACCACTCGCGCCACCACCTGGGAAGCACCAATATACAATATGATTTATCCTAGATAATCCAGTTACTTAATGAGTCCCTAGTTGGCTCCAGAGGCCAAATATGGGATTTTTGACTCAGAGGCTGAATCCTGCTTTTTCACTTCAGAGGCAGAATCCCAATTTGTGCATGCTGTTACCAGGGCGCACCAAAATTATGGACACGGTTTCTCTGACAGGACAAGGGAAGGACAGGGAAGCCTGGCATGCCGCAGCCCATAGAGTTGCAAAGAGTTGGACACAACTGAGCGACTGAACCACCACTGGATGCATGAGTGGCGGATGTGGGGTACTACTGGGTAAGTTGGAGAGCCTGTGGATCCCCATGAACTGCGCTGCCTCCCTCAGAAGCCTCCAGGGGCAGATCTGCCAGGAACTCTGGGTAGGGCCTAGCCTTTGGTGATTTTAGAGGGAGAAGCAAGGATTCAGCACAGAGGGTCCTTTGTGCCTCTCCACAATGGGCAGACACATGCTAGGTGTCTCCTGCGGCCCCTGTACCATCCCAGCCTCCCCAACTGACATTTTGGATCTGGCAGTCTCTACTGTGCTCCTCCATTACCACTGTACCCGTATTCCTCCTCCTGAGATACAACCTTAGATCACAGGTGTCCCCAGACTTGATACATGTCCCTCCTAAGGTACAGAGCGAAGAGTGCATGCCCCAGGCCCCTGCCCTATACACTCCCACCTCAGTTCTTATGAGACACTGCCCCAAACAGGAGTGAGTAGTAGCCCTGAAGTCCAAGTGTCTGGAAAAGCAGCCAAACGTGGTGAGATCCACAGAAGGTGAAAGCAGTTGCAAATAGTCAACAGTTACAGAAAGGGAGAGATAAAGAGTTTTGGAGAGCTTGGTGTAAGAAGCCCTTGCAAAGTAACCAGTGAGTCAGACGGGGCAACTCAGAATAGCATGACCACTCAGATACCCGGACGCTAAAAAGGTGAGGCCAGTGAGGGTTTCCAGGGATGCCCCAGTGTGTTCAGGGACATGCCTCCCCTCTGGTCAGTAAGTTATGTCTTTGAGGCCTCTGAGCCTCCAGTCAGGTCATGGTGCCCCGACCTGTTGCCTGCCTGGCCTTGTAAAGTCTCCTCCTGCATATGTGTAGTTTTCCACCAAAAGCCTGGGGGAACTTGGGTAGAATTTTTCAGCTCCACAGGACTTCCCTGGCAGTCCAGTGGCTTCACACTTTCAGGACAGTTAGGCCCTACTCTATAGCACAAGGAACTCTGCTCAATGTCATGTGGCAGCCTGGATGGGAGGGGAGTTTGGGGGAGCGTGGATACATGTATACTGTATGGCTGAGTCCCTTCACTGTTCACATGAAACTATCACAACATTCTTAATCAGCTATACTCTACTACAAAATAGAAAGTTCAAAAAAAAAAAAAAGACTCTATGCTTCCATGCAGGGGGTGCGGGTTCCATCCCTGGTTAGGAAACTAAGATCCCACAGGCCACATGGCACAGCCAAATACAAACACACATACAAAGAAATTTTCAGCTCCTTCTCTGACCACATTCCAAATTAGTGGTGATTGGGAAACACTATAAAGTAAGACTACATTTGTTGTATTATTGAATACCTGGGTTTAAGTAATGGAGGTCATGTTTATAAGGCAGATTGATCTTAAATATGTGTGGGATGTGGTCATGACATTGTGCATAACTCAGAAAATTTGAAGAAAAATGAGGAAATATCCTACCTGTATTAAAAACAATGATTCCATATGGCAAATGTTACTCATTTAAGAAAGAATAAAATTCCACACGTCTTTGCTGTTTCAGTGTCTTATTTGTAAATGAATCGGGAAACTGTCATAATGCATATTAAAAAATAGCAAATAAGAAGTGAAACAGCACAGAAACAGATATACAGGTGGCAAAGACTTGCAAAGTGCTCAAAACCACAAATCATTAAAAAATGCAATTAAAATCACACTGAGATAGCACTCTGTATGTGCATGCTCACTCAGTCATGTCCAACTCTTTGTGACCACTGGACTGCAGCCCACCAATCTCCATTTTCCATGGGATTCTCTAGGCAAGAATACTGGCATGGGTTGCCATTTCCTCCTCCAGGGAATCCTCCCAACCTAAGGATCAAACTCGTGTCTCCTGAATTGCAGGTGGATTCTTTACCACTAGGCCACTGGGGAAGCCTCAAGATAGCACTATTCAGTTTTTAAAAAGGGCTGCTATACATCATATCAAGCATTAGCAGGGATGTAGAAGAAGCGGAACTCTCTAACATACTGCTAGTTAATATGCCAAAAAAAAAAAAAAAGTACAATCATTTTAGATCTATCCTGTAACTCAGACATCCCAGTTTAAGTTACTGACAGAAAATCAAAGAAACACAAATCCATGTAAACTAACACAAATGTTTGTAACAGGTTTACTTCCAATAGTCAGAACCTAGAAATAACCTAAAGAACCATAAAGAGATGGATAAGTAAATCAACAGTGGCATATCCAAAGATAATATTACTCAGGGAAAAAAAGAGATAGCCGTATCTCAAAGTAATTACAAAACAAACAAAACCAGGAAAAAAAAGAACAGCTTAGTCCCATGACATAAGAAAATGCAAAGGTTATCTATTATAAGGGAAAGTAAACGATTACCTGGAGAGGTGGGAAAGCAAGAAGAGATGATAAAAAGACATGAGGTAAATACACCATGACAGATCTGGTCATTATCAAGAGTAGGATGATGTTTTTCGAGGTCTGTACATATGTCAAAATTTGTAAAACTGTATATTTTACTTATAAGCTGTTAATTACATGAAAATTGTATCCTTATAAAGCTTTAAAAACTGGCTCAAGAAAACAAACAAACAAACGAAACTCATGTCCCACTCTTTATGGAAAATAGGCTAAGAAACCCTGTATTGACTCCAGCACCTCTCTCCTTATGCCCTCTGGAAGGTCAGTCTTGTCTCAGTAGCAGCAAATACAGGGAGCTACGAACATTTCTATCCATCAGGAAGAGTGCCGCACTAGCCAAGAGCCACATCCTCAGAATATGAAACCTCTTCCCTTTTTTCCTCCCTGCATGGTAAGGGCCTTGAGGTGAACATCACTGAGAGGCTACAGCAATCCTCAAAGCCTGACTAATTTCCCTGACAGCATCCTTAGCTACACAAGACAGGCCTGCCCACAAGTCCTGAGATTTGCAGGATCTGTGATCTTGCAGAGTCACAGAAACACTGCTGGCTGCACTTATGCTTTATTTTGGTGACACTTTGAGGTTTATGGGATTTTAGTTCCCCAACCAGGGATTGAACCAGGGCCCTTGGCAGTGAAATCGTGTAAGTCCCAACCACTGGACCACCAGGGAATTCCCTCTAGCTACATTTTTAGAAGAGGTACATTTCATCTAATTGGCTGCAGTCTTCTACACTATATACTAGAGTTTCCATACTTATTATGGTTCCCCTTACAACTGTTCTGTATCTATCAGAGTTCTCTTACAACCAATGACAACCAGTGGATTGTGGCCATCAAGGAATGTAGATCTTTGTAGACCTGGGGAAGACATTCTGACAACAGTGGTGGAAATCTCTGTGATCTTAACTCCAAATAAGAGAAAAAAATGATGTGGTTCTCAGAACCACTCCCCTTCCTTAAGAGTCATCTGAGACTCATAAAAAATATAGCATACAGGCTTCAAATGAAGAGAAAGTCCTTCAGTCTTTCCTAGGAGGCTCTGGGCAGTAATGCAAATTTGGTCAAAACCACCAAGTTATTTCCTGCCATGATGCTGCCCCTCCTCAGGTACAGCATGTAAGATCTATAAAAATTTCTCCCCTCCTTCCTGCCTGTAGACTAGAAATCTGTACTAGTTTCTAAACTACCCTACACAGGAACAGAACTGTCAAGATTAAGAAGACTTCAAGGGGAAGGCCTTTGTTACCGTTCAAAGCAATGTGTAGCTGAGCTCTGGAGTCCATGACTTGCAAACTGGACACACTCATCACAAGTATCACATGACACCAACATGTCCCTTAAAACTATTGTCTTTGTTGGAGCACTACCAGCAAACTCAAATGATGTTCTATGGATCAATATTGGGTTAGGTCTATGCCCAACATTGTAGAGGAGGGAAAGACCCCCTAGGGCTCAGGTAACTCCTGATTTGGCCAATATATGGGAGGACAGAGTTAAATTTCCCTGAGCACACTATGTGGACCTGCTAGGTGGTAGGTGTGAAATGGCCTTGACCACAGAGATGGCTTAAATTGAAGAAAGTGGGGAAAACCACTAGACCATTCAGGTATGACCTAAATCAAATCCCTTATTATTATACAGTGGAAGTGAGAAATAGATTTAAGGGACTAGATCTGATAGGTAAGAGTGCCTGATGAACTATGGACGGAGGTTCGTGACATTGTACAGGAGACAGGGATCAAGACCATCCCCATGGAAAAGAAATGCAAAAAAGCAAAATGGCTGTCTGGGGAGGCCTTACAAATTGCTGTGAAAAGAAGAGAAGAGAAAAGCAAAGGAGAAAAGGAAAGATATAAACATCTGAATGCAGAGTTCCAAAGAATATCACGGAGAGATAAGAAAGCCTTCCTCAGTGATCAATGCAAAGAAATAGATGAAAACAACAGAATGGGGAAGACTAGAGATCTCTTCAAGAAAATTAGAGATACCAAGGGAACATTTCATTCAAAGATGGGCTCGATAAAGGACAGAAATGGTATGGACCTAACAGAAGAAGAAGATATTAAGAAAAGGTGCAAGAATACACAGAAGAATTGTACAAAAAAGATCTTCACGACCAAGATAATCATGATGGTGTGATCACTCACCTAGAGCCAGACATCCTGGAATGTGAAGTCAAGTGGGCCTTAGAAAGCATCACTATGAACAAAGCTAGTGGAGGTGATGGAATTCCAGTTGAGCTATTTCAAATCCTGAAAGATGATGCTGTGAAAGTGCTGCACTCAATATGCCAGCAAATTTGGAAAACTCAGCAGTGGCCACAGGACTGGAAAAGGTCAGTTTTCATTCCAATCCCAAAGAAAGGCAATGCCAAAGAATGCTCAAACTACCGCACAATTGCACTCATCTCACATGCTAGTAAAGTAATGCTCAAAATTCTCCAAGCCAGGCTTCAGCAATACGTGAACTGTGAACTTCTAGATGTTCAAGCTGGTTTTAGAAAAGGCAGAGAAACCAGAGATCAAATTGCCAACGTCCGCTGGATCATGGAAAAAGGAAGAGAATTCCAGAAAAACATCTATTTCTGCTTTTTTGACTATGCCAAAGCCTTTGACTGTGTGGATCACAATAAACTGTGGAAAATTCTGATAGAGATGGGAATACCAGACCACCTGACCTGCCTGTTGAGAAACCTATATGCAGGTCAGGAAGCAACAGTTAGAACTGGACATGGATCAACAGACTGGTTCCAAATAGGAAAAGGAGTACGTCAAAGCTGTATATTGTCACCCTATTTATTTAACTTATATGCAGAGGACATCATGAGAAAGGCTGGGCTGGAAGAAGCACACGCTGGAATCAAGATTGATGGGAGAAATATCAATAATCTCAGATATGCAGATGACACTACCCTTATGGCAGAAAGCGAAGAGGAACTAAAAAGCCTCTTGATGAAAGTGAAAGAAGAGAGTAAAAAAGTTGGCTTAAAGCTCAACATTCAGAAAACAAAGATCATGGCATCTGGTCCCATCACTTCATGAGAAATAGATGGGGAAACAGTGGAAACAGTGTCAGACTTTATTTTTTGGGGCTCCCAAATTACTGCAGATGGTGACTGCAGCCATGAAATTAAAAGACACTTACTCCTTGGAAGGAAAGTTATGACCAACCTAGATAGTATATTCAAAAGCAGAGACATTACTTCGCCAACAAAGGTCCGTCTAGTCAAGGCTATGGTTTTTCCAGTGGTCATGTATGGATGTGAGAGTTGGACCGTGAAGAAGGCTGAGCGCCGAAGAATTGATGCTTCTGAACTATGGTGTTGGTGAAAACTCTTGAGTCCCTTGGGCTGCAAGGAAATCCAACCAGTCCATTCTGAAGGAGATCAGTCCTGGGTGTTCTTTGGAAGGACTAATGCTAAAGCTGAAACTCCAGTACTTTGGCCACCTCATGCGAAGAGTTGATTCATTGGGAAAGACTCTGATGCTGGGAGGATTGGGGGCAGGAGGAGAAGGGGATGACAGAGGATGAGATGGCCGGATGGCATCATGGACTCAATGGACATGGGTTTTGGTGGACTCTGGGAGTTGGTGATGGACAGGGAGGCCTGGTGTGCTGCAATTCATGGGGTCACAGTGAGTCGGACACGACTGAGCAACTGAACTGAACAGAGATGGCAGTGACATAAGTGGGAAGAACCTTGGATAGGTTGGAGAGTGCAACACAGTCACACAGGCTTCACACATAACCAGGGATTCTCTCACTGTTTATGTGCAAATGGATGAAAGTCAATTAAGACAGATGGCTCCTCAGAAAGTTTCCTCCAGTGCCCTTAAACTGAATGCTGAAACCACATTTCCTGCATATCTATGCCTTTGTGTGAACTCTGATGTTGAAAAGGGTTAGGTTTTTCCTACAAAAGATATTCCACATTCAGTGCACTCTTAAGGCCTTTCTCCAATATGACCTTTCTGATGACAACGCAGTTTGGATGTGGTAATAAAAGATTTTCCGCATTCACTGCACACGTAAGGCCTTTCTCCAGTGTGAACTCTCTGATGATAATGGAGAGTGGAACTACAAGTAAAAGATTTACCACATTCACTGCACTCATAAGGCCTTTCTCCTGTGTGAATTCTCTGGTGTATTATGAGGTTATTTCTTTGGATAAAGGATTTCCCACATTCACTACACTCATATGGTCTTTCTCCAGAATGAACTCTTTGATGATAATGGAGATCAGACCTAGAGATAAAAGATTTCCCACATTCACTGCACTCATAGGGTCTTTCTCCAGTGTGAGCTCTCTGATGATAACGAAGGCTAGAGCTAAAGGTAAAAGATTTCCCACATTCATTGCACACATAAGGCCTTTCTCCTGTGTGAATTCGCTGGTGTAAGATGAGGTTATTTCTTCGATTAAAGGACTTCCCACATTCACTGCACTCAAAAGGCCTTTCTCCGGTGTGGACTCTCCAGTGTTGAATGAGTGTCCACCTATTGTTAAAAGACTTCCCACATTCAGTGCACTTAAAAGGCTTTTCACCAGTGTGGGCTTTCTGGTGTTGATTCAATTGGGATCCATACTTAAACAATTTCCCACACTCAGTACACTCATAAGGCCTTTCTCCTGTGTGAACTCTCTGATGTTGAATGAGAACCCACCTATTGTTAAAAGATTTTCCACATTCACTACATTCATAAGGCCTTTCTCCAGTGTGAACTCTTTGATGATAATGGAGGTTAGAGCTAGTGGTAAAAGTCTTCCCACATTGACTGCATGCATAAGGCCGTTCTCCTGTGTGAGATCTCTGATGATACCTGAGGGCAGGCCTAGAGACAAAAGATTTCTCACAGTCACTACACTCATAAGGCCTTTCTCCTGTGTGAGATCTCTGATGGTAAGTGAGGGCTGAGCTAGAGGTAAAAGATTTCGAACATTCACTACACACATAACTGTTTTCTCCACTGTGCCATGTGTGGGGAGAAATGAGGACAGATTTGTGGCTTAAGAATTTCCCACATTTGCTGCACTTGTACTGCATTGCCCCAGTCTGAATGCTTTGATGTTGACACAGGGTTGAGCTTTGCCTGAAGGATTTTCCAGATTCACCACACACATGAATCCATTCTCCAGCGTGGACTCTCTGGTGCACAACAAATGAGGATTTGTACCTGAATGCTTTCCCACATTCACTGCACACAAAACAAGGTCTTCCAGTGCGGACAACCTCGTCCTGAACAAGTGTACGTGGGGGACTAAGGACTTTCTTGCATTCTTCCCATGTGTGATGACTTTTCCTGCCATGTGAGGTTGACTCGCACTGAGTGACTATGTTTGGCTTCTTCACAGCTTGTTGCTGCAGGTGAACCATGATGGTCAGGGAGTCCTTTTCAAAATCCCTGCAGGTAAATGGCTTCTGTGACACATGGAAGCTGCAGCTCTTCACAAACGAGGCCTTGTCCACACTGCTTCTGAGGGTTTTCTCTCCCATGTGCTGCTCCGGGTGCTGCTGAAAGTTTGCACTAAAACAGAATTGTTTCACACATGCTCCACACCTCAACAGTTTCTGGATGTGTTGTGTTTCATGGTGCTCAGCCAAGCGGAAAACTGGACCACAAATCTCACAAGGGTTCATCTTCTGAGTAGACAAAGCTGCCTTCGGAGTCCTAGCCTGTGACACTCGTAGAGAAGTGATCTGTTCAGAAGGTGCCTCTGCATTCTCTGTTCCACAGCAGCAACCTGAACAGAAAGAAATGCAGCTGAAGTACATATTGACTACAGGGAAGGGTCAAGCTCATCACAAATTTGTATCTGCATCAACAACAAAACAGCCAGAAAACAATAAACAGTGGCCACGATTTCCCTGGAGATCCAGTGGTTAAAACTTCACCTTCCAATACAGGGAGTGTGGGTTCAATCCCTCGTAGGGGAGCTAATATCCCACATGCCTCTGTCAAAAACCAAAACAGAAAACAGAAACAATACTGTAACAAATTCAATAAAGATTTTAAAAATAGTCCACATCAAAATCTTAAAACAAAAACAGCAATCAAATTAGACCGAATCTTATGTTGTCAAAAAGAGACTCACACATCAGTACTAAGGACACAAAGAGCTCAAAATGAAGGCAACATAAAGATACTCCATGCAAATGGAAAACTGGAAGTCAGCATAAATACTGTATAGCTTCAGACAAAACAAACATTAAGTGAAAAACTGCTGCAAAAGACAAATGATATCACGATATAATGATAAAAGAGTTAATCAAGGGTCTATAACAATAGTTAGTGTATATGCATTGAGCATCGTAGCATGAAAATGTATGCATCAAATGTTAACCAATCTAAAAGCAGGAATAACAACCCAATAACAAGGGATTTCATAGAACTTTCCTGGTGGTCTGGTGGTTAGGAATTTACCTTGCCATGCAGGGGACAGGGGTTTGATCCCCAGTAGGTAATTAAGATCTCACATGCTGCAGAGCTACTAAGCTGGCATGCTACAATTTCTGAGCCCATGAGTTCCAGAGCCAGCTCACCACAGTGGAGGGCCTGTGTGCTGTGAATACTGAAGCCCATGCGCCGCAACTAGGGAGTCCATGTACCTTAACAAAAGATTCCAAATGAATAAACAAAAAAGATCCTGTGTATTGCAACTAAGACCTGACACAGTCAAATAAATAAATAAAATTAGGGGGGGAAAAAAAGAGCTAGAGACTTCAATATTCTCCTTTCAACAATAGGTAGATCATCCAGACAGAAATTCAGTCAAACTTTGCACTTGAACATATACTTTAGATCAAATGGACATATACAAAATATAACGTCCAACTGCAGCAGAATACACATTCTCCTCAACTGCATACAGAACACTGCCCAGAGCAGATCATATGCTATAGGTTATAAAACCAGGTCTAACAAACTTAAGGAGATTGAAATAATATAAAGTATCTTTGCTGACCACAATGGATTGAAGCAAAAAATCAGTAACAAGGAGGAAACTGGGAAAATTCACAAATATGTGGAAATTAAACAACAGAATCATGGAAAAATAATGGATCTCAGAAGAAACCAAAAAATACCTTAGCAGTTCAAAGAGGGAAACTTAGAGCAATAACTGCTTACTGTAGGCATATATAGGAAAATAAAAATCTTGGCTTCACAGGTGACTTCTACCAAACATTCAAAAAAGATTAAATACCTACCCTTTTCAAACTTTCAAAATATTGGAGAAAGGAATGCTTCCTAGCTCATTTTACAATGGCAACATCACCAGATACCAAGCCAGATGAAGACAACACAGAGAAAATTATAGGGCAGCATCTCTGATAAACACAGATGCAAAAATCCTGAACAAAATATTAACTCTGAATTAAGTGGGTAAAGAAGGAACATACCTCAACATAATAAAAATCACAGATGGAAAATCCTTCAGCTGACATCAAGCTCAATGGTGAAATGTCAAAAGCTATCCCTCTAAAATCAGGAACAAGAAAAGGATGTCCACGATCTCCACTCTTATTCGATGTAATATCGAAAGTCCTAGCAAAGAGCAGTCAGGCAAGGGGAGGGGAAAAAAAAAGGAAAAAAACGCATCCAAAACGGAGAGGCAGAAGTAAAACTTTCACTATTTGCAGATATCATGGTTTTACACATAGAAAACTCGAAGGACTCCACCAATAATCTATTAGAAATAACCAACCAAGTTGCAGGGTACAAAATCAACATACAAAAAGAAGTTCAATTTCTAAACTTGAACAGTGAGCTAGCAAAAAAATTAAAACAATACCACTTATAATTCCAACAAAAAGAATAACATACCTAGGAATATTTAACCAAGAAGGATGAAGACCTATACATGAAAAACTCTAAGACATTGTTGAAACATTGAAAAAGATACAAATGGAAAGAAATTACGTGCTCACTGACTGGATGAATTAACATTATTAAATTTAAATTAAAAAAAAAAACTTGAAAAAAAAAAAAAAAAAGTCCATACTACCTAACGCAATCTACAGATTGAATGCAATCTCAATCAAAATCCCAAGGACATTTTTCACAGAAATAGAACAAAAAATCTGACAATTTATATATAAAACCACAAAACTTAGCAAATAGCCAAAGGATTATTATAAAATAAACAAAAAAATTCAAGAAAACAAAGCTAGGGGAATTCCCTAGAGATCTGATGGTTAGGACTCAGCGCTTTCACTGCAATGACCCAGGTTCAATCCCTGGTCAAGGAACTAAGTTGACCTGCTTGCTTCAACTAGAGAAAGTCCAAATGCAGTAATGAAGACTCAGCACAGCCAAAAATAAACGAATCTATAAAAAAAATTTAACACCCCCCCCCCTCACCCCGCACAGGGTGGTCCAGTGGTTAAGAATCCAACTGCCAATGCATGGGACACAAGTTTGACCCCTGGTGCAGAAAGATTCCATGTGCTGAAGGGTAACTGAGCCCAAGCACCACAACTAGTGAAGCCCACCTGCCCTAGAGCCTGTGCTCCCCAACAGAAGAAGGCACTGTAGTAAGGAGCCTATGCGTCTTTCAATCAGTGCTAATGAGGTGGATGAAACTGGAGTCTATTATACAGAGTGAAGTAAGTCACAAAGAAAAACACAAATACAGTATATTAACACATATATATGGAATCTAGAAAGATGGTAACGATGACCCTATATGCGAGACAGCAAAAGAGACACAGATGTAAAGAACAGACTGCTGGACTCTATGGGAGAAGGCGAGGGTGGGATGATTTGAGAGAATAGCATTGAAACATGCATATTATATGTGAAACAGATCGCCAGCCCAGGTTTGATGCATGAGACAGGGTACTCACGGCTGGTGCACTGGGATGACCCTGAGGGATGGGATGGGGAGGTGGGTGGGAGGGGTGTTCAGGATGGGGAACCCATGTACACCCATGGCTGATTCATGTCAATGTAGGGCAAAACCCACTACAATATTGTGAAGTAATTAGCCTCCAATTAAAAAAAAGAAGCCCGTGCGTCACAACTGGAGTCGCCCCCACTGATCTCAGCTAGAGAAACCTCACTCAGCAACAAAACTCAGTACAGCCAAAAACAATTTCTTTTTAAAATGAGGGGTAACATGCTAGCAAGGACACACAGAAAAGGGAACCATTGCACATGGTTGCAAAGAATGTACATTAACGTAGTCATGGAAAATACCACAAATATTCATCAAAATATTGAAAGTAGAACTACCATATTATCAAACACACCAACTTCTGGGTATATATCCCAAGGAACAAAACCAGTATCTTCATGAAACAGGTGCATGTGCATATTCTTTGCAGGATTATTCAAAAGAGCCAAGATACAGAAACATTTTAAAGTGTTCATTACTGGATGAAGTGATAAAATATGGTACACACACAAACATGTACCAACTTTCCCATGATTATGTGTGCAGGAATATTCAGACAAGAAAAAGGAAAAACTGTCACTTGCAACAAGCATGAGCCTAGAGGACATTATGCTAAATGAAATAAGCCACGGAGAGAAGAACAAATAGTTTATTAAATATAGAATCTTTAAAAAAGTCAAACTTAGAGAAGCATAAAGTAGAATGCCAAATATTGAGAGCTAGAAAAACGGGGAGATGGTAAAAAACATTACGTTATGAGTAAGTTCTAAGAACCAAATGTGCAGAATAGTGACTATAGTCATTAATATTGTATTGTATAATTGAAATTTGCTAACAAATCCTAAGTATTCTCACACACACAAAAGAAAAAAAAGTTATGTCTGGTGATACGTGTGTTAATAAATTTCATGGTGATAATTGTTTCATTATATATATATATATATAACCACTACATTATATATATTAAGTACATACAATTTTATCAGTTATATCTCAATAAAGTTGGGACGACAGGACGAAATGGAAACAAGAGGTCTAAACATCATAAAAAGAACTTTATAGGAGAGAGATCAAGAGTAGCCAATGCTCACGTAAGTAGTCCCCATGACAACGGCTGCAATTCCATAAACAGGCAGAAACAGAATTGTCAGCTAAAGGAGGGGCCACAGCAACCGCATGGATCTGGACACACTGACCCATTCAGGGAAAGGGCGAGCAAGCTGCACCCAAAGGCCTTACTGCAAGACTATGAACCACAAACCCTTCCCTGTGACAGTTGAGTATAGCAGGTATTAGGGCTGTAGGGGAGAAAAAAGGGCAGTGCAAACACCCCAGCCCTATTAACCACAACTACCCAGAACACTGGGGAAGCAAGCAGTGCCTACACCATGTGAGGACAGAGCACCTCCTGGGGCGTGAGGCAGGATACAGAGGCCAGCCCAGGTCAGTAGGGAGGCTGAAGGTCTTACCCAGTGAGGATATAAGTGCATAGTTCTCCAGCATCACATCCAGATACAGGCGTCTCTGAGCCTCATCAAGGAGCCTCCATTCCTCCCAGGAGAAGTACACAGCAACATCTGGAAAGGTCACACTACCCTGTGGTGAAGGGGGACAAATGAAACCTTGAACATTCTCTAAGAATCCACAACACATCTCTCCAAACACCTATGCCATTCCCATCCTCCACTGGTGCCACTGATGCCTTCTCTCTCTTCACCACTGCTTTACTCACTGTGTTCAGCCCTCAGCAGTAACTGGGCGGGGGGCAGTACTACAAGGCTTCTCCAGAATTTTGTGCACACAGATGCCATCTAAACTCTGGGTTTGGCCTGCAATGTCCTGTCCCTCCAAACCAAGCAATTCCCCTAGAGTCTCCCAAATTATGGGAATCCAGACACAGCCAAAGATAAGCTCATGCTTCACCTGTAAATACTCAACTTCAGGAACCTGAGGCCATCAGTTCACACTTCCTCTCAATGGGCACATCATTCTGTAGGTAGCACTCTCTCACAATTTCAGACTCTACAGTTGCACTTCCACAGCACTGCCATCTCCCTGCACCACACCACAGCATTCTTCCTGAACATACACGCACACCTGGTGCTTGGCATCCAGAGGATGCTTGAGAATTTAAAGAAGAGTCACTACAACCCCAGCCCTCTGATGGATCTGACACCAGACTAAGCCACACATGCTGCTTAGATCTTGCCACCTGCTGCCAGTCCTTCCTTCAATATTCCCTACCCTAAAACCACATATGATTTTCACATTCCCATAACTCTCTTCAACTTCTTTACTGACAGCTTTGCCCTTTCAACAACCACAACGTGCCTCTCTCCACTCAACCTTTGTAAAAAAAAATCCAGCCCTAAAAATCTCCCCTCCAGTCATAGTGACGCACAAATGACATCTGCTCCAGACCTTATCCACTAGCAAGACTGAAACATCCCAGTCCCTGTCAAAGTTCACTGCAACATTCTGGAGAAGTCATACAGTACTAAATGAGAAGCAGCCCCAGCCTTACTGCCTTCTTGTCTCAATTACTTCTGGGTCTTATCATAGACTCCATTCATCCCACTGAAGCCTTGGCCGCCTGCCAAGTTGACCTCTCTTCCACGGGTCCCACGGCCACTTCTCACTTCACTTGGGTTTGCAATGCCCTACAAACCCTGAGCAAAAGTACTACTCCTTAGCACACACCCTAGTCTTTCTGACCTACTAATACCATGGCCACTATAACCTGCATTCCCCTCCTAAATGTGATCCACAGCTCCACTTGTGTCCACACAATGGTCATCACTTCTGAAAATTTCCATTCCTGAATACGTCCCCCAGTTTTCCAGACCTGCCTAGTCAACTGCCCATGTTGCCTACACTCAGTCTTCTCGGAAACATTTCAGACTCTTCAGAGAGCCAAAACAAACTCATAATATTTCCAAGGAAAATTAACCTGCTGCTAAGGTCCCCATCCAGTTGATGGGTCTACCACTAGGGCCAAAACCCAAGAGTCATCCCTTACAACTGCCTTTCTCTTGTCACCAACAACACCCACAATTTTATTTGTCCCTTTGTATGAGAGCAGGATGAGAACAACCCTTAGCAGGCAGCCATGGCTGTGCCTCATTACTCTGCGCTCTGTAACTAGGCAACAAGTCTTGCTCAGCCACTGGTCAGTGCCTCAGAGGACCCTCCCCACAAGCAACCAACTGTCAATGAGTGACCTTTAGGGAAGTGATTCAGTCAAGGGTCAGTGGTGTGGTGATCATCAGCTGGCGAGTGAGCTAGGACACAGATTCAGGCCTTCTTCTGGAGGCCCTCCAGCGCAACCAGGCTTGGGCCAGTGGGTCACCTGGAGAGTCCAGGAAACAGGCTGGGGATTACGTCCTGCAGGGCTTCAGCGCCCTCGTAAGTCCCTCTACTAGCCGTGGCCCAGGCCGTGAGGCAGTAGTGAACCTCTCTCCCATCCTTGTCTCTGAGATGTAACAGCAGTGGCCGTTACATGGTTTGCAGTCTGTGAGAACTGGTTTCCCACTTTGGGCAGTCGGAAGAGCCTGAGTTGGATTATAAAGAAAGCTGAGCACTGAAGAGTTGATGCTTTTGTCCTGTGGTGTTGGGAGAAGACTCTTCAGAGTCCCTTAGATAGCAAGAAGATCAAACCAGTAAATCCTAAAGGAAATCAGTCCTGAATAGTCGTTGGAAGGACTGATGCTGAAGCTGAAACTCCAATACTTTGGCCACCTGATGCGAAGAGTTGACTCATTGGAAAAGACTCTGATGCTGGGAGGGATTGGGGGCAGGGGGAGAAGGGGACGACAGAGGATGAGATGGCTGGATGGCATCACCGACTCAATGGACATGAATTTGAGTAAGCTCTGGGAGTTGGTGATGAACAGAGAAGCCTGGCATGCTGCAATCCATGGGGTCGCAGAGTCAGATACGACTAAGTAACTGAACTGAACTGAAGAGACTGAGGGCCAGTTGGGTTGGGTGCCTGGCTCCCTCAGGGATGACAGTGGGGCGAGTCTGGGGAACCTGGCCTTGAAGGAGCTGCCAACTGCAATCTGCCTCCTCTTAGCTAGGACTGAGACATTGGCGGGTGAAAGTTGTGCCTTGGGACTTTGCCCTTTCTTGTCAGGACAGAGAATAACATTCATCTGGTAGAGACTTATAGGAACATCCTTACCTGACCATGAACTGATCCCAAGAACAAAGGATCTGACATGAGAAATTTACAACAACTAACCACGTCCCACGTCACCTTTTGCTTTTAAAGGGCCTTGCTGAAAGCTTTCAGTAACTTTGGGGCTCTTAGGGCATAAGCCACCCATCTCCTTGTACAAATCTGTAGTAAATCTCTGTTCGAAACTCTGTTTTAATATTGATGGGCCTGACTGTGTGTGGGGCACAAGGACTTGCGATTTTGGTAACACCTTCTCAAAAAATTGATCCAGAATTCAACCACTTTTCACACATCCAAGGTAGTCACTCTGGCCCATCAATACACACCCAGGCTATTACAATTAATACCTCTGTGCTTCCTGTCTCCTTCCTCCCTCTCCTACTTTTTTTTTTTTTTTTCTTGCCAGTCAGAGGGAGCCTATTTTGGTCTGCATGCAATCACTTCCCGCTTGCAATTCAAACCCTCTATTATCTATGAGATAAATGGTCTTTTCTTTTTTTTTGGCCGCACGGTGGGACTTGTGAGATCTTAGTTCCCCAACCAGGGGTTGAACCGGGGCCCTCGGCCAAGAGAGGCGGAATCCTAACCACAGGGCTGCCAGGAAATTTCCATAAATGGCCAACCTTTCTTGCAGCAACACTGCAACCTTGACTGGTCCAGCTGCAACTTGCTCCTAGCAGAAACTGCTAGGAGGATGGAGAATTGCTATACCTTAGTCCCTGTCTGGAGAAGGCAACGGCACCCCACTCCAGTACTTTTGCCTAGAAAATCCCATGGAGGAAGGAGCCTGGTAGGCTGCAGTCCATGGGGTCGCTAAGAGTAGGACACGACTGAGCGACCTCATTTTCACTTTCATGCATTGGAGAAGGAAATGGCAACCCACTCCAGTGTTCTTGCCTGGAGACTCCCAGGGACGGGGAAACCTGGTGGGCTGCCGTTTATGGGGTCGCACAGAGTCGGACACGACTGAAGCGACTTAGCAGCAGCAGCAGCCCCTGGTCAGTACCACCTCCAAATCTCTGCGCCTGCAGGTCCTCCGCCCGTCACCCTCTCCCACGCGCATTCACAGTCTGTCAGACACAGAGCCCCACCCAAGTCGGCCTCACCGGCCTGGATCCCAGGGACTGGGCTGTGGGCACGTGAGCAGGCGCCCCCAACCCCCTCGACGCTCGGGGCTTTAGTGTCAGGTGGGGTGAGGGCGGTGAAGGCCCAGGGGGACCACCGTTTACCTGAGGCGGGTCCCTTAGTGCCGCCGCCATCGGACTCTGTGGGCGGAGCGGGGCCGGGAGCAGCTGGAGTACCCCGCCCGGCGCGGCCCCTCCGGGTCTTAGCGCGGCGCACCCTGGGCCGCGTTACCGAGCCTCACGCCCGCCTCTCTGCAGCGGGTACCTTCTCAGTCTCATCCCCGCTTCCCAGCACGAGTAACCGAAGCGCTTGAATTATGAAAAAGCTCTAGCACTTTCAAAATGACGCTCATAGCGTCGCAGCCGGAAGTCCCGCCCAGACATTATTGCCTCACAGGAAAATGCGGCTTCTCTTTGTCTTAATTGGCTGATCGTCGAAGCCACCCATCGCACAGCCGCCTGGGTAATGTATTTCCCACAGATACACGAACCAAGGTCCCGATTGAATTATCCCTGACGTCCAGGAGAAAAGGCGAAGCTACACTGTGAGATTTGCTAAAATAACAACCTAAGTCCAGAGACTGAGGTGGGGCGTCCCTTCTTGAAGAGAATGCACTCAGATGTTTGAGGATTACTATCTGTAGATAGCATATTCAAAAGCAGAGACATTACTTTGCCAACAAAGGTCCGTCTAGTCAAGGCTATGGTTTTTCCTGTGGTCATGTATGGATGTGAGAGTTGGGCTGTGAAGAAGGCTGAGCGCCTAAGAATTGATGCTTTTGAACTGTGGTGTTGGAGAAGACTCTTGAGAGTCCCTTGGACTGCAAGGAGATCCAACCAGTCCATTCTGAAGGAGATCAGCCCTGGGATTTCTTTGGAAGGACTGATGCTAAAGCTGAAACTCCAGTACTTTGGCCACCTCATGCGAAGAGTTGACTCATTGGAAAAGACTCTGATGCTGGGAGGGATTGGGGGCAAGAGAAGGGGACGACAGAGGATGAGATGGTTAGATGGCATCACCGACTCGATGGACTTAAGTCTCAGTGAACTCCGGGAGTTGGTGATGGACAGGGAGGCCTGGTGTGCTGCGATTCATGGGGTCGCAAAGAGTCGGACACGACTGAGCGACTGAACTGAACTGAAGTCCCCCTAAGTGGTTCCTACAGTATTGTTTACTCACAAGGAAAAGAAAATTCTGATTAACCAATGGACCACTTCCCATACATGGTGTGATGAGGCTTCCAAATGCAATTTAGACTAACAATGCCTCCTTTAAAGATGTTAGTTAAGGGTATCTTCTTAGATCCATTTGTTGCTAAAATGTCAATAACCTAAAATGGAAAATGAAATACAACAAACTAAATGCTGTATAAAATGAATACTTGTATAATCACATAGTCAAAACCTATTTCAAATCAATTTATAACACAGAATTTTGACTACACTTACACTTGGGGAAATAAAGCTGGCCAGCCAAATGAGAGCACTCACGGCCTATCTATTCAGAGCTACAAGTCATGGCTTGAAAATGTTGAGTATCTAGATTTAGGAATCAAGAAACAAGGTCAGGGAACTATATTGAATACTGTGTGATAAATCATAGTAGAAAAGAATATTTTTTAAAAAAGAATGTATATATGCATATAACTGTGTCACCGTGCTGTACAGCAGATTGGCACATACTATAATAAAAATTTTTTTAAGTGATCAAGAATATTAATGATTAAACTTTAAAAGTATATGCTGTATGTGGCTACTGCATTGTGTACAGTACACAAAGTGTTTATGAAATACTCCCACATTAAAAAAACAATTATTTTTTATGCCAGAGAGGTCACATCACTGAAAAATAAATAAAATTCCAACATAAGTTTTTGCTGTTTCACTATCTTTTTTGTTAGGAAAAAAACAGAAACTTCAAAAAAAAATTTATTATTTAATTATCTTGTGGTTGCAGCTTGTAGCAGAGACTGAACCTGAGCCCTCAGCAGTGAAAGTGCCAAGCCCTAACTACTGAATTGCTAGGAAATCCCCCCAAAATTTAATAGGAATGCAGGGGTTACACTGCATTCAGTGGGGACAGCACATCCTCACTATCCTCATTTTCCTGCACAGCAACACATCTGAAGTGAAATCACATAGATACTACAAAACCACTGATATTTTCATCTCACAACAGCTTCCCTATACAAGATACATAGTTCCGAATGCCATGACAATTTCTGCACTGGCTCATCCTTCACAGCTAATAGCTGGAATATTGTGGAGGCCCTTCAATATAGACACATTTCCACAAACTTGTGGTAGCCCTTCCGCCTCCCTACAAATCCAGTGTTCCTTTAACAGATGATTCCCCCTGTCTGTACTGCATAATCTATGCTGCCACTATCTTGAATTCTAGATATGAGGATACATGGCTCCACTGCAGGACCTAGGGAACAGACTTATCTCACTAACTGGACGCAATCCATGATCCCTGGGAACAAGAAAATTTTCTTGACTTAGGAAGCAGCAACGGTATTACAACTGCCCGTCTAACGACTGATCTGAACCAACAAAATACCAATGGATCCAGGCTACAAATAAGAACCACAAATCCCTGCAGTCTTTTCTTGGAGGCGCTGGGCAGCAATGGCAACTAGGACAAAACTAGAGAGAGGTACATTCACAGCATACTGTTCCCTCTGAGGCACAGAGTGTGCAATTCCACAAAAAAACTTTTCAACCCTGATTGCTGCTAGAACCCAGTTGTTTTCAAGTCACCAGAGTGAATAAAATCCCAAGATTGAAGGAACTTAAAGAGTAAGGTCTTGCTTTTTCCTCCTCTGCTGCTAAGGTGCTTGGTTCTTCTGAGGAAGCTAAGGCCATTTTGGGATGAGGCCCTCACTTCATCCGGTGACTAGCACTGCGCCTGGCAGCCCCCACCTAGCATTCGCCCTCACCATGGCCTCAATCTCAGAGCTCACTTGCATCTACTCTGCCCTCATTCTGCATGGTCACGGAGGATAAAATCAATGCCCTCATTAAAAGCAGCCAGTGTAAATGTTGAGCCTTTCTGGCCAGGCTTGTTTGCAAAGGCTTTGGCCAATGTCAACATCGGGAGCCTCATCTGCAACGTGGGGGCTGGTGGACCTGCCATGGCAGCTGGTGCTGCACCAGCAGGAGGTCTTGCCCCCATCCATCACTGCTGCCCCAGCTGAGGAGGAGAGAGAAGCAAAGAAAGAAGAATCTGAAGAATCTGATGATGACATGGGCTTTGGTCTTTTTGACTAAACCTCTTTAGTAACATATTCAATAAAAATCTGAGCTGTCAAAAAAAAAAAAAAAAAAAAGAGTAAGGTCTTCATTTTTCACACAAACCAGTACAATGGGACGCAGGCTATTCCTGGGCTTGAGGCATGAAGAGGAGGAATATCTCATCACAGGAGTCACAACAGACACTGAGAAAAGTAGGCTCAGTTTGCAAGTCACCAGCAGAGTAGTCTAGGACAAAAACTGGTCAACTCAGAGATGTAACCCATCAAAGGAATTAGAAAGGAATGAGTGCTCAGATTTATTATGAAGGCTCCCATAAATGGGACAACATCAAAATGTTCTTCCTTGGACTCAGGGTGATTCAAATATGTACATCATGAACACCTGCCACACAACAGTGGTGAAATGGCTTTTGCTATAGAACTGGCAATGACATAAATCTGGTAAGGGTTCTGGGCAGGTTAAGAAATGCAATGAAGCTCCCATAAACCTGGAATATTAGTGGTTTGATGTCGAGAGCCGTGTTAGGCATTGCTGACAAAATGGAGGCACGGCCCTAACCCCCTTCCCTTTGTTCCGTAGGCATGGACCCGGAATGAAGGAGTTAGGCTTTGTGATTCTGACTTGTTTTTTCCTTCCCTCGGCTGAGTTGACTGAAGAGAGTATTAAGGTGCTTATTGTTTTTGAGAGGAGCATGAGAAGGCATAAAGCCTTCTGCAGCTGTGCTCAAAGAATAATTCATAAAGTTAAACACTGACATTTGTTCAAGGACTTTTACAAAAAAGTGTTGCAGGGTGAGCACACAGGCCACAGCTTGAAGCCATGGGAGGGATTGCTATCTGAAGCCCATTTGTGAGAAAAGTGTTTATGGCAAAGGAGTTTGCTGAATTTAGGGCTTGCTGCTGCTGCTGCTGCTAAATCGCTTCAGTCGTGTCCAACTCTGTGCGACCCCAGAGATGGCAGCCCACCAGGCTTCCCCATCCCTGGGGTTCTCCAGGCAAGAACACTGGAGTGGGTTGCCATTTCCTTCTCCAATGCATGAAAGTGAAAAGTGAAAGTGAAGTCGCTCAGTTGTTCCTGACTCTCAGCGACCCAATGGACTGCAGCCTACCAGGCTCCTTTGTCCATGGATTTTCCAGGCAAGAGTACTGGAGTGGGGTGCCATTGCCTTCTCCGAATTTAGGGCTTAGGAATAATTAAAATAATTAGAAGCTAAAGATTTAAGGATTGCTGTAATGTTAGCATATTCTACTATAGGTTATAGAAATTAGGGACTTTAGAGATATTATTAGCTAGAAGCCCTTTCTACGAAATAGTGAGCTTAGGATACTAGGGGCAAACAGGACTTAGAAAGATAAGAATTAAACTGAGGAATGTGGTATGCAGCCCAGACATTAGCATGAATTACAGTGTATTCACAAGGACACATGAGAAGAAGTTGATAAGAGAATCAATGAGGAAGGAGCTCCTTTTGAGGGGCAACAATGATTTTTGGAGAAAAATAAATCTGGGTCAATGGGAACTAAAAATATCAAACCTCTGACCTAATGCTTTTGTAAAAGTATAAAAGAGAATCACAAGCTTGAAATAAACAGGCAGTCCAAGAAAAAAGAGAGGCTGCCTCAGTTTCTCGCCAACACCGCTCACCCCTTCAGGTTGAATCCCTGGCTGCTGGAGATGGACTCCGGCAGTTTATTGCATGTATGAGGTCAACAGAGGCAGACAACACCCTCATAAGGGATCTCCCCAGTGTTATACTGACCAATAATTCATCCCTGCACAACTATTTTTTCTGAACTTTGTGGTATTCAATGAAATAAGAGTGAAGCCTGTGAACTCTCCAGTATGTCGGCTAGAGTTTTGGCTAAAAAAACAATTTCCCACATTAGTTACATCCGCAAGGCTATTATCCAGTGTGAACATTATGGTGTTCTATGAGACTAGAGTTGTAGGTAAAGGAATTCAAACATTTCCTACAATATAATGCCTTTCTGCAGTATGAACACTCCTGTGTTTAATGAACCTGAAGCTTTTTGCAAAGTATTTCTGACACTCATGGCACTCACACGGCTTTGATCCAATGTGAGTTCTCTGATTTTGAAAAACAGCTTGGGCTAACCAGCTTCTCAAATTTTCTTTACTTGTAAGATTTTTTCCCAGTGAACTCTCTGATGTCGAAGGAGTGAAGAACTTTGGGAAAACGCTTTCCCACATTTACTGCACTCATAAGGCCCTTCTCCAGTGTGAATTCTCCTGTGTTTAATGAAGGTGGAATTATCAGCAAAGGATTTCCCATAATCAGTGCACTTATAAGGCCTTGAACCAGTGTGAAGTCTCTGATGCTGATGAAGGGCAGAACATTGAAAGTTTTCCCACATTCACTGCACTCATAAGGTCTTTCTCCAGTGTGGATTCTCTGGTGTTGAAGGAGCATAGAGTTTTGGCTAAATGATTTCCCACATTCATTGCATTTATATGGCCTTTCCCCGGTGTGAACTCTCTGGTGTATAATGAGGTAGGACTTCTTGCCAAAGAATTTCTTACATTCCCCACACTCAAATGGCCTTTCTCTAGTGTGACCTCTTTGGAGGTCGAGATGGGACTTATTGCTAAATAATTTCCTACACTTATAAGGTCTTTCTCTAGTGTGAATTCTCCAATGTTAAATAAGGTTGGGCTTTTGCCTAAATGATTTCCCACACTCTCCACATTCATAAGGCCTTTCTCCAGTGTGAACTCTCCAATGTTGAAGGAGTGAAGAACTTTGGGAAAATGCTTTCCCACATTTACTGCACTCATAAGGCCTTTCTCCAGTGTGAATTCTCCAATGTCGAAGGAGTGAAGAACTTTGGGAAAACGCTTTCCCACATTTACTGCACTCATAAGGCCTTTCTCCAGTGTGAATTCTCCTGTGTTTAATGAAGGTGGAATTATCAGCAAAGGATTTCCCACAATCAGTGCACTTATAAGGCCTTGAACCAGTGTGAAGTCTCTGATGCTGATGAAGGGCAGAACGTTGATTGAAAGTTTTCCCGCATTCACTGCACTCATAAGGTCTTTCTCCAGTGTGGATTCTCTGATGTTGAAGGAACATAGAATTTTGGCTAAATGATTTCCCGCATTCATTGCATTTATATGGCCTTTCCCTGGTATGAACTCTCTGGTGTACAATGAGGTGTGACTTCTTGGTAACTTCTTCCCAGTTAGGATAAGTTTTTCCCCTCTGAAAGGCTGTCTCACACTCAGTTCTGTTTGACCTCTCCCAGGTGTTAGTAGCCCTTTGCTGGAGAAATTGAGACCTGGTCAAGAAGTCCTTCTCAACCACCCTGAAGACTAATGACTTTCCTGACGCATGGAATTTGCAGTTCTTCACAAATGAAGTTCTATCCACATCTCTTCTGAAGAGTTTCTCCCCTATGCACTGCTTCTGATGCTGATGAAGGTTTGTGCTGACATACAACTGTTTCCCAGACCTATGTAATTTCAGCTTTGAATGTATTGCTTGACATTCATCCAAGTACAGAAAGTCTCTCAATATTTGGACACATAGTTCACAGGGGTGGGCCTTTTTGGAGGATAGATCTGCCTTGGGAGTCCTGATCTGTGACATTCTTTGAAAAGAAACATTTTGCTCAAAAGAAGTCTTCTTGATCTCCACTTCATGGCAACAACCTAAAAGCAAGAAATGTTGGTGAAGCACATGTTGACTTTAGTGGGGCAGGGGGGAGCCCACACACCAGTGTGTGTCTGACAAACTCATGAATGAGTCCGTGTGATTATTTACAAGAACAGGGAGTTGGCTTCTTGATGACATTATCATGAGCAATACTGGGCTATAAAGGCCACAGGATGGGGGAAGACCACATGAGAAAAAAGATAACCATGTGATATGTCATAGAGAAGAAAGGCAGGGTGAAAAATTACTTAATTGTTGACAGTTAAAATATCAGTTACAGGGACTTCCTTGGTGGTCAAGTGGTAAAGAATCTGCATTACAATGCAGAGGACATGGGTTTGATCCCTAGTTGGAAAACTAAGATCCCATAAGCCACAGGCAACCAAACCCATGAGCTGCAACCTAGAGAAGCCCATGTGCCACAATGAAGACCCAGTGTAGCCATTAACAAAAAAAAAAAAAAAGGAAAAATAAATAAATAAATTAGTTACAAACAACTGCCAGCAGGACAGTGTCTGCTGGTAACACATGACTGCAATGTAGATGAGTATTTCCAGGGCCAAGAGAAAAGAACTGCAAAACAGTAGATTTTGGTCAGGAACATTTTAAGAATGGGTATGTTTGACTATAGAAAATATATGGGCCAATGTTACAGAATGAACAGATAAAGCAGGGAGGAAAATGGGTGATATAGGGAGTTCAGAGATAAGGATTAGCCACAGGTTGGACTACAAGTAGAAGAACCACAATGCAGAATTAAGTCAGCACTATTAAGAATGGAGGGGGAAAAAAAGGAGAAAAAAGTTGTGGTCACTGGAAATAGCCATCAAAATTCAAGTCGAACAGAACAAATTCCTCGTATCACTTGAACTAGCATCATGCACTCCCATAGGGTGCTACTGTACAGCAGCCCTTTGAGCCTACTTGGTTGAGTTGGAATTCATATCCAGCTTGTGGACAAATAAGAGCTCCCCACTCCACTTCCAAAATGAACAAGTGTATGGGACCTGGATGATGCAAATACAAGGGGAAAGATACCACATTGCTCAGTTGACCCATATTCATCACATCATAAACCAGAGGAAAACATTTAAATACTATTAAGAGAACTTTTGAAAGGTTCTTGCAAGAAGTGCATGCTCTACACCATAGAATTAATTCCCAGCAAAAGCAGTTACAAGGAAATGTTTATGAGAAGAAAGAAGTAGAACCTGAGGAGCACAGATTACTTGCATCTAGATGTCACCCAGTAGGAAGAGGGCAAGTATGGTGGGATATATTAGGCTGAATGGAAGATTCCTGACCCTGGATCCTTCCAGGGGAGGCTGCAGGTAGCATATGTGGGGCCTCTTCAAGGAAAACGGATGGCAGTGCAAATACCTCAGCCCAACCAACCACAGAACCAACCTAGAGTACTGGGGAAAAAAAAAAAGCAGTGACCATGGTCCTGACATGAGAAGGACAAGTTTGTCTCTGGGGAAAAGGAAAGCACAGAGACTACCTCAGGTCATGAGGAAAGGTTTGAGGTTCTTACCCAGGGAGGTTATAAGTGCCAAGTTCTCCAGCATCACATCATGGTACAGGCATCTTTGAGTCTCAACAAGGAGACCCCATTCCTCCCAGGAAAAGGTCACAGCTACATCTTCAAAGTTCACACTGACCTGCCATGATGGTGACAGATGAAACAACAAAGAGTACACCTCTGAAGAGTTGCAGTCCATTTCCCCACACATCTACCCTTTGACTGTCTATCACCCAGCCCTTCCAATTCAGAGAAGCAATCACACCCTGGCACCTTAGTGTGGTTGTCTTCCCACAGGCTCACTGATCACTATGTATAACCACCAGGAACAAGAGGCAGCTGGATGAACATATATCTCAACTATAGGCCTGGCATAGAGGGATCCACCCCCTGCTGACAAGCAATTTTCCCTGGTATGGGCATTGCCCTGGACATGCTAGCACCATCAGACATGCTCTCTCTTCAAGCACACATCACTCCTTGGGTTGCACATCCTCAGTCGCTGTATCCCATAGCCATACATGACGATGGCCACCAAAACCTCACTCTCCCATACCATAGACATCTCCTTACACTTCCCACACCTTATCTGTATTTAAATCACTTTCTCCTAATCCCAGCATAAGGCTATGATGGTGACCTAACACATGACATCTGAGACTGGACAAATGCAACTGACGGTAACATATTAATCACATAAATTCACCACTCACCACAAGGGCCCACAGGGAGCAGTACTCAAAAAAAAACAGCACAATCAGGGTCTGTGTGAAGGAATCTTTGTGGGATGAAGGGGTTGGGATGCTCCAAGGAGGATGTGACTACCTTATTTGAATAATTCTGAGGGCTACTGCTACCTAGAAGTATCTGGTTTCCTTTGTAAAAATGGTTGTTAGGCCAAGAGACATTATCCATAGGAACACTGTGAGGAAGGGAACTTGCACTCAGGTCATTTGAAGGCACCCAAGTTTCACCAAATGTCAAAGAAGCACATCACATTGAACTTAGTTAGGCTTTATACCACAACTTGGCAGGCAGTATCCACAATACAAATGGCAAAGTCAAACAGAACCCAGTATGACCACAGAACTCTCAACAATTCCCAATGGCAGTATCAGAAATCATCTATAAAGGCCTTACTGCATGACTCTGATCCTTGTCTCAGATTTAAAACAACAGAACCGTGTGTGGATCTCAGATACGCATAGTCTCATGGTACTTCTGTACTGTCCTTGATGTAAGTCAGCAATGACCACCTTTCCCTGTTCCCTTACTCTCATTCAAACTCCAGCCCCATTACTCGCCTACCCCAAGCCTAGTGATTCTTACAGATGACTTTATTGCTCGTGGCCATATAACTAGGTTGAATGAAACACGCCAGGTACCACCGAAGTTCTCACAAAACTTGATGAGCTGATAAAGTGGTAAAGAAGTACAAGTTCTGGCCTGAGTCTGGTCATATGGATGAATTACCCCTTGCTTCTTCATCTACCTCATGTTAACTCTTCTCTTGGAAGCTTTGGCTGCCTGCCAGACTATCCTGTCTCATACATCAAAACTTCTTGGCCATTTACTTATGTTTATGAAGTAAATGACACAATCACGCATGGAAGCAAGTAAGAAACCCAATCCTCTGCCCCCTTCTTCCATACCTCTTCCCTAAAAGATCTGCCACCACAGCCTGAAGCTTGCCTCTTCCAAATGTTGAGACACAGGTCATTCAGTTTGGTCTACACTGTAGTTACATTTTGGATGTCTCTAACCTGAATCACTCTCAAGAATTCCAAACTTGTATGTCAGATGTTCATTTGATGCCTCCACTCATTGGTGTCTAAAATATCTGACTCTTAACATGGTTAAAACAAAGCTCTGAATAAACACAATGAATATTACACCTACTACCAACCTGCTTATCTCTACTGATGCAGCTTCCAAATCTACAGCTGCAAAGCCAGGGGTCATCTCTGGTACCTGCGTTTCATTCCCTCACCACCCACTTTACAAAATCTAGCTGCCTCCTCTAAAAACATGCAGCTAGGGACTTCCCTGGTGGTCCAGTCATTAACACTCTGTGCTTCCAGCACAGGGGGAACATGCAAGATCACAGATTGGGGAACTAAGATCCCACATGCTGCATGGGATGGCAAAAAATAAAAATTAAAACACGCAGCCAGAATACAGCCACATTTTCCAAGGCATGTCCCTGCTCCATTAACCCTCACCTGGACTATGGTAGTACCCTCCACAATGATGGTCCTTCTTCCTCTCTCAAGCTCACAGTTTGTTTTCCACTCTAAAGCCAAATAAAGCCTTAACCACACCACCTCCATCCCACAACCGAAACTTCTAGTTTCCTTTAGAACACAAAAATTCACATCTCAGGCAGTTGTTCCTCTCCTGACTCCAACCCACCTGCTATTTAGTCCTACCTAAAAGAGAGGAGACCTGTGGGTCCTGAATATTCCTGATCTCAGTTTTACCTCTAGTCATTTGCACATCTTGGGTTAGGTTGACCTTACGCACGTTTACCATGACTGCCAGAAATGGGAACACCTCTCCATTTAACCTCTATCATGGACTCAGGACGGTAGGTTTGGCGTTTTTCAGGAACCTCAGACTCAAGGAGGGGATAAAGGACATTAAGCGTTTCCTGTGTGAATGTGTGTTAAGTTGCTTCAGTCATACCTGACTCTCTGAAACCCCATGGACTGTAGCCTAACAGGATCCTCTGTCCATGGGATTCTCCAGGCAAGGATACTCGAGTGGGTTGCCATGCCCTCCTCCAGGGGATTTTCCCAACCCAGGGATAAAACCCGTGTCTCCTATATCTCCTACATTGCAGGTAGATTCTTTACGGTGAGCCACCAGGGAAGCCCATTAAGCATCTCGGGGCGACAACAAGTCCAGGGAACATGGGGGTGAGAGCAGGCCAGTGAGGCAATGGGACACCCCCTACTTCCCTGTTTAGGTTCCATAAGCACTTCTTTAACCCTGAGAATTGTGTGAAGAGATAGGAATGCATCCAGTGTGGGATTCCACCATTCACCGTCTGTACTCCTGCCTGGCCCTGGAAGCCAGCTGACCTCAGGCTGGCTGATTAACCTCTGGGCCTCAATGCTCAGTGCTGCGTCTTACCAGCTGTGGGGCCCTGAAGGAAGATTCAACCTCCCAGGACCTCAATGTCCTCATCAACCCTCTCCACCCCGTTTTTCCTTTAAACAGCTCTTGAGGATTACATCCCGTTAATGCACTAACCCGGGGCTGACTGCGCTAACACTCTTATTTCCGGCAAGCCGAAGGCTCATGTTAGGTTTCCGGAATCCCCCCGCCTCAGTCCGACCTCCAAGCCTCTGCACCTACCGGTCCCTCCGCCTGTCCCCATCTCCCAAGCGTCATCACGCTGTCTGAGAGAGGCAGGGCTCCACCCAGCACCGCCTGACCATCCTGGAGCCCAGGGCCTGGGCTGCGCGAGCAGCCGCCTCGTGGGGCTTCAGTGTTTGATGGGATGAGGGCGGTGCGGGCCCGCAGGACGAGCGTTTACCTGAGGCTGCTCCCTCAGCGCCGCCGCCACCGCCGCCGCCATCGGACTCTGGGGGTAGCAGGGCTAGGAGAGGCGGGGAGACCCGGAGCGGCGGACCCCGGGCGGTGCCGCCGAGGTTCAGGCCCGTCTCTGTGCAGCAACGACAGCGCCCCCTCTGGGACCTTCCTGTTCCCGTCACTCGGGTCCTGACAGCCCTCGCACACCGAACAGGACCAGCGGAGTTAAAATGTCCGCCCCGAGGAGGGGGCCGGAAGTCCCGCCCCTTAGTGTTGTGCCCCAGCGGAAATAGCTTTTTTCCTGCGCCATCATTGCCTCAGCAGCGTCGCCTTCGACGCTGGGCACTCTGGGTCTTGTAGTTTCCAGGTGCCAGGAGAAAAGGCCTGCGTCCACCTCATAAGGCGCCAGGAAATGACCTCTCCCAAGCCACGCCGGAGCAGTGACTCGACGCCTTTAAAGGGGCCAAATACCAATTGGTAGGGATGCGTTCTGCAACTGAGCGCCAAGGAATCCATGCCATGAATTACAAGGGCGCCAATGCAAATTCGCACAAAATATTTTGTTAATTTTATCTTGAGTATCTGTAAATGTTTTTGGTTATAAGGCAAATATTTTTTTAAAGTTTCCTTTATGCCCTTACGATTCTCATTTGTGGAATTGTAATTTCTTTTTGGATACTAATCTTAAATATAGCAAACTTGTGAAAGTGTCGTAAATATGCCAGATACTCATGTTATTTTTTGAAACTCTTCTATGTAGATAATCATATTTCCAGATAGGCTTGAAAGTGAAAGAAAGTGAAAGTCGCTCAGTCGTGTCGGACTTTTTGCGACCACATGGACTATACTGTCCATAGAATTTTCCAGACCAGAATACTGGAGTGGGTAGCCTTTCCCTTCTCTAGGGAATCTTCCCAACCTAGGGATTGAGACCAGGTCTCCCGCATTGCAAGCGGATTCTTTGATTCCCCAGCTGAGCCACCAGGGAAGCCCAAGTGGGTTTTCAATTATTTAAATTCTTTAATGTCTGTGTTAAGGCACCAGTTAGAATGTATAGTATCTTTGATATAGCACCAATAATGAGAGCCTTGTTTGCTTGCTAATTTTAAACCAAGCCCTCTTATTTAATTACTAGAATGTTAATTTATTGTAGTGTTTTCTTTGGTACATTTTGACTAATTATATATATATTTCTCTGTATAGTTGTGTTGTTTTCTAACATGAATGGATCTGTTAGGGGAAGCACACTGATTGAAACCACCCACCCTGGCCAGGCACCACAGGATCCATTTGCATGAGTTGTATTGACAGGAGGTCCTGGTAAGGAACACAGAACTAAATAAATAAGCCTCCACCAAACAGAAGAGTTCAGGAAAGGTCAAAAGCAGACACCACAGGTCCAATCACCTCCCAGAATCCTTCTCTCTGGCATCCATCTTGGCTGAACAAGGGGTGCACCACCAGGAAGGACTCTGAGTCAGAATGATCAGCTAAGGACAACCCAGAAGCTAATCCCATCACCATAAAACCGGAGACTGTGAGTCAGGCAGCAGAGCAGTTCTCCTGGGTTCACTTACCCTACTGCTCTCCACCCAGGTGCCCTTTCCCAATAAAATCTCTTGCTTTGTCAGCACATGTGTCTCCTCAGACAATTCATTTACGAGTGTTAGACAAGAGCCCAGTTTCGGGCCTTGGAAAGGGTCCCCCTTCCTGCAACAGATCTATTTTTCTGCACTTATTAATATAAACATGTTTTATAATTCATTAGTATTATGTTGAATCTGTTAATGTATTTCTAATACTAAACCATTCTTGAGTTACTGAGATGCTTTCAACTTGTATTACATTCTGGAAACACAGCTGAATTTAATAAGTTTTATGAGACTGTTATTCTAGCACCATAAAATTAGTTGAGGAACATGAATCTCTGTAAGATTTAGAATAAGCTTAGATTCCTCTTTTCAGTGAATGATTCATGTGACTCCCTTCCTATGAATCGGGGTCTTTCTACAAATCTGTCAGATATCAAGTATCAGCAAGTATCAAAGAGATTTGGTATTTGTTAGTTTGATCAAGAAAGACATGCATTTTAGGGAGGTTCAAGAGGGAGATGACATATGTATAACTATCAGGCATATGTATATGGCTGATTAATGTTGATGTATGGTAGAAACCAACACAATATTGTAAAGCAATTATCCTTCAATTAAAAATAAACCTTAAATAAAGAAAGACATGTCTAGGAGGTTGACTTATTGTTTTATTTTGTTATTTATTTTTTAATAAGATTTGCTGCTCCTGTTGCTAAGTCGCTTCAGTCGTGTCTGTTTCTGTGCGACCCCATGGACTGCAGCCTACCAGGGTCCTCCACCCATGGGATTTTTCAGGCAAGAGCACTGGAGTGGGTTGCCATTGCCTTCTCCTAATAAGATTTATTGAGTTATAATATAAAACTGTAATGTATCAATGTGTACATCTTGCTGATCTGACATATGTACACCATGTGAAACCATTCCTTCATCTAGTTAATTAATACATCATCACCTCATAGAGTCATCGTGTATATGAGAGAGGGAACATTTATATTACACTCTCTTTGCATATATCAATTATAAAGTATGGTTTTATCAACATTACTTATGGTGTTTTACATTAGATCCTCAGACCTTAGTCATTTTATACCTGGAAGTTTGCTCCCTTTCACCAACCTCTCCCTATTTCTTCCACTCCGCCTCACACCAGTAACAACATTTATACTCTTTATTTCTATGAGTTTGACTTTTTAAGATTTTGTATAAAAGTGATACCACAGAGTATTCGTCTTTCTGTTTCACTTCTTTTACTTCACACAATGCATTAAAGGTCTGTTGGTGTTGTCAGAAATAGCAAGAGTTCCTTCATTCTTATGGCTAGGTTGTTGTTCAGTCACTGTCATGTTCAACTCTTTGCAAACCCATGGACTGCAGGCTTCCCAGTCCTCCACTATCTCCCAGAGTTGCTGAAACTCATCTCCATTGAGTTGGTGATGCTATCCAACCATCCCATCCTCTGTCACCCACTTCTCCTCCTGCCCTTAATCCTTCCCAGCATCAGGATCTTTCCCAGTGAGTCTGCTCTTCACATCAGGTGGCCAAAGTATTCGAACTTCAGGCTTAGCATCAGTCCATCCAATAATATTGAGGGTTGATTTCCTTTAGGGTTGACTGGTTTGATCTCCTTGCAGTCCAAGGAACTCTGAAGAGTCTTCTCTAGCTCTGTATCTGGAATTGTTGGATACTAGGTTAGTTCTATTTTTTTTTTTTTTGTGAAAACTCGACTCTTTACCATAGTGGCTGCACTAATTTACATTCCCAGAATTGATGCACAAAAATTTCACATTTCTCAACATCCTCTCTAAAACTTATTATCCTTTGTTTGATGATAGCCTTTCTAATGTGTGTGATGATATCTCATTACAATTTTCTTTGTGTATTTAGTAATACTGAACACATTTCCATGTACTTGTTGCCCATTTGTAGGCTCTCGTTGGAAAACATGTTTATATAGTTCCACTGTTCATATTTTAATTGGATTATTTACTTTGCTATTAAGTTGTATGAGTTCTTCTTATATTTTACTTATTAACCACTTATCAGATGTATGATTTGCAAATATTTCCTGCTATTCTGTACATTCCCTTTTCATTTTGTTGATAGTTTTGGTTTTCTGTGCTGTGCAGATGCTTTTTTAGATTGATGTAGTCCCACTTGTTTATTAATATTTTTCTTTTATTAGTTGCTTTTGGTGTTAATCCCCCCAAAAATCAATGCCAAGGCAAATAACAAGGAGCTTTCACTCTATGTTTTCTTCTAGAAGCTTTATAATTCCAGGTTATGTGTTCAAATTTTACATCCATTCAGAGTTGATTTTTGTGTGTGGTGTAAGATAGGGATCCAGTTCCACTCTTTTGTATGTGTCTCTCCAGTTTTCCCCAAAACCATTTTTAGAAAAGACAATCCTTTCCTCATTGTCTATTCTTGATGGCTTTGATGTAAGCAGATTCACCGTATGTGGACCTATTCATCTCTGGGCTATATATTGTGTTCCATTGGCCTACATATCTACCTCTATTCCAATGATGGATTTAAAAGCTTAATTCTAAACCCACATACTATACTGGGAGTATAACTGTGTGTTTCTAAACTTCTATACACTTTGTAAATATTTATTGGGATTAAATTCCAGGTGGTAAAGAACCCGCCTGTCAAGGCAGGAAATACAAGAGATTCGGGTTGGATCCTTAGGTAGGGAAGACCCCCTGGAGGAGGAAATGGCACCGCACTCTAGTAGTCTTGCCTGAAAAATTCCATGGGCAGAGGAGCCTGGTGGGCTACAGTCCACGAGGCCCCAAAGAGTTGGACCTGACTAAGCAACCAGGCACTTCTCAATAAGCTGTAATGAGGCTGTGTCCTTCCTATTCCTCCATTTACAGAATCTTTACAATAGAGTCAAGGGTATATTTCAGTAAAGCACAAAGACTTGAATGATTTCCAACTAGCGAAGTAGTTCACCAACTAACTTTTGCCCCCACTTGTCATAAAGTCATTTCTAACCCAGTCATAACTGAATAATTTTATGATGAAACATTCTCCTAAGCCACTTCAGTAGTGTCCAACTCTTTGTGACACTGTGGACTTTAGCCTGCCAAGCTTCTCTGTCGATGGGAGTCTCCAGGCAAGAATACTGGAGTAGGTTGTCATGTCATACTTAAGATCCCCTAGGTTAGGGGATCTTCCTGACCTAGGGATTGAACCCGCATCTCCTATGTCTCCTGCATTGGCAGGTGGGCTCTTTACCACTAATGCCACCTGGGAAGCATTAATATAACATTATTAATGTTAATGTATAATGAAATATTAATATATCATTATTATTTTGTCTGATGACAGATAACTAAGGGACACTGTTAAGCAATGAACCCATAGTAAATAAAGAGGTTTATTTACTACATATTTACCATGTGACATGACCACACCAATGTCACAAAATCAGAAATAAGTCCTGTCTTGGTTTGCTAATTTGTCTTTTTCAATTATTTCATTTCTTTCACTTCTATCCCAGTATGCATTTTTTCTTTCTTTTTTTTTTTTTTTTTTTTGGCCAAGCCACAGGCATGCAGGATTTTAGTTCTCCCACCAAGGACTGAACCCGGGGCCCCAGAAGTGGAAAGGTGGAGTCCTAACTCCTGGATTGCCAGGGAATTCCATGATTCATATTCTATTGCCCCTGTGGCAAACTGTTACAAATTTAGAAGATTAAGACCGTTTCTGTAGATAATACTTAGGATCTTGGTTTTCTACCTACCCTGGAAATCTCTTGTATTTAGTTTTTTGCTGTTCAAAGTGACTATGAGATAGTTGGATTGTTGGATTAATATCTACCATGCTGTGTTGTGCTCAGTCACTCAGTCATGTCTAATTCTTTGCGACCCCATGGACTGTAGCATATTTGTTACTAATTTGTATTCATTGCCCTTTTCCTTTGTTTAAAGTAAATTTTTTCTTTTTTTAAATGTATGTTTGGTTGTGCTGGGTCTTTGTTGCTGCATGACCTTTTTCTCTAGTAATGGCAAGCAGAGGCTACTTTCTGGTTGCAGTGTGTGGGCTTCTCATTGCAGTGGCTTCTCTTGTTGTGGGGCACAGGCTCTAGGTTGCACAGGCTTAAGTATGTGAAGTGCATAGGTTCAGTAGTTGTTGTTCCCGGGCTGTACAGCACACGCTCCATAGTTGTGGCACACGGGCTTAGTTGCTCTGTGGCATGAGGGATCCTCCTGGACCAGTGATCTCCTGCATTGGCAGGCAGATTCTTTACCACTGAGCTACCAGGGAAGTCCCTTTATTCCAATTTTGTTTTCTACTCTTTTCCTGCTTTTGTGGCTTTCATTATTTTATGATTCCATTCTATCTTGTTAGCATATCAGGTTATACTTCTTTGCACTGATAAAGAACCTGCCTGCCAATTCAGGAGATACAAGAGACATGGGTTTGACCCATGGATCAGGAAGATCCCCTGGAGGAGGGCATAGCAATACATTCCAGTCTTCTTGCCTGAGGAATCCCATGGACAGAGGAGCCTGGTGGGCTACACTCCATAGAGTTGCAAAGTCAGACACGACTGAAGCATCTTAGCACATGGACAATAGAGTTTGAAGTAAACATTGACAACTAAACCAAGTCCACTTTCAAATAATATTCTCCATTTCACAGATAGTGTACCTCATAATACAACAATCCCAGTTCTTCCCTGTAGTTCCTTGAATTATTAATGTCATTTATTCTACTTATAATCAAATCCTTTACGATTATACAGTGGAAGTGGCAAATAGATTGAAGGGATTAGATCTGAGAGACTGCCTGAAGAACTATGGATGGAGGTTTATAACACTGTATAGGAGGCAGTGATCAAAACCATACCCAAGAAAAAGAAATACAAAAAGGCAAAATAGTTGTCTGAGGAGGCCTTAAAAATAGCTGAGAAAAGAAGAGATGTGAAAGGCAAAGGAGTAAAGGAAAGATATACCCATCTGAATGCAGAGTTCCAAAGAATAGCAAGAAGAGATAAGAAAACCTTAAGTGAACAATACAAAGAAATAGAGAAAAACAACAGAATGGGAAAGAATAGAGAACTCTTCAAGAAAATTAGAAATACCAGGGGAAATTTTCATGCAAAGATGGGCGCAATAATGGACAGAAACGGTATGGACCTAACAGAAGAAGATATTAAGAAGAGGTAGCAAGAATACAGGGAAAAACCATACAAAAAAGATCTTAATGACCCAGATAACCATGATGGTGTGATCACTAACCTAGAGCCAGACATCTTGGAATGTGAAGTCAAGGGGGCCTTAGAAAGAATCACTACAAACAAAGCTAGTGGAGATGAAGGAATAGCAGCTGAGCTATTTCAAGTCCTTAAACACAATGCTTTGAAAGTGCTGCACTCAATATGCCAATAAATATGGAAAACTCACCAGTGGCCACAGGGCTGGAAAAGGTCAGTTTTCATCCCCACCCCAAAGAAAGACAGTGCCAAAGAATGTTCAGCTACTGAACAACTGTATTCATTTCTCATGCTAGCAAAGTAATGATCAAAATTCTCCAAGCTAGGCTTCAACACTGTGTGAACCAAGAACTTCCAGATGCTCAAGCTGGATTTAGAAAAGGCAGAGGAACCAGAGATCAAATTGCCAACATCTAGTTGGATCATAGAAAAAGCAAGAGAATTCCAAAAAAACATCTACTTCTGCTTCACTGACTACACTAAAGCCTTTGGCAGTATGGATCACAACAAATTGTGGGAAATTCTTAAAGAGATGGGAATACTAGACCACCTTACCTGCCTCCTGAGAAATCTGTATGCAGGTCAAGAAGCAACAGTTAGAACCGGACATGGAACAGACTGGTTCAAAATTGGGAAAGGAGCACATCAAGGCATTGTCACCTGGCTTATTTAATTTCCATGCAGAGTACATCATGGAAAATGCTGGGCTGGACTGAAGCACAAGCTGGAATCAAGATTGCAAGGAGAAATATCAATAACCTCAGCTATGCAGATGACACCACCCTTATGGCAGAAAGCAAAGAGGAACTAAAGAGCTTTTCAACATAGGTGAAAGAGGAGAGTGAAAAAGCTGGCTTAAAACTCAACACTCAAAAAGCAAAGATCATGGCATCAGGTCCCATCACTTCATGGCAACTAGATGGGGAAACAATGGAAATATTGAGAGATTTTATTTTCTTGGACTCCACAAAATCACTACAGATGGTGACTGCAGCTGTGAAATTAAATGATGCTTACTCCTTAGAAGAAAAGCTATGACAAACTTAGACAGCATATTAAAAAGCAGAGACATTACTTTGCCAACAAAGGTCCATCTAGTCAAAGCAATGGTTTTTCCATTAGTCATGTATAGATGTGAGAGTTGGAGTATAAAGAAAGCTGAGTGACAAAGAATTGATGCTTTTGAACTGTGGTGTTGGAGAAGACTCTTGAGAGTCCCTTGGATGGCAAAGAGATCCAACCAGTCCACCCGAAAGGAAATCAGTCCTGAATATTCACTGGAAGAACTGGTGCTGAAGCTGAAACTCCAATATTTAGGCCACCTGATACAAAAAGCTGACTCATTAGAAAAAACCCTGATGCTAGAAAAGATTGATAGCAGAAGAAGGGGATAGCAGGAGGAGAGGATGAGATGATTGGATAGCATCACCAACTCAATGGACGAGTTTGAGCAAGCTCTGGTGAAGATGGTAAAGGACAGGGAAGCTTGGCATATTGCAATCCGACCAGTGAGTTGGACATACTGAGCAACTAAACAATTCTAATTACATAGAAGCATACATATACAGGATATGCATACACATAAGCATACATAATAGAATGTGTTGGTATTAGTATTTCAAACAAATTGTTATCAGATCAATTAAAAATGAGAAAAATAACTTTACCTTTATTCCTTCTTCAGTGCTCTTCTTTAATTGGACTTTTTGACCTATACAATTTTGCTCCTCTCTAATGAAATTTACACATTTCTTGCAAGGCAGATGCTATGGTCTGAATGTTTGAGTTAGTCCTCCAAAAGTTGTGTGTTGAAAGAACAGTCCCAAAGGTGCTAGTGGGGTCTTTAAGAGATGCTTCCGTTATAGGGTGATGGAGTCCTCGGAAGTGGTATTAATGCCTTTATAAGAAGCTCCAGAGAGACCCCTAACTCTATCACATGTGGACACAGCAAGAAAGCACCAACTAAGATCCAGGAAGTGGGTTGCTATCAGAAAACTCATCCATTCTGGTATCTTGATCTGGTACTCCACAGCCTCCAACTTAATAAGAAATATTCATTAAAAACAAAAAACAAACAAACAAAAACAACTAACAAGGCTGTGGTATTTTGTTATAACACCCCAAATGAACCAAGATGGTAGTCTTACTGGGAAAAAAAAATCCGTTTTTATTTCTCTTTATTTTTTTAAACTATTTTACATTGGAGTATAGCTGATTGTCTTTAAAAGGCTTTGCTTTCCCTGCACAATTTTTGAAGATTATTTATTACTGGTTACAGTGGGTCTTCGTTACTGTACACAGGCTTTCTCTAGTTGAAGCCAGTGGGGGCTTCTCTAGTTGCTGTGGGAGGGCGTTCTCATTATGGAGGCTTCTTGTGTTGCAGAGCACAAGCTCTAAAGCGTTCAGGCTTCAGCAGTTGTGGCCCGTGGACTTACCTGCCCCTGGCATGTGTAATCTTCCCAGACCAGGGATAGAACCCATGTCCCCTCCATTGACGGGCAGATTCCCAAACACTGGACCACCAGGGAAGTGTCCCCCCTTTTGTTGAGGTGGTGGCTGTGGTGGCGGTCTCTGTTGCCTCGTGCTTTCTCTAAGTTGCAGTAAGCAGGGGCTGCTCTCTATTTGTGGTGAGAGAGCTTCTCCTTAGTTTCTCTTGTTCTGGAGAACAGGCTTAGTTTCCCCGTGGCATATGGGATCTTCCAGGACCAGGGAATCCACCCCATGCCACCTGCACTGTAAGACCAATTTCACCCAATCTGAAATTGGTGAATTGTTAACCACTGTACCACAAGAAGTCACTGAAATATTTTATTTCCTTTAATTTCAAAATGATGTCTACATGTAGTTTTTAATCTTTAATCCTTAATTTCCTGGAGTTTCAAACTGATGGCTACATGTAGTTTTTTATTACCATTTATCCTGCTTAGTACTAAAGTTCTTGATTTGTGCTTTCTTGTCTGACATTAATTTCTCCCTTAATGATGTAGCTTGGACAACCTAATCAATACCACGATTGAGTCTCCACTTTGCTCCAACGACAGAAACTCTTGATTCTTGCCTTGTTTTTTTGCCTCATCAAGGAAATCATTGGCATTTACACCATACATGTTGGGCACAAGGTGGGTGGGGCCTGCCAGCAGATCAACAAGACTGCATCCTGCCCTCACTGTCCTGCATTGCTCAGGAACCTCCAAGGGCAAGAGGGATCTGTGACTTTGGGCAGTGCATCACCTTAGGCATGAGCCGTGGTAACCTCACCCCAAGAGAATTGGTTACTCAGCCTGAATGGTCCTACCTAAATTCCCTTGGTGGGTGCCAACACACCTAGGTTTCTCCTGGGTCCCCACTACCACCACTACCTTCCTGCCACCTCCTGCTCTGCACCATACCTGGCTCACCCCTTTCCCTCTCCTGAGATGCCACCTCCAATAAAACACGGCCAGTGGTTTGGAGAATGTGGGCCTTGGACAAAAAGGCCACACCAGGTTCCGCTGGGGAACTTCCTGGGCTCTAGATTTCCTGAGAAGTCTCACCAGGGATGGAGAGACCCACAGTGGCCCCATCAACCAACTGGAGTCTTTGAAAAACATCCCAAGTGTTGGTGAACTTCACGTAGGGAAAATACCCGATGCCATGAGTCATTAATTACAGAGAAAGATGACAAGAACCTTGAAGAGAGCATTCAGAGCGTAAGAAGCCCATATCAGGAGATGGTGAGACAGGGAAGCCTAGTGTCCTGCACTTCATGGGGTTTCAGAGTTGGACACGACTGAGTGACTGAACAACATAAGAAACTGGATGCTAAGTTTAGTTTTCCACCGAACACCCAGAGGACCCAAGCAGAATTTATCAGCTCCTTCCCTGAGTACATCCCACTTTCACAAACTAAGAATTTTTAAAATTGGCAAAAGCTACAAAGCAGGGCTAGGTTTATTGTTTCACTGAAAGCCTAGACTTAAGTGATGGGAACAGGGATGATACATATTAAAAAAGGCAAATGATGCAATCAGCAATTATACAGAAGATATACAGCTGGTAAACAGCACATTAAAAATGCTCAAAATCATGAATCTCTAGGGAAATGTAGTAAAACCAATTGAAACCTCACTGAGACAGCACTACTCACTTATTAAGAGGACTGATATTAATGACTGGTACAGATGTTGAGAAACTGGAACTCCTACAATGCAGATGGAAATGCAAAGGGGAACAGTCATTTTAAATGAGTTTCTTAGTTTCATCAGGTGTTAAAATTTACCTACCAAAGTGACCCAGACATTCCCCTGAGTTATCAATAAAAGGAACATACATCCACATAAAGAACTGACACAAGTGTTTACAGCAGCTTTATTTTCAAGAATGAAAACCTAGAAATAACCTAAACGCTCAGAAAAAGATGAATGGATAAACAGTTGTACATCTAAATATAAGAACGCTACTCACCAAAAACTAAAGAGATGAGATACTTGTATATATCATGGATGAATCTGAAACAATTATGAAACAAAGGAAAACAAAAATAGTAAGCCGTTTATGACTCCAATCAGATAAATTCAAGAAAATGCACATATTATCTATTCTAAGGGAAAGTACATCAATGGTTATTGGAAAGGTGGGAAGGGCAAGGAGAAGTAAACATACCATTAACAGATATGGGCATTATTAGGACTCAAGAGGTTCATACCTAGGTGAAAACTTGCTTCAGCATCAGTCCTTCCAGTTAATATTCAAGGTTTGATCTCCTTGCTGTGAAAAGGACTTTCAGGAATCTTCTCTAGCACCACATTTTGAAGTCATCAATTCCTTGGCATTCTGCCTTCTTTATGGTCCAGCTCTCACAACCGTAAGTGACCACTGGGGACACCATAGCCTTGGCTATACAAATCTTTGTCGGCAGAGTAATGTCTCTGCTTTTCAGGACACCGTCTAGATTTGTCATTGGTTTCCCGCCAAGAAAAAATGGTCTGACTTCATGGCTGAAGTTTGGTGCATGTAAATTATACTTTGATATAGCTTTAAAGATTGGCTCAAAATGAAAAAAACCTTTATGTCCTACTCTTTTTGGAAAAAAAGGTTCTGCAACTGTATGCTGAACCCACCAACACACTCCTCATGTTCTCTGGAGATCAGTCTTCTATCAGTGGTAGCGAAGATGGGGTTAGGGTTTCTGCCTGAGTCAGCAGGAATGCTGCCTAGATCACAAGAGTCACATCCCCTTTTCCTTTCCTGCCTCTGCAGTAAGGTCCTTAAAGTACAATTCACTAGAATCAGCATATAAACTGATACTGCACAGTCAATGTCATATAAACATCAGGATGCACTTTTAGGAGAGGCACATTCCATCAGGTTGCCTGCAATTTCCCCCCGCTCCCTATTAAACCAGAGTTTCTGTACCAATTGTGGTTTCCCTTGGACCCAGTGATCATACAAATAATGAGATTATACAAATAATGAGATTAGCTCAAAGATTTGTGGACATCAGGAAACACATCAGGTTCTTTTAGACTTGGAGAATACCTACTTTTCAACAGTGCCTCAATACTCTATAATCTCTAATCTGAATAAGGAATAAAGATTCATGCTGCTCTCAGAAACACTTGAAATGAGATTCAATTCAGACCAATGGCCCCTCAATTTCCTCCAGTGTCCCTAAACTCAACAAGGAAATTGCATATTCACTGCACATTTATGACTTCCTGTAGGGTAAACTCTCAAATGTTCAAAGTGATTTGCTCGTAAAAGATTTCCTATATTTAGTGCATTCCTAAGGCCTTTCTCCAGTGTGAGCTTTCTTATGACAGTGCAGTTTAGTGGTGTTAATAAAAGATTTCCCACATTCACTACATTTAAAAGGCCTTTCTCCACGGTGAACTTTCTGATGATAATAGAGGCTGTTGCCACGAGTGAAAGATTTCCCACATTCACTGCACTTATAAGGCCTTTCTCCAGTGTGAGCTCTCTGGTGTATAATGAGAAGATTTCTCTGGACAAAGCTTTTCCCACAATCACCACACTCATAAGGCCTTTCTCCAGTGTGAGCACTCTGATGATAACAGAGGCCAGATTTGCTGCTAAAGGATCTCCCACATTCACTGCACTCATAAGGCTTTTCTCCAGTGTGACTTCTCAGATGTATACGGAGCTGATAACTAGTGGTAAAAGATTTCCCACATTTGGTGCATTTGTAAGGCCTTTCTCCAGTATGAACTCTAAGATGACAACGAAGGTAGTAATTAAGGGTATAAGATTTCCCACATTCACTGCACTCAAAAGGCTTTTCTCCAGTGTGGGCTCTCTGATGAACACGTAGGAGGTAATTAGTAATAAAAGATTTTCCACATTCAATGCATTTGTAAGGCTTTTCTCCAGCGTGAGTTTTCTTATGATAGTACAAGGCAGAGTTAAAGTTAAAAGATTTTCCACATTCCCTGCATTCATAATGCCTTTCACCTTTGTGAATACTCTGGTGTTCAGTAAGCCTACACTTACTATTATAAGATTTCCCACACTCAGTACACACATAAGCACTTTTCCCTGTGTGAACTCTTTGGTGTTCAATTAAGGTACTCCTAAAGATAAAGGATTTCCCACATTCACTACACTCAAAAGGCCTTTCCCTTGCATGTGATTTCTGATGATGCTCGAGGGCCGACCTATACATGAAAGATTTCCCACATTCACTACACTCAAAAGGCCTTTCCCTTGCATGTGATTTCTGATGACGCTTGAGGACCGACCTATACATGAAAGATTTTCCACATTCACTGCACTCATGAGGTCTTTCTCCAGAATGAACTCTCTGATGATTACGGAGAGAACTGATAGTAGTAAATGATTTCTTGCATTCATTGCACCTTACATAAGACCTGTCTCCAGAATGAATCCCCTGATGATAACGAAAGTTGAATTTTGAGGTAAAAGATTTCCCACACTCACTGCACCTATATGGCCATTCACTAGAATGAATTCTCTGATGGTAATGAAAAACAGCAGGATTAATAAAAGATTTCCCACATTCACTGCACTCAATAGGCCTTTCAGTGTGAGTGCCTTCATGAAAATGGAGCCTAGTGCTACTGGTAAAAGATTTTCCACACTCAACACACACATAAGGCCTTTCTTCACTGTGAATTCTCTGATGACGATGGAGATGGGAACTAGTAATAAAAGATTTCCCACATTCATTGCACTTATAAGGCCTTGCTCCTGCATGAGATCTCTGATGATATCTGAGGGAAGGCCTAGAGATAAAAGATTTCTCACATTCACTGCACTTGTAAGGTCTTTCTCCTGTGTGAGATCTATTATGACAAATGAATGAGGATCTAGACATAAAAGATTTCCCACATTCACTGCATTTGTAAGGCCTTTCTCCAGTATGAGATCTCTGATGATATTGGAGAGCGCTGGTAGAGGTAAAAGATTTCCCACATTCATAACATTTATAAGGCTTTTCTCCTGTGTGAGATCTCCGATGACATTGGAAAGAATTGGTAGAGGTAAAAGATTTCCCACATTCATAGCATTTATAAGGCTTTTCTCCTGTGTGAGATCTCTGATGATTACGGAGTTTGAAGTTAGAGGTGAAGCATTTTCCACATTCACTGCATTTATAAGGCCTTTCTCCAGTGTGAGATCTCTGATGAGATCGGAGGATGCAGTTAGTGGTAAAGGATTTCCCACATTCACTGCAGTCATAAGGTCTTTCTCCTGTGTGAGATCTCTGATGATAAATGAGGGCAGATCTACATGTAAAAGATTTCACACAGTCACTACACCTATAAGGACGTTCTCCAGAAAATACTCTCTTATGTCCAATGAACACAAAGCTGTCGTAAAAAGACTCTGCACAGTCACTGCACACAGAACTATTCTCTCCATTGTGCAATCTTTGGGGAGAAACGAGGACTGATTTGTGGCTTAAGGATTTCCCACATTTGCTGCACTTCTCTGATCCTGAACGAGTATAAATTTTTTGATCCTGACTGACAGTTGAGTTTTGTCTAAAAGATTTGCCACTTTTGATAAACAAATGAAGTCTTTCCCCAGGATGAACTCTCTGGTGGATAATAAACGTTGATTTGTACCTGAATGTTTTCCCACATTCCCTGCACACAAAACACGGCCTTTCAGTGTAGACACTCCAGTCCTGAACAAGTGTGTGTTCAGGGCTGAAGGCTTTCTCGCAATTTCCGGAGGTATGATTTCTGCTTGGTGAAGTTGATCTGTACTGGGTGACTGTATTCAGCTTCTCCACAGTATAAGTGGCCTGCAGATGTCCCATGCTGGCCAGAATTTTCCCAGAAGTAAGAGGCTTCCCTGACACATGGAATCTGGGGCTCTTAAAAGATAAAGCCTCATGTACACAGCTTCTCAAAGATATATAAAATTTTTTTGCACACGCCCCACACCTCAACAGTTTTGGGCTGTATTTTGTTCCCTGCTGCTCCACCAACTGGAAAACATATCTCAAGACTGTACTACACTTCTCACAGGGATGGGTCTTCTGAGAAAATGGAGTTGCTGTGGGAGATCCAGTCCATGAGACTCCTATAGGAACAGTTTTTTCACAGGGTGTCTCCCCACCTTCTGCTCCACAGCAGCAACCTGAATGCAAAGAAACACTAGTGAAGTGCACGTTGACTTCATAGGGAGGGAGCTAGTTCACCATAAATGTATAGCCATTTCATATAAGAATGACCTTCAAAGAAATGGGATACTTTTAAAGACTAGGGAGTTGGAAATCAGTTTAAGCAGCAGCTGCTGTGCATTACTGGGACTGAAACTGGTGGAGACCTCAACAAGAAAAGGATACAAAAATAGAGTGTGACACAAGGAAAAGAAGCAGGGTCTAGTGCTTGTTTCCCTGTCCACAGCTTCCTGTAGGACCTTTTCTACTACTGATGTGAAGCTCAGTAGAAGGGTGTGATCACGGCCATGAAAACACAATCACATATCATTTGTTTTTCAAGGTCAATTTAAGGATATATTCACACCTCGCAGCATGATGCATGATGGGCAAAGTTCAGAGAGTAATAGAGAAAGCATGGTAAGAGAAACAGGTAAGATGTTGAGTCTAGAGAGGTGGAGCTGATCCCTGTGCTGGAAGTCATAGCAGAAATGACAAAGTAACAGAAATGACAGGTCAGCAAAAAGTCAACAGCGGAGGAGTAAAGGCAGAAATGGGGTGTGGTCACTGGCAATAGTACCAAAGTTTTCACTGAACAAAGACAGTTTCCTGGTATATTTTTAACAATGCCCTGATGTCACAGTCTCCCCAGCTATACTTCAGCAGGACCAGGCCCACTGAGCTCACCATGCCATGGCTAGAGTCATGTCCATCCCATTATGCACAAAGGATTCCTTTCCCTAAGAAAGTCATAACCACAATTACTGGGTACATGGAGCACTGAAGGAAAAAAAAAAAAAAAGAAAAGAAACACGGAAAGGCTAGTAGTGTTCCAGAGCAATTCAGCATTACAGCAGACCCAGGAAAGAGCACAAGTTGAATGACACCAATAAAATAGTAGAATAGGAGATACTACCCTTCACCACCAATGAAAAATAAACAGCTGTCCATGAAGGACATTAATCAGCCTTGGAAGACACAAGAGTCCAGTGAAGAACTGACTCTTATATTCATGTATGGAAGTGAGAGTTGAGCCATAAAGAAGGCTGAGTGCCAAAGAACTGATGCTTTTGAATTGTGTTGGAGAATACCCTTGAGAATACTGTGGACTGCAAGAAGATCCAACTAGTCAATCCTAAAGGATATCAACCCTGAATACTCATTTGGAAGGACTGATGCTAAAGCTGAGGTTCTAATACTTTGGCCACCTGATACGAAGAGCCAACTCACTGGAAAAGACCCTGATGATGGGGAAAATTGAAGGCAAAAGGAGAAAGGGGCAGCAGAAGATAAGATGGTTAGATAGCATCACTGGCTCAATGGACATGAATTTGAGCAAACTCCGGAAGACAGTGAAAGACAGAGGAGTCTGCAGTGCTGCAGTCCAGGAGGTTGTAAAGAGTAGGACACAACCTACCTGTTGACCACCACCACCACCACCACCACCACCACCACCACAGTGAAACATCATAGAAGGAAGAAGCACACAGAAAGGATCACTGGAAAGTGTCTTAAAAGAGACATCTGGAAATGACTAGGAAATGAGGGCTGGGCTGCCACTGACCTATTTCTCTCAGCCACAGGGCAGGGGCCACTGCAGTCCCAGTGGCCTCTGCTGCAGAAGACATAGCTGCCTGCTCCACAGAGGACACTGGAACTTTTGCCACTGAATTATCTGACGCTCATGGTCAGAGTGGATACCCTGGTGAGTATGAAGCTACTGGTTAACACCCTTGGCAGGAGCTGTTGTGCTGATCCAGAAGCAGGGCTGCCACACCCCCTAAACCTGTGCCAGCATTTCAGACCCTGACTCCACCACTACACCATGTACTCCTGTGTCTCAGGCACTAGAAACAACTTCGCTATAGACATGCCAGTTTGACAGAACCACAGCCATTGTCTACATGTGCAGCCAGGCAGATTCCATGGCTGCTCCCTGCACAGCCACATATCTCAAACAAAAGCCAAGGCTGCTGAGGCTATCCAATCACCCAGACCCCAGAACCACTGTCACTCCAAAAGTGCCTGCATACAACACCCCAGGTCTGTGGATCCTCAACAGATGCACACACCTCAGACACCAGTGCCACTACAACTAATCAGGTACCCAACAGTCGATAGGCACCAAGAAGGATCCCCTTGGTGACAAAGTCCTCTGGGAGAAAAGAGATCAGGAGTTCGCTAGCAGCCTTCTCCACCACTTTGGACACCCTCAGCTTTGCTGACTGAGGAATCTTGATTATCTTTACTGACAGACTTCAGGTGAAGAAGCTGCACACAGAACAACATAGTTGGGTCTTCCACAGAGCCAGAATGGCCACAGCCCAAACTTGAACCCACCACAGATTGAGATCTTCCCACACCAAAAACTGTAATGTGAAGCCTGGAAGAAATGACTAAACCATCAAATCAGCGTAAAGAAATGCAAGGCTACAGGAAACACACAAAAAATCAAAGAAACATGAAACCAATACAGAAATACCATAATTTATCAGAAACCACACTCAAGGAAATGGAGACCTATAAAGGGTCAAAGAGTTCAAAATAATTGTTTGACCACAGTTCAGTGAAGCAACAACAAAGCAACAATTCAACAAAGTAAGGTAAACAATATATAAACAAAGCAAGTTGTTTAACAAAGAGACAAAAATGAAAAAGCAGGTCTTCACTGGTGGCTCGGTCAGTAAAGATTCTGCCTCCAATGCGAGAGACCTGGGTTCAGTCCCTGGGTTGGGAAGATCCCATGGAGAAGGAAATGGCAACCCACTCCAGTATTCTTGCCTGGAGAATTCCATGGACAGAGGAGCTTGGTCGGCTACAGTTCATGGGGTCGTAAAGAGTCGGACATGACTAAGTGACTAACGATACCGGCACTCACTGAACTCATGAAGGTTGGCTGAGAGGAACAGGACTGAAGAATCGCCCCCAGTGATATTGGAGGTTCTGGTATGCCCACTCTCCAAAAAGGCCCATAGATGTGAAGAATCAACAGATAAATTGATAAATGAATATGTGGGAAATCCCTATCACATCATTGATGGGATTCTTAATATGATACAACAGGGAGCTAAGAAGACATATCAAAATAAGAAATGGAACAATACAAGATCATTACATATATTTATAATCAAACACTTTCATGCAGACACAGAACAACTATATCCTCTTAATACCAGTCGAGTGTCAACTAGTACATGGGAAAGGCTGTTTTTACATTGACTGTCCTTATTGCACTGATCCTTTAGCAGAATTATTCTACTTGGTCTCCAAAAGAAAACATTCTACTATGCTGAAATAGCGCAAACAACTTATGCTTTTACAGTCTGCTCTTACCTATTACCAGAACAATTTATGTATTCTTACACCTTTGGACTTCTATGGGTATTAAAAACTTGAATAACTAAAGTTATGAGAACCAAGATGGTATATATATGAAGTATACACCTTCAGTTCAGTTCAGTCACTCAGTCATGTTTGACTCTGTGACCCCATAGACTGCAGCATGTCAGGCTTCCCTGTCCATCATGAACTCCCGGAGCCTGTTCAAATTCGTGTCCATCGAGTCAGTGATGCCATCCAACTATTCCATCCTCTGTCATTCCCTTTTCCTCCTGCCTTCAGTCTTTTCCAGAATCAGGGTCTTTTCCAGTGAGTCAGTTCTTTGCACCAGGTGGCCAAAGTATTGGAGCTTCAGCTTCAGCATCAGTCCTTCCAATGAATATTCAGGACTGATTTCCCTTAGGATTGACTGGTTTGATCCCCTTGCAGTCCAAGGGACTCTTTTAAGAGTCTTCTCCAACACCACAGTTTAAAAGCATCCATTCTTCAGTGCTCAGCTTTCCTTATGGTCCAACTCTCACATCCACACATGACTCCTGGAAAAACCATAGCTTTGACTAGATGCACCTTTGTTAGCAAAGTAAGGTCTCTGCTTTTTAATATGCTGTCTAGGTTGGTCAAAGCTTCGCAAGCGTCTTTTAATTTCATGGCTGCAGTCACCATCTGCAGTGATTTTGGAGCCATAAAAAATAAAGTCTGTCACTGGAAACAGTTTCCCCATCTATTTGCCATGAAGTGATGGGACCTGATGCTATGATCTTTGTTTTTTGAATGCTAAGTTTTAAGCCAGTCTTTTCACCCTCCTCTTTCACTTTCATAAAGAGGCTCCTCAGTTCCTCTTCGCTTTCTGCTATAATCATCTGCATATCTGAAGTTACTGATATTTCTCCCAGCAATCTTGATTCCAGCTTGTGTTTCATCCATCCTGGTATTTTGCATGATGTACTCTGCATACAAGTTAAATAAGTGGAGTGACAGAATACAGCCTTGATGTGCTCCTTTTCCAACTTGGAACCAGTCCATTGTTCCATGTCTGGTTTTAACTGTTGCTTCTTGACCTGCATACAGATTTCTCAGGAGGCAGGTAAGGCGGTCTGGGTTCCCATCTCTCGAAGAATTTTCCACAGTTTGTTGTGATCCACACAGTTAAAGGCTTTGGCATAGTCAGTGAAGCAAAAGTAGATGTTTTTCTAGAATTCTCTAGCTTTTTCTATGATCCAAGATGTTGGCAATTTGATCTATGCTTCCTCTGCCTTTCCTAAATCCAGCTTGAACATCTGGAAGTTCATGTACTGTTCAAGCCTTGCTTGGAGAATTTTGAGCATTACTTTCCTAGCGTGTGAGATGAGTGCAATTGTGCAGTAGTTTGAACATTCTTTGGCATTGCCTTTCTTTGGGACTGGAATGAAAATTGACCTTTTCCAGTCCTGTGGCCATTGCTGAGTTTTCCAGATTTGTTAGCATGTTGAATGCAGCACTTTCACAGCATCATCTTTCAGAATTTGAAATAGCCCAACTGGAATTCCATCACCTCCATTAGCTTTGTTCATAGTGATGCTTCCTAAGGCCCACTTGACTTCACATTCCAGGATGTCTGGCTCTAGGTGAGTGATCACACTATCGTGGTTACCTGGGTCATGAAGATCTTTCTTATATAGTTCTTTTGTGTATTCTTGCCACCTTTTCTTAATATCTTCTGCTTCTGTTAGGTCCACGTCATTTCTGTCCTTTATTGAGCCCATCTTTGCATGAAATGTTCCCTTGGTATCTCTAATTTTCTTGAAGAGATCTCTAGTCTTTCCCATTCTATTGTTTTCCTTTGTTTCTTTGCAATGTATATCCCTTGGGCATCTATTTTTAACTAAGTGAAAACTAGATGGAAATATGGGAGACCCAGTTGATTTGCAGGAAAGATAATTAAATTTCTGTCAAAAAATTATGACTATGGGCTTAAGCTTTTATTGTCTTTTTGTGCTGTCTTTGTGTTTCGAATGTTCAAACATATAACTGGTGTATTAGAAGAAGAGTATAAATATCTGTTGAAAAGGGGTAGTATCAATAATCTGATGATATTATCAATCTTTTTGGGGGGAGTAATTATTTCCCAATGTTGTGTTAATTTCTGCTGTACAACAAAGTAAATTAGCCATATGTATAGGAATATCCCCTCCCTGTTGAGCCTCCCTATTTCTTACCTTGTTTAACTGAAAGTCAATCACTTGGAATTCTGTTTAGATTGAAAGTCCTTGGTACATTCTTATGTTATGGCTATTAAAAATCATTCCAAAGCAGCTACACTGGAATATAATTAAGAAATGCTCTGACTAGTCTCAGAAAACCATACAATAAAAATGGAAATTTCACGTACTTGCAAAAACTCTGAGTTGGTAAAATTACCTTCATCTGTTGGGGATTATGTTTACCTTAGTAATACAATCATGACACTCATTTAAAAGAAACAAACAAGAGCTTCCCTGGTGGTCCAGTCTTTAAGAGTCCACCTGTCAAAGATCCCTGGTCCAGGAAGATTCTACATGGCCTATAGCAACTGAGCCCCTGCACAACTACTGAGCCCATGCTCCTAGAATCTGTGCTCCACAAGAAAAGAAACCACTGCAATGAGAAACCTACACACCACAAGGAAGAGCAGTCCCCGCTCATTGCAACAAAGACCTACATAGCCAAAACTAACCAAATAAAAATGTGTTTTAAAAAAGAAAGCAAACAAACAAATGGACCCAAACAGAAGTTCTGCTGCTGAAGAATACAATGAAATAAAGCACATGAAGACAGTATCAATAGCCAAATTTTATTAAGCAAAATAAGTCTAGGAACTTGAAAACAGGTGTTCTAATTATCCAGTGAGGAGAAAAGAGAGACTAAGATGAAGTGAAGAAAGCATACACGGATTATGAAACAAAAAGCAAAACACTATTTGTATTTTCAGAGTCCTGGAAAGAGCAGACAGAGAGAAAGGGGTAGCAAGCACATTTAAAGAAACAATGATTGAAAACTCTCTAACTAGAGAGAAAAGAGTACACATCCAGATACATGAGGCTCACAGGTTCAATCAAAAACTTCATTGAAGCATATTATAATAAAATGGTCAAAAAGCAATTACAGTGAATTCCCTGGAGGTCCAGTAGTTAGGACTGGGCACTTTCACTGCTGGGGCCTAAGTTCAATCCCTGGCCAGGGAACTAAGATCCCAAAGCCTCAAGGTGTGAGGTGTGTCTGGGAGCGGTGGGTCGGGGAGGAGTGAGGGTGGGGGGTGGGGGTGGGGCCGGGTATTACATACTAGTCATAAAAAGAATGAAATAATGCTATTTGCAGCAACATGGATGAACCTAGACGTTATCATACTAAGTGAAGTAAGTCAGAGAAAAACAAATATATGTGATGTCACTTATATATAGAATCTAAAAAAAAAAAGTACGAATGAACTTTATTTACAAAATAGACACAGACTCAGATAAAACAAACTCATGGTTACCAAAGCAGAAGTGAGGGAGGGATAAACTGGGAGTATGGGATTAACAGATGCACACTACCATGTATACAATAAACAATGATGTACTGTACCGCACAGGGAACCTTATTCAATAACTTATAGTAAACTATTTAATGGAAAAGAACTGAAAACACATGGATGTATACATATATATGTATAACCAAATCACTTGCCCTATGAGAGTTCAGTACAGCAAGGATTGGGGTTGGAGAGAAAAGAGGGCAGTGCCAACACCCCAGCCTTCTACCTACCACAACTATACAGAAACCTGGGAAAACTAGCAGTGCCGATACCACGTGAGGCCAGAGCACCTCCTTCAGAAAGGTGGGATGAGGCAGGATACAGAGCCCAGCCCAGGTCACTGGGGAAGTTGAGTCTTACCCAGTGAAGATATAAGTATGTAGTTCTCCAGCATCACATCCAGATACAGGAGTCTCTGAGTCTCATCAAGGAGTCTCCATTCCCCCTGGGAGAAGCGCACAGCAACATCTGGAAAGGTCACACCACCCTGTCATGAAGGGGACAGATGAAAGCTTGAACATTATCCCTCTGAGAACCCACAATCCACGTCTGCACAAATCTATTCCAGATATTCTCCACCAGAGCTCCCAACCTAAGAGAAAATGCCAGGCCCTGGTGCCACTGTCTCCTCACAGCCCATTAACCAATGTGCTCAGCCCTCAGCAGTCACTAGGTGGAAGGGGTGGTGGTGCACACAGATGCCATCTAAACTCTGAGCTTGGCCTGCAATCTCACCACCTGCCACCAGTCCTTCCTTCCATATTTGCCACCCTAAAACCAGACATGAATTTCACATCCCCACAGCTTTCTTCAACTTCTTTACTGCCAGCTTTGCCCTTTCAACCACCACAACACTTGTCTCTCCACTCAACCTTTGTAAAAAACCCAGCCCTAAAAATCTCCCCACAAGACATCACTTCAGTTCAGTTCAGTCGTGTCCAGCTCTTCGCGACCTCATGGACTACAGCACGCCAGGCTTTACTGTCCATCACCAACTCCCAGAGTGGACTCAAACTCATGTCCTTTGAGTTGGTGATGCCATCCAACCATCTCATCCTCTGTCATCCCCTTCTTCTCCCACCTCAATCTTTTCCAGCATCAGGGTCTTTTCCAGTCAGTCAGTTCTTCGCATCAGGTGGCCAAAGCATTGGATTTTCAGTATCAGTCCCTCCAATGAATAGTCAGGACTGATTTCTTTAAGGATTGACTGGTTTTATCTCCTTGCAATCCAAGGAACTCTCAAGAGTCTTCTCCAACACCACAGTTCAAAAGCATCAGTTCTTCACTGCTCATCTTTCTTTATAGCCCAACTCTCACATCCATACATGACTACTGGAAAAACTATAGCCTTGACTAGATCGACCTTTGTTGGCAAAGTAATGTCTCTGCTTTTTGATATGCTGTCTAGGTTGGTCATAGCTTTTCTTCCAAGGGGCAAGCATCTTTTAATTTCATGGCTGCAGTCACCATCTGCAGTGATTTTGGAGCCCAAGAAAATAAAGTCTGTCACTGTTTCCATTGTTTCCCCATCTATTTGGCATGAAGTGATGGGACTGGATGCCATGATCTTAGTTTTCTGAATGTTGAGTTTTAAGCCAGACGTAGTGACTCATAAATGACATCTGCCCCAGACCTTATCCACTAGCAAGACTAAAACATCCCAGATCCCATCAAAATTCATCACAAAATCCTGAAGAAGCCATATAGTATTAAATAAGCAGTAGCCCCAGCCTCACTGCCTTCTTGTCTCAATTACTCCTGGGTCTCCTCAGCCATTTTTCCTCCACTCATCCCACAAACATATCCAGGCCCTGAGCAAAAGAACCACTTCTCAGGACACACCTGTCTTTCTGACCAACTAATATCATGCCTACTATAACCTGCATTCCCCTGCTAAATGTGATCCACAGCTCCACGCTTCTCCACACAACAGTCATCACTTTTGAGAATTTCCATTCCTGAACACCTTCCCAGTTTTCCAGACCTGCCTAGTCAACTGCCCACTTGTTGCCTACACTCAGTCTTCTCTGAAACATCTCAGACTCTTAACAGAGCGAAAACAAACATAATATTTCCAAGGAAAATTAATCTGCTGTTAAGGTCCCCATCCAGTTGATGGGCCTTCCATCCCTTCATCTACTAGGAACCCTGAAGGTCATCCATCGCTACTTCCTTTCTGTCACCAAAAAGACTCACAATTTGGCTTGGCCCGTCTCCAAAAATGGATCCAGAATTCCTGAGACATCAAGGGCAGTCCCTCTGGTCCATGAATACTCAATTTAGTTCAGTTCAGTCACTCAGTCGTGCCCGACTCTTTGCGACCCCATGAATCGCAGCACGCCAGGCCTCCCTGTCCATCACCAACTCCCGGAGTTCACTGAGACTCACGTCCATCGAGTCAGTGATGCCATCCAGCCATCTTATCCTCTGTCGTCCCCTTCTCCTCCTGCCCACAATCCCTCCTAGCATCAGAGTCTTTTCCAATGAGTCAACTCTTCGCATGAGGTGGCCAAAGTACTGGAGTTTCAGCTTTAGCATCATTCCTTCCAAAGAAATCCCAGGCTGATCTCCTTCAGAATGGACTGGTTGAATCTCCTTGCAGTCCAGGGGACTCTCAAGAGTCTTCTCCAACACCACAGTTCAAAAACATCAATTCTTCAGCGCTCAGCCTTCTTCACAGTCCAACTCTCACATCCATACATAACCACAGGAAAAACCGTAGCCTTGACTAGACGGACCTTTGTTGGTAAAGTAATGTCTCTGCTTTTGAATATGCTATCTAGCTTGGTTATATCTTTCGTTCCAAGGAGTAAGCGTCTTTTAATTTCATGGCTGCAATCACCACTTGCAGTGATTTTGGAGCCCCCCAAAATAACGTCTGACACTGTTTCCACTATTTCCCCATCTATTTCCCTTGAAGTGATGGGACCGAATGCCATGATCTTCGTTTTCTGAATGTTGAGCTTTAAGCCAACTTTTTCACTCTCCACTTTCACTTTCATCAAGAGGCTTTTGAGTTCCTCTTCACTTTCTGCCATAAGGGTGGTGTCATCTGCGTATCTGAGGTTATTGATATTTCTCCCGGCAATCTTGATTCCAGCTTGTGCTTCTTCCAGTCCAGCGTTTCTCATGATGTACTCTGCATATAAGTGAAATAAGCAGGATGACAATATACAGCCTTGACGTACTCCTTTTCCTATTTGGAACCAGTCTGTTGTTCCATGTCCAGTTCTAACTGTTAGGCTACCACAATTAATCATTCCATGCCTCCTGCTACCCCTCCCCCTATTTACTTCTATAGTCTGTTCTCTTCTCTGCAACTAATTGGAGTGTCTTTTGATTTCGGTAAGACTACCTCCTGCCTGCAATTCAAACCTCTCATTACTTGTATAACAAATTGCCAATTTCTCAGGCAGCAACACTGCAAGCCTGACTCTGGCCTCACCACATCTGGCTTCTAAAGGAAAACAGAGAAGTTGTACCAGGGTTCCGGCTAGTCTGACCTACAAGCCTCTGCATTTCGGGGTCCCTCTGTCTGTCACGCTCTCCCATTAGCCACCATGCGGTCAGAAATGACCTGATAACCGCTTCACCATCCTGAATCCCGGGGCCTGAGCTGCAGGCAAGTGAGTATGGGCCCCAGACTTAAGTGTCTGGTGCAGCATGGCCTTCCCAGCGTGGCGACAGTGGTAAAGAATCACCCTGCTCAGGGCTGGTGCACTGGGATGACCTGAGGGATGGGATGGGGAGGTAGGTGGGAGGGAGGATTCAGGATGGGGGACACATGTACACCCATGGCTGATTCATGTGAATGTATGGCAAAAACCATTACAATATTGTAAAGTAATTAGCCTCCAATTAAAATAAATAGATAAAAATTTAAAAATGTGTTGTAAGTCAGAAAGCCTTTTCTATGTCTGAAGCTTGGAACTGGAAAAAAAAAAAAATGTATTAAATATAGCCTCTTGCTTTCCTTCCTTAGAACAACACCATGGAGTAAGAGGCAGACTGCTTGAGATTAAGTTCTAGGGTACTGGACACCAGCTATGAGTCTCTACAACGTGCTTAATAGTGAAGTGAAGTCGCTCAGTCGTGTCCGACTCTTTGCGACCCATGGACTGTAGCCCACCAAGCTCCTCTGTCCATGGGATTCTCCAGGCAAGAACACTGGAGTGGGTTGCCATTTCCTTCTCCAGGGGATCTTCCCAACCCAGGGATCGAACCCAGGTCTCCCACATTGCAGGCAGATGCTTTAACCTCTGAGCCACCAAGGAAGCCCTTAAATACAAGAATACAGTCTCTCAGAAAACCTCCTATAGAGACACAGAACTTCAGATCCAAGTACTAACATCAAAGATTTCAAAGGGAGGAAAGGAAGCCAGGTTGAAAGAAGAAGAGGGAGGAGGCGGGAGAGGGGAGTTAAAGGGGTGGCCTTACAAATGTCTCCTGCCACCTACAGATACCCAGGCGTTATGGGACTTTTCCCTGGGCCTCCAGAGATGGGAGGACTGGAACTCGGCCCTACCACAAATCAGACCAGACCAGAACCAGAATTCGAGTTCTCTGCCAAGAGGAGGTGATCAGTCTCCAATCCTCAGCTCAGGCTGAGGGCCCTTCGACCAGATTCTTGCGTCCAGGACCAGGAGACTAGAAAAATGGTGAAGGATAGGAAGGGTTAAGGAGAGGAAAGAGAGAGGGAAGGGGGGAGAGTGCTAAAGTTTCCTTCTCTATAAAACAGTTATCACCTACTTCACACGATTACTATTAAGATTAAATAACATATATTGAGGGTTTAAAACAGTTCATGGTAAGCACTGTGTGTTTATGTTATTTTTGTGACCGTTGTTACTATCATTGCTATTTACATATTCTAGTCCCTCTGCTCTGGAGAAGGCGATGGCACCCAACTCCAGTACTCTTGCCTGGAAAATCCCATGGACGGAGGAGCCTGGTAGGCTGCAGTCCATGGGGTCGCAAAGAGTCGGACAAGCCTGAGCGATTTTACTTTCACTTTTCACTTTCATGCATTGGTGAAGGAAATGGCAACCCACTCCAGTGTTCTTGCCTGGAGAATCCCAGGGACAGGGAAGCCTGTTGGGCTGCCATCTATGGGGTCGCAGAGTCGGACACGACTGAAGTGACTTAGCAGCAGCAGCCCCTCTGCTCAGGATGTATTTTCTTTCTTACTTCACTCGGCAAAATACTTCTCCTTTTTCTAAACCTGACTCAAAAAAACTGTCCTGAACTTTTAAAACAATGTCCTTTTTCAGTGCTATCTTAACAACCTTTATATATATAGTTATTAACAAAATTACCCTGAAATTATCTATTTGAATGTCATACGCCTGTACACACTTGCCTCCTTCCTCCCCCCTAAATTCCCGAAGAACACGTGTCCCTTCTCCATTTGTTCCCTAGAACTGATGCACAACTTATGTATTAGGGATCCACACCCACCCCCCAAAAAAAGAACCCTCCTGCCAATGCAAGAGACACAGGAGACGCGGGTTCAATCCCTGTGTCGGGTCCCGGGAGTAGGGAATGACAACCCCCTCCAGTATTCCTGCTTGGAGAATCCATGGACAGAGGACATGGAGGGCTACGGTCCATATGGTCGCAAAGAGTCGGACACGACTGAAGCGACTTAGCACATACGCACGGGGCGAGGGCGGTGAGGGCCGGGAGAAGAGCGTTTACCTGAGGTGGGTCCCGCAGCGCCGCCGCAGCCATCGGACTCTGCCTTGCGAGGGACGGGAGTGTTGGTCCGTACCCCGGGTCTGGCGAGTGCAGCCGGGACAGTGCCTTCTCTCAGACCTTCCCGTCCCCGACCAGCGAGCCAACAGGAGAGACGCCAAAAAAAGGGGCAAGCAGGCTGGCTAGGCGGGTGTCCCCTTCGCTCCTCACCATTCCATGAGGACAACCATACCCAACGGAGCACAACGGTTTCCCGGTAGCCTACCCTCCTCCAAAGGATGCTCTAAGCAGATTGAGCGCTAGGCGAGGAGACCGGAAATCCCTCCCCTGACGCATGCTCACTGGGGGAAAGTCTTCATCCTCATCCCTCATTGGTTCAACGCTGATGTCGCTCTGCCTAGGCTCTTCCTGGTAGTGTGGTTCTGGGTGCTCTGGAGACCCCGTGAAAGGGTGTTTGCCATCCTTAACTTCCAGAGCATTTCCTGTCAGCTACCCGAAGAATTTGGGGAAATGGTTCTCCTCCCCAGAGGGAGGAGCTTTACTCCTTAAAGATGTGAAGAGACATTCATTTAGACTCCTCCCAAGCTCATCCTGCTCTCAGAGGACAAGTCTATTAGACTTTTCCAACTTCTGTTACTGTGGGCAGGCAATGTTGCCCACATTCCTGATCCCATTCCAGTTCTAAAAGAAACAAAGCCACAGCCACGGCTGCTGTTCCCCAAAGGTGTTCCCTGAGGGGAAATCAGGATGCAGCCAGGCAGGAAGCATTCTGTGCCTGGGACAATGAGCCTTGATAGTTAAGATGCATATCTAAGGACTAGTGTTAAGAAGCCCAGATTCTTGCATCCTCTCACACACAGAAGAAAAGCACTAAAATCATTAACTTGAGTTGTCTGTTCTTTGTGATTATCAGTGATCCTTTAATGGTCAACTGCCTGTTTTTTCCAGCAAAAAAGCAAAAAACAAAAAGCACCTTCTCTATATCCCAGCTTCTCCCTTACCTCTATGGAGCAGTTCCTCAGAGCTGTGTGAGAGATTGTTACTAGAGTTAAAATTGTGAGTAACATCCCTGAATAGAACAACTTGCAACTTTTGGGTTGTGTCTTCCGCTTCAATCCACAACTGAGGTATGAGGGACATCGTTCAATAGAGCCATTTGGGCATAAATGAATCCGTGGGTTGGCAGAAAACTGGTTATTGCTCTCAAATGTTTGTAGCCTCAAGCATTAGAGTCACTTTTGGGAGTTTCAGTGTGAATTGCTAGGAACAACAGAAAAGATCCCTTTCAGGTCCTGACTGGCAAGAAAAAAAAAATCAACTGGGTAAATTTAAAAAGTTTAATTGTCTTTATTGATTGGTTCACTAATTAAGCATCAACCCTTCTAGCGAGCAGGGGGGAATTCTGAAGGGCTACAGAGAGGAAAACGTTTTTTCTTAAATAGGAAAAGGAAGTCATTAATAAATAGGATGCTTTCAGGTTTAGATAACCTACCTATGGAGAATGGAAGGGGTCTAGGTGCCAGATTGCCTCATCTTCATTTGAGGGTGTTGGAGAGGGCCTCATGTGACATATTACTTCATTGGTAATAACAAGAAAATTATTTTTTTTTTAAAACTTTAAACTTTTTATTTTGTTTTAGGGTATAACTGATTAACAATGTTGTAGGAGTTTCAGGTGAACAGTAAAGGGACTCAGCCATACTTATGTTAGGGGAAGCACACTGATTGAAACCACCCACCCTGAGCAGGCACCATAGAAACCATTTGCATGAGTTGTTTTATGACCGGAGATCCTGATAAGGAATACAGAACTAATAAGCCACCACCAACCAGAAGAGTTCAGGAAAGGTTGAAAGGAGACACTACGTGTCCGTCCACTTCCCAGAATCCCTCTCGCTAGCATCCATCTTGAGCAATGCATGCACCACCAGGAAAGACTGAATTAGAATGATTGTCCAAAGACCACCTGGAAACTAATCCCATCACCATAAAACTCGAGACTGTGCGCCATGTGGCAAAGCAGTTCTCCTGGGTTCCCTTACCCTACTGCTCTTCACCTGGGTGCCCTTTCCCAATAAAATCTCTTGCTTTGTTAGCACATGTGTCTCCTCGGACAATTCATTTCCGAGTGTTAGACAAGAGCCCAGTTTTGGGCCTTGGAAGGGGTCCCCCTTCCTGCAACAATAGGTCCTCATTTCAACCAGAAAATTCTTAACTGATTAGTTAAGGCTACATTTCCAGAGAAAGTTGAAGCGTCGATTAGGTTAGGTATTAAGGCCCGGTTTGGTGTCATGGCCTATCATAAGTAACTTCATATTAAGCCTGTGGTTTTCTTGTGAACAGATGGTGGGTCACTGAAGCAGAACCAGGTCTGCTTCTGATCCTACACAAAACCTCTCTCTTGCCTGTACAATTAGGAATTTTCTCACTCATTGAGGAACACTTTTATCTATTGTAATACTCTCTATTCATATCCCCAGATACATGCAGTTCCTCTGAGCAATCAAACAAAAATCAACTAGACTGAAATTGTTTTGGGCACTACATAGAAGCTTTGATTTTCAGTTGGAGTGCATGTGCAAAAGGGAGCATCTGAACCCTGAAATAAAAGGGTTTCTGAACCCATGGATTTCATCTTCTAGGTAGTGATCATTATTTCTGCAAGCCTTGGTGTAACATTTTGTATGTGAAGTTGAGATTATCTCAGAAAAACTGTCACAAAATATGCATTTCAGAAAGTAGTTAATAATGTTTATGTAGTTCTTTAAAGATAGTAGCGGGGCTTCCCTATTGGCTCAGTGGTAAAGAGCCCTCCTGCCACTGCAGGAGACTTGGGTTGGATCCTGGGCTTAGGAAAATACCCTGGAAAAAGAAGTGGCAACCCACTCCAGTATTCTTGCCTGGGAAATCCCATGAACAGAGGATCCTGATGACAGTCCACAGAGTCACAAAAGACTCAGATACGACTTAGTAAACAACAACAAAGATAGTAGCAGAAATAGCTCTAAGGACACATCAGTAAAGGCTGAAAAAACTTAACACCTCAAGGTTTGGAGGAGGCTCTGTGAAGTCAGGAAATACAGAATCAAGCTGAGCATGTAACTGTCTTAAACTTTGTTCAATGTATAAATTTTGTCTCCAAAACGTGATTCTTCTTCATCCCTGAAAACATGGAGCAATACTACTTTGCAGTGAGAGTTAAAGAGGACATTAAGAGTATTTGGAATAGTAAAAATAAGAGGGAAACTGAGGTATCATGTGTCGTGGTCTGGGCACGGGTTGGAAAAGAATTTCCAGACAGGAGACAGGATGAGAGGAAAATAGTTTATTAGAGTGGGAGACGCTGTTAGAATAGTGGGCCAGGTCAAGGGAAAACCGACGTTGAACGTTCTTAGTCCAATTTTATACCCAGGGTACAAGGAGTGGGATAGGGATCTTGCAGGTCATTTGCTGATTGGATGAGGCACTTATACTGAGTTGGTTGGGGGGGGAGGAATGGGGAATAAGGCAAATATCTTCTCCCTATGGGTAGGAGGGGAAACGGATTATGCTGCTGCTGCTAAATCACTTCAGTCGTGTCCGACTCTGTATGACCCCATAGACGGCAGCCCACCAGGCTCCCCCATCCCTGGGATTCTCCAGGCAAGAACACTGGAGTGGGTTGCCATTTCCTTCTCCAATGCATGAAAGTGAAAAGTGAAAGTGAAGTCGCTCAGTCGTGTCCGACCCTCAGCGACCCCATGGACTGCCGCCTTCCAGGCTCCTCCATCCATAGGATTTTCTAGGCAGGAGTACTGGAGTGGGGTGCCATTGCCTTCTCCGAAACGGGTTATACTTTTCCATTAATAGTTACAACATGGGGGAGGGAAGGACAATAAGGGTCTGGTTTTTCCATTCCTGCACTCCAAGACCCTCCTTGGTTATCTGCTCTTTCATCCTTGGGTCACCACATCATGTTTATTCACTGCTCTAACAAATGATCATTGAGCACACACTTGAGTTTCAGGAACTTTTTCTAGGTGCATGGGAGAAATTCAGGCACAGGAGAAACAAAGAGCCCTGCTTTGGTGCAGCTTCTATTATGCGTAAAGAAAACAACAAAAAACAAAAAATAAGAGATACTAAATTACATAGTATGTTAGAATATGGTAGGTGCAATGGAAACAGGTGATTTTGCTGAGCAGAAGGGATGGGATGTAATAGCACAGGAAACAGTAAGTCCTCCTTAATAAGAGCGCCACTGAGCAAGGATAAGCCCTGTGGGTTTTTATGTCATTGTTGTCTGTTAAAAGATAAGTGTCCTACATTAAGATTTTGAAGAGATCATTTGAGCAAACATCAATTCAAACTGGACAGCCCCAAACCTAACTAATGGAAAGGATTTTGGAGAACAGGAAGGGAAGCAAAGTAAGGAAATAATTCCATTGGTTGTAGCTTAAGGGACAGCCTTATTTGGGAAAGTCTAAAGGGGTGTTTGTGATTGGTTGTTCTTAAGTTTCTATTTCTCTCCTTGGAGACATTTATAAGAATTTACTCTGGCTCAAGTTTTGTTTTGCTTACAAGGCAGTTAAAGCATTGGAACCAACTCTGTCTGATAGCTTTCTTGTTTAATTACACTTCCAAGCAAAAGAAGCAAATGGCTACATAGCTTCAGTGTGTGGGGCTCACACAGTGGTCCTTGGCAGTAGAGGTCTGGTCCTTTTTTTTTTTTTTTTTTTAGGTCTGGTCCTTATAGACTTGAGCCCGCTTGGATCACTGCAGAGACTGGGGGTGGAGGAGGGGCTGTCCATTAGAAACCTTAACTCTGCTGCTCTCTGAGTCTGCAGATCAACAGCCCCATGGTCCAGGGCTAGGAAGGAGGCAGCCTGGCTTTCCTTGAACACCTTCTCACAGTTTCCTCTCCGTGAAGGAGTCTTTTGGGCCTAGAAAAGAAAACAACAGTTTCAAAGGCCCTTGCTGAATCATCTAACTTCGGAGAAAACAAAACAGAACTTTAGGTCCCAACCTGATGCCCCAGGACGGTTGCATCTATCTGGGACTTATCACCCCCTGTCCAGAAACCTTCCACCCCTTACACCTGCCCAGAAGACTTATCACCCCCTGCCCAACTACAAATGCCATCTCAACTAAAAAATACCCAAAACGTCCCACCTGATTAACGTTTCCCTTATCGCTTCCACAAGCCTCCCTGCAAAAATGGAGCCTCCCTGATCCCTCTCTGCGCTCAGCCTGGTCGTTAGACCGACTGTCGCCCCTCCTTGCCTGAATAAAGGTAACCTACTTTTGTTGAGCATTACTTTACTAGCATGTGAGATGAGTGCAATTGTGCGGTAGTTTGAGCGTTCTTTGGCATTGCCTTTCTTTGGGATCCGAATGAAAGCTGACCTTTTCCAGTCCTGTGGCCACTGTTGAGTTTTCCAAATTTGCTGGCATATTGAGTGCAGCACTTTCACAGCATCATTTTTCAGAATTTGAAATAGCTCAACTGGAATTCCATCACCTCCACTAGCTTTGTTTATAGTGATGCTTTCTAAGGCCCACTTGACTTCACATTCCAGGATGTCTGGCTATAGGTCAGTGATCACACCAACATGATTATCTTGGTCGTGAAGATCTTTTTTGTACAGTTCTTCTGTGTATTCTTGCCACCTCTTCTTGATATCTTCTGCTTCTGTTAGGTCCATACCATTTTTGTCCTTTATCGAGCCCATCTTTGCATGAAATATTCCCTTGGTATCTCTAATTTTCTTGAAGAGATCTCTAGTCTTTCCCATTCTGTTGTTTTCCTCTATTTCTTTGCATTGATCACTGAGGAAGGCTTTCTTATCTCTTCTTGCTATTCTTTGGAACTCTGTATTCAGATGTTTATATCTTTCCTTTTCTCCTTTGCTTTTCGCTTCTCTTCTTTTCACAGCTATTTGTAAGGCCTCTCCAGACAGCCATTTTTCTTTTTTACATTTCTTTTCCATGGGAATGGTCTTGATCCCTGTCTCCTGTACAATGTCACGAACCTCCATCTATAGTTCATCAGGAACTCTATCTATCAGATCTAGTCCCTTAAATCTATTTCTCACTTCCACTGTATAATCATAACGGATTTGATTTAGGCCATACCTGAATGGTCTAGTGGTTTTCCCTACTTTCTTCAATTTAAGTCTGAATTTGAGAATAGGGAGTTCATGATCTGAGGCACAATCAGCTCCTGGTCTTGTTTTTGCTGACTGTATAGAGCTTCTCCATCTTTGGCTGCAAAGAATATAATCAATCTGATTTTGGTGTTGACCATCTGGTGATGTCCATGTGTAGCGTCTTCTCTTGTGTTGTTGGAAGAGGGTGTTTGCTATGACCAGTGCATTTTCTTGGCAAAACTCTATTAGTCTTTGCCCTGCTTCATTCCGTATTCCAAGGCCAAATTTGCCTGTTACTCCAGGTGTTTCTTGACTTCCTACTTTTGCATTCCAGTCCCCTATAATGAAAAGGACATCCTTTTTGGGTGTTAGTTCTAAAAGGTCTTGTAGGTCTTCATAGAACCGTTCAACCTCAGCTTCTTCAGCATTAATGGTTGGGGCATAGACTTGGATTACTGTGATACTGAATGATTTGCCTTGGAAACGAACAGAGATCATCCTGTCGTTTTTGAGATTGCATCCAAGTACTGCATTTCGGACTCTTTTGTTGACCATGATGGCTACTCCATTTCTTCTGAGAGATTCCTGCCCGCAGTAGTAGATATAATGGTCATCTGAGTTAAATTCACCCATTCCAGTCCATTTTAGTTTGCTGATTCCTAGAATGTTGACATTCACTCTTGCCATCTCTTGTTTGACCACTTCCAATTTGCCTTGATTCATGGACCTGACATTCCAGGTTCCTATGCAATATTGCTCTTTACAGCATCGGACCTTGCTTCTATCACCAGTCACATCCACAGCTGGGTATTGTTTCTGCTTTGGCTCCATCCCTTCATTCTTTCTGGAGTTATTTCTCCACTGATCTCCAGTAGCATATTGGGCACCTACTGACCTGGGGAGTTCCTCTTTCAAGTATCCTATCATTTTGCCTTTTCATACTGTTCATAGTGTTCTCAAGGCAAGAATACTGAAGTGGTTTGCCATTCCCTTCTCCAGTGGACCACATTCTGTCAGACCTCTCCACCATGACCCGCCCGTCTTGGGTTGTCATCTCACATGCTAGTAAAGTAATGCTCAAAATTCTCCAAGCCAGGCTTCAGCAATTTGTGAACCATGAACTTCCTGATATTCAAGTTGGTTTTAGAAAAGGCAGAGGGACCAGAAATCAAATTGCCAACATCCACTGGATCATGGAAAAAGCAAGAGAGTTCCAGAAAAACATCTGTTTCTGCTCTATTGACTATGCCAAAGCCTTTGACTGTGTGGATCACAATAAACTGTGGAAAATTCTGAAAGAGATGGGAATACCAGACCACCTGACCTGCCTCTTGAGAAATCTGTATGCAGGTCAGGAAGCAACAGTTAGAACTGGACATGGAGCTACATAGGAAAAGGAGTTCGTCAAGGCTGTATATTGTCACCCTGTTTATTTAACTTATATGCCGAGTACATCATGAGAAACGCTGGACTGGAAGAAGCACAAGCTGGAATCAAGATTGCTGGGAGAAATATCAATAACGTCAGATATGCAGATGACACCACCCTTATGGCAGAAAGTGAAGAGGAACTAAAAAGCCTCTTGATGACAGTGAAAGTGGAGAGTGAAAAAGTTGGCTTCAAGCTCAACATTCAGAAAACGAAGATCATGGCATCCGGTCCCATCACTTCATGGGAAATAGATGGGGAAACAGTGTCAGTCGTTGTTTTTTGGGGCTCCAAAATCATTGCAGATGATGACTGCAGCCATGAAATTAAAAGATGCTTACTCCTTGGAAGGAAAGTTATGACCAACCTAGATAGCATATTCAAAAGCAGAGACATTACTTTGCCAACAAAGGTTCGTCTAGTCAAGGCTATGGTTTTTCCTGTGGTCATGTATGGATGTGAGAATTGGACTGTGAAGAAGGCTGAGCACTGAATAATTTATACTTTTGAACTGTGGTGTTGGAGAAGACTCTTGAGAGTCCCTTGGACTGCAAGGAGATCCAACCAGTCCATTCTGAAGGAGATCAGCCTGGGATTTCTTTGGAAGGAATGATGTTAAAGCTGAAACTCCAGTACTTTGGCCACCTCATGCAAAGAGTTTACTCATTGGAAAAGACTCTGATGCTGGGAGGGATTGGGGGCAGGAAGAGAAGGGGATGATAGAGGATGAGATGGCTGGATGACATCACTGACTCGATGGACGTGAGTCTGAGTGAATCTCGGGATTTGGTGATGGACAGGGAGGCCTGGTGTGCTGCGATTCATGGGGTTGCAAAAAGTCGGACACGACTGAGCGACTGAACTGAACTAAACTGACTTCTGCTGAGGTTGTCTTTCCTCTTTCTGCCTTGGCCCGAACTATACCTTACACTCTGTACATCAGCATCACTTAAGGACCCATTAGAAAAGCTAATTCTCAGTTCAACACTCAGACACCTTGGGAGCAAGGTCCATGTATCAGTGTTTTAAGAAGACTTCAGGTGATACAGATGAATATGTTAAAAAGAATAGGCCCAAAATAGAGTCATTTACTCCTTATGGCAGTAAGCCATGATTTAAGTGCAGTTTTGGCCTTCTGAAGAAACTTAATCAACGACTCCAGAATTTTCTGGCTGGCAGCCATGAGGTAATCTGTCACTAATGCCCTCTCCATCCCCCACAGGAAGAAGAGCAATCTACTTGATAAAACCTCCACCATTCCCTTCCTCCCATCCCACCCCCAAGATACTGTCTCTAAAGTAATCTTTTTCTTTTGCTAATATCATCCTTGCCCCACCCTTCTTCTCGAGTTCCTTTTTGTACAACCCATCAGAGTATCCTTCTAGTTGCTACGTGGGCCATGATTGCCTTATAAAACCAATTAGCTCTCCAAAAAAATATTGTGTTTATTAACACAAGTAATAATATAACAGGAGGAAAAGGGGCAGGGCACAACTTTTGAAAGAATGACATAGCCCAAGTGATCCAACATAAACCGATTAGAATCAAATGGGACCAAGATGGCAGACAAGACTAGACCTTGATCCTCGATCAGCAAGTGAAATGGCACATGCAGAGGTGCCATGACAGTTCCAAGGCACTGTTAAAAGACCAAGGAGTGGGCAGTGGCCCATAGCCTAGAAATCTCCTTCCCTTCCCAAAAATAGTTGGAATAATCCTCCTGATCATTAGCATATGAAATTATCCAGCTTATAAAAACTAACCAGATCACATTTTTGAGGCTACACTGCACTCTGCTATGGCCCATACTCTGTCTGAGGAGTGTGCTTCTCTCTGAATCTGAATAAATCCACTTCTTACCTGTCACTTTGTTTCTCACTGAATTCTCTCTGGGAGGAGACATCAAGAACCTGAGCTCCATTAGGTCCTGAAACCAGATTCCGTGGGTTTTGACTGGGTTTGAGTCCCAGCCACATGGGTTCAAGTCCCAAGCAGGGTTTTGGCTGGGTTTGAGTCCCAGCCACGTGGTTTCAAGTCCCAATCTGTGGCAAATGGTTTCCATAAGACATTCCATTCTCACACTGTGTTTCCTGTGGCCAGGGTGCCTGAGCTTTCTGTCAGTACCATAAATCTACTCTGTGCTTACTCCCTCAGTCTTGTCCAACTCTTTACAACCCTTTGGATTGTAGCCTGCCAGGTTCCTCTGTCCATGGGATTTTCCAGGCAAGAATACTGGAGTGAGTTGCCATTTCCTCTTCCAGGGGATCTTCTCCACCCAGGGATCGAACCTGGGTCTTCTGGGTCTCTTGCACTGCAGGTGTATTTTTTAACCACTAAGCCATCAGGGAAGCCCAAACCTCCTCTATAGATGCAGAATTTTAGAACTATGGTTGCAAAAGTTTATTAGTGCACATTTGTATCTTAATTTAAAAAGCTTAATTTCAAGAAGGCAGACTGGAAGGACCTTGAACTTACCTCCTCTCAGGAACACACCAAAATCACAACTAACTGCTGAACAACTATGGATAAAAAAACTGCAACCTACAGAGAAAGACCTACAGCTAAAGGTACAAGGAAGAAACCACAATGAGATGTAATTATATTCCAATTAAATTTTAAAAAATTAACGTGTAGGGATTTCCCTGGCAGTTATTAAGACTCTGTGCTTTCATTCACAGGAGACAAGAGTTTGATCACTGGCTGGGAACCTAGGATCCTGAATGCCCAGCTGCATAATTAAAAAAAAAATGAAGTGTAGAATCTCGAGTTTGGATTATTATTTCTTTATAAGAAAGTGAAAAACCTCTAGTCATTATACTTGGTACAAGAAAACAATGTTTGCAATAAAATATCTTTTGCCCTAGACTAAAGGCAGAGGAACCAGAGGTCAAATTGCTAACATCCACTGGATCATGGAAAAAGGAAGAGAGCTCCAGAAAAACATCTACTTCTGCTTTATTGACTATGCCAAAGCCTTTGACTGTGTGGATCACAATAAACTGTGGAAAATTCTGAAAGAGATGGGAATACCAGACCACCTGACCTGCCTCTTGAGAAATCTGTATGCAGGTCAGGAAGCAACAGTTAGAACTGGACATGGAACAACAGACTAGTTCCAAATAGGAAAAGGAGTACATCAAGGCTGTATATTGTCACCCTGCTTATTTCACTTATATGCAGAGTACATCATGAGAAACGCTGGACTGGAAGAAACACAAGCTGGAATCAAGATTGCCGGGAGAAATATCAATAACGTCAGATATGCAGATGACACCACCCTTATGGCAGAAAGTGAAGAGGAACTAAAAAGCCTCTTGATGACAGTGAAAGTGGAGAGTGAAAAAGTTGGCTTAAAGCTCAACATTCAGAAAACAAAGATCATGGCATCTGGTCCCATCACTTCATGGGAAATAGATGGGGAAACAGTGAAAACAGTGTCAGACTTTATTTTTGGGGGCTCCAAAACCACTGCAGATGGTGACTGCAGCCATGAAATTAAAAGACGCTTACTCCTTGGAAGGAAAGTTATGACCAACCTAGATAGCATATTCAAAAGCTAAGACATTACTTTGCCAACAAAGGTCCGTCTAGTCAAGGCTATGGTTTTTCCTGTGGTCATGTATGGATGTGAGACTTGACTGTGAAGAAAGCTGAGCACCGAAGAATTGATGCTTTTGAACTGTGGTGTTGGAGAAGACTCTTGAGAGTCCCTTGGACTGCAAGGAAATCCAACCAGTCCATTCTAAAGGAGATCAGTCCTGCGTGTTCCTTGGAAGGAATGATGCTAAAGCTGAAACTCTAGTACTTAGGCCACCTCAGGCAAAGAGTTTACTCATTGGAAAAGACTCTGATGCTGGGAGGGATTGGGAGCTTCAGGAGAAGGGGACGACAGAGGATGAAATGGCTGGATGGCATCACCGACTCGATGCACGTTAGTTTGAGTGAACTCTGGGAGGTGGTGATGGACAGGGAGGCCTGGCGTGGTGCAATTCATGGGGTCGCAAAGAGTCGGACACGACTGAGCGACTGAACTGAATGGCTGTGTGTGTTTGTGTGTTCAACATGCCCCTATACACAGTATTTTTCTTAGTACAGGAAAGTCATTCTTTACCTGAGTGCACTGTAATTTTCTCCATTAACCATGAATCATTGATTACCCACTTGAGGGGGCGCTTGGCCCTTACTTGCAGAGACCGCCGCCTAGAGGCGCCCAAGCTGGAAGCGATGTGGGCTGGTCCAGAGTTCCCGGCGCGCCGGTGGGCGGAGGCCGGAGGAGTCAGCAGATGGTGAGGACGGGGCTGAGACTCTCAAGGGCCTCCCCAGACAAGAGTGAGCCCGAACTCTGGGCAGGACATTGCCTTTGGGCTACGCTGTAGAAAATTCGACCCAGAAGAAGGGAGAACTTAGCTTGGAAGGTCCTACCTATTAATAAATCGCCTTGGCAGGGCCCGGACACTCCTGTGTGTCGCCCGGGTCCCCTCGCCACCCCTGTTCTCCCACCCATCAAAGGACTCAACCTGACTCTGAGCCCCGCCTGACTCGCACCTTCCTCCTCCTGCTGCTGCTGTCCTCCTGCAGGTCCCCTCTAAGATGCGATCTCCAGTCAGATGTGGCCCAGGGGCTGGGAGCAGGAGGGCCTCAGAGGAAAATGGCCTCATCACGTTCCCCTGGGAACCTTCTCCCTGGGCTCCTGCAGGACCTTCTACCGGGTGTCTCTGGGCACCAGCCCTCCTGAGAACCCTCACCAGGACCAGGAGGCCCACAGGGACCCCTCCCATCAATTCAGGTGTCTGGGAAAGCAGCCCCAAATGGTGTTGAGGTCCATGGAGGGTAGCTACCTGTTAGAGACCATCAGTCAGTAATTACAGAAAGGGATAGATGAAAAGAACGCTGAAGAAAGATGTTCAGAGGGTGAGAAGCCCTTACAATGAACCTGGTAAAGGCAAGGACTGTGGCTGTGTTGGGGACCTTTCCAGCCCTCCAGTCTCTCCCGACCCTCTTCCCACTGTCCCTCTAGGGAGGTTGCATATGTGTTCTAGCACCAGATGACTGCTAATGTGAGGCCGATCTGGGTTTCTGCTGATCCTCAAACCTGTTCAGGGAGGGCTCTCACCTCTGGCTGGTCAGGATGTTCTTTCCAGCTGGTGAGGCTTCTGGAACCTCCGAATAGCTCACAGCCCCAGATGCTGATATCTGCCCAGCCTTGTAAAGTCTCCTCCTGCACATGCTAAACTTAGTTTTCTACCAAACATTCAGGGGACCCCAAATAGAATTTTTCAGCTCCTTCTTTGAACACAGCCCATTTTTATGGTGAGATAAATTATACCTTGGAAACTTGCTAGATTTATGGTATTACCGAATACTTCAATGTAACATGGTGATGGTTAATAATGCAGACTGAACGTAAACATGTAATCTTCTCTGGTGGCTCAGTGATGAAGAATCTGCTTGCCAATGCAGGAGAGCCAGGTTTGATCCCTGGGCTCAGAAGATCCCCTGGAGAAAGAAATGACCCATTCAAGTAGCCTTGCCTAGGAAATCTCATGGACAGATGAGCCTGACAGGCTGCAGTCCATGGGGTTGCAAAGAGTCCGACACGACTGAGCATGCACACATATCCAGAAAATGAAACAGTTCTCAGCAATAAAAGGAAGGAACTACTAGTATAAGGCTTATTGAGGACTCTCGAAACAAGACAGCATCACGATGAATTCATGGGAAAAAAGTAAACACTTTATGATTCCAATCAAATAAAAATCTAGAAAATGCAAGCTAATCTACTGTAGAGAAAGTAAGTTGATAGTTGCTGGAATGGTCAGAAAATGCAGGGAGAGAGTTATAAAAGTGCATGAGGTAGGGCTTCCCTGGTGGTTCAAAGGTCAAGAATCTGCCTCCCAATGCAAGGGACACAGGTTTGATCTTTGGTCTGGGAAGACACCACATGCCATAGCACAACTAAGCCTGAGCACCACAACTACTAAGCCAGCGTTCTAGAGCCCTGAGCCACAACACTGAAGCCCACACGCCTAGATCCTGGGCTCCACAATAAGAAACACCTCTGCAATAAGCCTGTGCACCACAACTAGAGAGTAGCCCTCTGAAACTGAAGAGGGCCCTCCTGTGGCAACAAAGATCCAGCACAGCCAAAAGTAAAATAAATAAATCTGTTTTTAAAAAGTGCATGAGGTAAATGTGCAAGCGACAGGCATTATGATCATAGTTTTACAGGTTCATATGTACGGTAAAACTTCTCAAACTGTAAATTTTTTTTCAAAACTGTAAAGTTTAAACATGCACACTTTAATTCCTATCAATTATATTTTAACAGCCCTTTAAAAGTAGTTCAAAATATAAACCTAAATCTCCCACTCTTTTCAGAAAATAAGCTTTGGTCAGTTTTCATTCCAATCCCAAAGAAAGGCAATGCCAAAGAATGCTCAAACTACCGCACAATTGCACTCATCTCACACGCTAGTAAAGTAATGCTCAAAATTCTCCAAGCCAGGCTTCAGCAATACGTGAACGGTGAACTTCCAGATGTTCAAGCTGGTTTTAGAAAAGGCAGAGGAACCAAAGATCAAATTACCAACATCCGCTGAATCATGGAAAAAGCAAGAGAGTTCCAGAAAAACATCTATTTCTGCTTTATTGACTATGCCAAAGCCTTTGACTGTGTGGATCACAATAAACTGTGGAAAATTCTGAAAGAGATGGGAATACTAGACCACCTGACCTGCCTCATGAGAAATCTGTATGCAGGTCAGGAAGCAACAGTTAGAACTGGACATGGAACAACAGACTGGTTCCAAATAAGAAAAGGAGTTCGTCAAGGCTGTATATTGTCACCCTGCTTATTTCACTTATATGCAGAGTACATCATGAGAAACGCTGGACTGGAAGAAACACAAGCTGGATTTAAGATTGCCGGGAGAAATATCAATCACCTCAGATATGCAGATGACACCACCCTTATGGCAGAAAGTGAAGAGGAACTAAAAAGCCTCTTGATGACAGTGAAAGTGGAGAGTGAAAAAGTTGGCTTAAAGCTCAACATTCAGGAAACGAAGATCATGGCATCCGGTCCCATCACTTCATGGGAAATAGATGGGAAAACAGCGTCAGACTTTATTTTTGGGGGCTCCAAAACCACTGCAGATGGTGACTGCAGCCATGAAATTAAAAGACGCTTACTCCTTGGAAGGAGAGTTATGACCAACCTAGATAGCATATTAAAAAGCAGAGACATTACTTTGCCAACAAAGGTTTGTCTAGTCAAGGCTATGGTTTTTCCTGTGGTCATGCATGGATGTGAGAGTTGGACTGTGAAGAAGGCTGAGCACCGAAGAAATGATGCTTTTGAACTGTGGTGTTGGAGAAGACTCTTGAGAGTCCCTTGGACTGCAAGGAGATCCAACCAGTCCATTCTGAAGGAGATCAGCCTGGGATTTCTTTGGAAGGAATGATGCCAAAGCTGAAACTCCAGTACTTTGGCCACTTCATGTCAAGAGTTGACTCATTGGAAAAGACTCTGATGCTGGGAGAGATTGGGGGCAGGAGGAGAAGGGGACGACAGAGGACGAGATGGCTGGATGGCATCACTGACTCGATGGATGTGAGTCTGAGTGAGCTCCGGGAGTTGGTGATGGACAGGGAGGCCTGGCGTGCTGCGATTCATGGAGTTGCAAAGAGTCAGACACGACCGAGCGACTGAACTGAACTAAACTGAAGCCTATATTGGCTCTCTATAACCTCTCCTCCTAGCCAGGTCAGTCTCATGTCCATTGCTTGAAGCAATGAAGGGTGTTTTCACTTGTATCAACACGAATGCTGGCTGGACTGGGCCATGGGATCCATACACCTGGACTATGAGATCTCCCTTCTCTTTATTCTTGTTTTCCTGCCTGCACAGCAATAGCCTTATGAGAATCCAAAATTTTTTAGATTATTTTATCTCACAGTGACCTCTGTCACACTTTCTATGGATCTGAAGGTTGAAGAATTTCTGTGCACAATGATCTTGCATAGCCATAGCCACCAGAACATCTGTGGACACATTTTAATCTTTTTTTTTAATTTATTTTTAAAATGTTATTTATTTTCAGCTGTGCTGGGCCTTCAGTGCTGTGTGGTCTACTCTCTGTTGTGGTGTGCACGTGCAGGTTTCTCACTGCAGTGGCTTCCCTTGCTGTGGACCAAGGGCTCTAGGGTGTGGGCTCAGTAGTTGCAGCTCCTGGGCTCTAGAACACAGGCTCAGTAGTTGTTGCACGTGGACTTAGTTGCTCCAAGGCACATGAGATCTTCCCAGACAAGGGATCAAACCTATGCCTCCTGCATTGGCAGCAGATTCTTTACCACTGAGCCACCAGGGAAGCCCTGTGGACACACTTTTAGAATAGGTACACACCGTTAGGATGGCTGAAGCCTCCTCTACTCTCTATTAATCCAGCCTTCTGGATTACTAATTATGGTCCCCCCCATCCCTTAGTGTTACCAGTGAATTCTGTATTTCAGGACAGGAAATTCCTTTGCAGGATCTGGGGGAGATTCCACTCTTTCAGCCTGAGCATGATGTGATGTCAACAGAACAAGCAAAACATTCATGGTGCTTCCAGAAGCATTGGAGGTTGTGGCAACTGCTCCCTCTTCTGAGTGATTTTTAAAGTAATTTATTCATTTTTGGCTGTGCCAGGTCTTCCTCGATGCTTGGGCATTTCTCTAACTGTCGAGAGCAGGGGCTACTCTCTAGCTGCAGTGTGTGAGCATCTTATTACAGCAGCTTCTCTTGCTGTGGAGCACGGGCTCTAGAGCCCAGGCTCAGTAGCTGTGGCACAGGGGTTTAGTTGCTCTGAGGCGGGTGGGATCTTCCAGGATCAGGAATCGAACCTGCATTTCCTGCATTGGCAGACGAGTTCTTTACCATTGAGCCACCAGCGAAGTCATAGGGTGACTTCTGAACCCACAAAATATTCTGGTATTGAGACCACAAATTAGAACCATGAAGCCCAGACATGTGTCCTACTGGTTGTATTTATCTGCTAGGGCAGCTATAACAAAGCACCACAGACTGGGTGGCTTCAACAAAAGAAATTTCTTTTCCCACAAATTTAGAATCAAGAAATCTGAACTTGTTTCAGCTTCAGTTCCTTCTGAGCCCTTTCTCTTTGGCTGGTAGATAGTGGTCTTCTCTTTAGCTTGAATCTGTGCGCATCTGTATCGAGATTTTCAATAACTTTCATGCCACTGAACTTGGTAAGAAATTAAATTCTAGTGGAAGCCCTAAAGGCTTTATAAAACTGTTACCAAAAGATCAAGGATTAGTTACATGGGAACCAGATATACAGATATAATTTTATGGGTTTGTCTGAAGTATCGGAGAAGGCAATGGCAATGGCAATGGCAACCCACTCCAGTACTCTTGCCTGGAAAATCCCATGGACGGAGGAGCCTGGTAGGCTGCAGTCCATGGGGTCGCTAAGAGTTGGACATGACTGAACGACTTCACTTTCACTTTTTACTTTCATGCATTGGAGAAGGAATTGGCAACCCATTCCAGTGTTCTTGCCTGGAGAATCCCAGGAACGGGGGAGCCTGGTGGGCTGCCATCTATGGGGTCGCAGAGTCGAACACGACTGAAGCGACCTAGCAGCAGCAGCAGCAGCAGTCTGAAGTATTACTGGCTTTTAATCTGTGTTTCCCAGTTAAAAGGAAATATTTACCTTTAAGCTAATAGTGATTTAAAGCAACTTGATAAATCTTTTCTCTCTAGCTGATCCTGCCAAAATTTGGAAACTCTTAGTGAATCTTCTTATTCTCGTGGCATTATGGTTACTTCCTTGGTGGCTCAGATGCTGAAGAATCCACCTGCAATGCAGAAGACTCAGGTTCGATCCCTGGGTAAGGAAGATCCCCTGGAGATGGGAATGGCTACCCACTCTAGTATTCTTGCCTGGGAAATCCCATGGACAGAGGAGCCTGGCTGGCTACAGTCCATAAGGTCACAAAGAGACACGATTTAGCGACAGAGTACATGCCTATGCACTCTGCTTACAGGATTCACTGGTAAGTGTCGCCACCTCCTGGCAAGTTCAGGAATCACATGATATTGGTTACCTTGACAAGAGAGGAGATCCCCCTTCGTGGATCACGGCCTTGTTGAGGTGAAGGGCTCGCATAACTCAACGAAGCTACAAGCCATGCAGTGCAGGGCCACCCAAGACAGAGGGGACATAGTGAAGAGTTCTGACAAAATCTGCTCAACTGGAAGAGGAGGATTAACCTCCCCAGATCGGAAAGAGTCCAATATGCTACCTGGGAAGATCAGATCAGATCAGTCGCTCAGTTGTGTCCGACTCTTTGCAACCCCATGAATCGCAGCACGCCAGGCCTCCCTGTCCATCACCAACTCCCGGAGCTCACTCAGACTCACGTCCGTCGAGTCAGTGATGCCATCCAGCCATCTCATCCTCTGTCGTCCCCTTCTCCTCCTGCCCCCAATCCCTCCCAGCATCAGAGTCTTTTCCAATGAGTCAACTCTTCGCACGAGATGGCCAAAGTACTGGAGTTTCAGCTTTAGCATCATTCCTTCCAAAGAAATCCCAGGGCTGATCTCCTTCAGAATGGACTGGTTGGATCTCTTTGCAGTCCAAGGGACATTCAAGAGTCTTCTCCAACACCACAGTTCAAAAGCATTAATTCTTCGGCGCTCAGCCTTCTTCACAGTCCAACTCTCACATCCATACATGACCACAGGAAAAACCATAGCCTTGACTAGACGAACCTTTTTTGGCAAAGTAATGTCTCTGCTTTTGAATAGGCTATCTAGGTTGGTCATAACTTTCCTTCCAAGGAGTAAGCGTCTTTTAATTTCATGGCTGCAGTCATCATCTGCAATGATTTTGGAGCCCAAAAAAATAAAGTCTGACACTGTTTCCACTGTTTCCCCATCTATTTCCCATGAATTGATGGGACCGGATGCCATGATCTTCGTTTTCTGAATGTTGAGCTTTAAGCCAACTTTTTCACTCTCCACTTTCACTGTCATCAAGAGGCTTTTTAGTTCCTCTTCACTTTCTGCCATAAGGGTGGTGTCATCTGCATATCTGACGTTATTGATATTTCTCCCGGCAATCTTAATTCCAGCTTGTGTTTCTTCCAGTCCAGCGTTTCTCATGATGTACTCTGCATATAAGTGAAATAAGCAGGGTGACAATATACAGCCTTGACGAACTCCTTTTCTTATTTGGAACCAGTCTGTTGTTCCATGTCCAGTTCTAACTGTTGCTTCCTGACTTGCATACAAACTTCTCACGAGGCAGATCAGGTGGTCTGGTATTCCCATCTCTTTCAGAATTTTCCACAGTTTATTGTGATCCACACAGTTAAAGGCTTTGGCATAGTCAATAAAGCAGAAGTAGATGCTTTTCTGGAACTCTCTTGCTTTTTCCATGGTCCAGCGGATGTTGGCAATTTGATCTCTGGTTCCTCTGCCTTTTCTAAAACCAGCTTGAACATCAGGAAGTTCACGGTTCACATATTGCTGAAGTCTGGCTTGGAGAATTTTGAGCATTACTTTACTAGCGTGTGAGATGAGTGCAATTGTGCGGTAGTTTGAGCATTCTTTGGCATTGCCTTTCTTTGGGATTGGAATGAAAACTGACCTTTTCCAGTCCTGTAAGGTAATTACTAATAGCTCCAGAAAGAATCAAGTGTCTGGGCCAAAGGGGAAAGGATGCTCAGCTGTGAATGTGACTGGTGGTGAAGGTAGAGTCCAGTGCTGTAAAGACAGCATCATCCACAATGCACATGAGTTTGAGCAAACCTAGGAAAATAGGGAAGGACATGGGAGCTTGACGTGCTGAAGCCCATGGGGTCACAAAGAGTTGGACACAATTTAGCATCTGAACAACAAACAGAGGAATTCATTCAACTGTTTAGATAGATATCTGACATCAGTCCCTTGGTATGACTTCCCTTGCCTTGAGAGGCCTCTTAGAAGTTCAATCTGGAGGAGGCAGTACTAAGATGGTGGAGGAATAGGACGGGGAGACCACTTTCTCCCCCACAAATTCATCAAAAGTACATTTAAACGCTGAGTAAAATCCACAAAACAACTTCTGAATGCCAGCAGAGGACATCAGGCACCCAGAAAAGCAGCTCACTGTCTTCGAAAGGAGATGTTTTATCAACCGTGCTGTATAGAAGGAGAAGTCTTGAGACTACTGTAAAAATAAGACTGAAAACCAGAAGCAGGAGGCTTAAGTTCAAATCCTGAGAACATCATAGAACACCTGACTCCAGGGAACGTTAAGCAATAGGAGCTCATCAAACGCCTCCATACCTACACTGAAACCAAGCACCACCCAAGGGCCAACAAGTTCCAGAGCAAGACATACCACGCAAATTCTCCAGCAACACAAGAACACAGCCCTGAGCTTCAATATACAGGCTGCCCAAAGTTACTCCAAATCCATTGACATCTCATAACTCGTTACTAGACACTTCATTACACTCCAGAGAGAAGAAACCCAGCTCCACCCACCAGAACACTGACACAAGCTTCCCTAACCAAGAAACCTTGACAAGCCACGGATACAACCCCACCCACAGCGAGGAAACTCCATAATAAAGAGAACTCCACAAACTGCCAGAATACAGAAAGGCCACCCCATACTCATAATATAAACAAGATGAAGAGACAGAGGAATACCCAGCAGGTAAAGGAACAGGATAAATGCCCACCAAACCAGACAAAAGAGGAAGAGATAGGGAATCTACCTGATAAAGAATTCCGAATAATGATAGTGAAAATGACCCAAAATCTTGAAATAAAAATGGAATCACAGATAAATAGCCTGGAGGCAAGGATTGAGAAAATGCAAGAAAGGTTTAACAAGGACCTAGAAGAAATAAATAAGAGTCAGTATATAATGAATAATGCAAAAAATGAGATAAAAAACACTCTGGAGGCAACAAATAGTAGAATAACAGAGGCAGAAGACAGGATTAGTGAAATAGAAGATAGAATGGTAGAAATAAATGAATCAGAGAGGAAAAAAGAAAAACGAATTAAAAGAAATGAGGACAATCTCAGAGACCTCCAGGACAATATTAAATGCCACAACACTCAAATCATAAGAGTCCCAGAAGAAGAAGACAAAAAGAAAGACCATGAGAAAATACTTGAGGAGATAATAGTTGAAAACTTCCCTAAAATGGGGAAGGAAATAATCAGTCAAGTCCAAGAAACCCAGAGAGTCCCAAACAGGATAAACCCAAGGCGAAACACCCCAAGACACATATTAATCAAATTAACAAAGATCAAACACAAAGAACAAATATTAAAAGCAGCAAGGGAAAAACAACAAATAACACACAAGGGGATTCCCATAAGGATAACAGCTGATTTTTCAATAGAAACTCTTCAGGCCAGGAGGGAATGGCAAGACATACTTAAAGTGATGAAAGAAAATAACCTACGGCCCAGATTACTGTACCCAGCAAGGATCTCATTCAAATATGAAGGAGAAATCAAAAGCTTTACAGACAAGCAAAAGCTGAGAGAATTCAGCACCACCAAACCAGCTCTCCAACAAATGCTAAAGGATATTCTCTAGACAGGAGACACAAAAATGGTGTATAAACTCGAACCCAAAACAATAAAGTAAATGGCAACGGGATCACACTTATCAATAATTACCTTAAACGTAAACGGGTTGAATGCCCCAATCAAAAGACAAAGACTGGCTGAATGGATACAAAAACAAGACCCCTATATATGTTGTCTACAAGAGACCCACCTCAAAACAGGGGACACGTACAGACTGAAAGTGAAGGGCTGGAAAAAGATATTCCATGCAGAGATAAAAAGAAAGCAGGAATAGCAATACTCATATCAGATAAAATAGACTTTAAAACAAAGTCTGTGAAAAGAGACAAAGAAGGATACTACATAGTGATCAAAGGATCAATCCAAGAAGAAGATATAACAATTATAAATATATATGCACCCAACGTAAGAGCACCGCAATATGTAAGACAAATGCTAACAAGTATGAAAGGGGAAATTAACAATAACACAATAATAGTGGGAGACTTTAATACCCCACTCATACCTATGGATAGATCAACTAAACAGAAAATTAACAAAGAAACACAAGCTTTAAATGATACAATAGACCAGTTAGACCTAATTGACATCTATAGGACATTTCACCCCAAAACAATGAATTTCACCTTTTTCTCAAGCGCACATGGAAACTTCTCCAGGATAGATCACATACTGGGCCTTAAATCTAGCCTTGGTAAATTAAAAAAAAAAATTGAAACCATTCCAAGCATCTTTTCTGACCACAATGCACTAAGATTAGATCTCAATTACAGGAGAAAAAATATTAAAAATTCCAACATATGGAGGCTGAACAACACACTGCTGAATAACCAACAAATCACAGAAGAAATAAAAAAAGAAATCAAAATACGTATAGAAATGAATGAAAATGAAAACACAACAACCCAAAACCTATGGGACACTGTAAAAGCAGTGCTAAGGGGAAAATTCATAGCAATACAGGCATATCTCAAGAAACAAGAAAAAAGTCAAATAAATAATCTAACTCTACACCTAAAGCAACTAGAAAAGGAAGAAATGAAGAACCCTAGGGTTAGTAAAAGGAAAGAAATCTTAAAAATTAGGGCAGAAATAAATGCAAAAGAAACAAAGGAGACCATAGCAAAAATCAACATAGCCAAAAGCTGGTTCTTTGAAAGGATAAATAAAATTGACAAACCATTAGCCAGACTCATCAAGAAACAAAAGGAGAAAAATCAAATCAATAAAATTAGAAATGAAAATGGAGAGATCACAACAGACAACACACAAATACAAAGGATCATAAGAGACTACTATCAGCAATTATATGCCAATAAAATGGACAACATGGAAGACATGGACAAATTCTTAGAAAAGTACAACTTTCCAAAACTGAACCAGGAAGAAATAGAAAATCTTAACAGACCCATCACAAGCACGGAAATTGAATCTGTAATCAGAAATCTTCCAGCAAATAAAAGCCCAGGTCCAGACGGCTTCACAGCTGAATTCTACCAAAAATTTAGAGAGGAGCTGACACCTATCCTACTCAAACTCTTCCAGAAAATTGCAGAGGAAGGTAAACTTCCAAACTCATTCTATGAGGCCACCATCACCCTAATATCAAAACCTGACAAAGATGACACAAAAAAAGAAAACTACAGGCCAATATCACTGATGAACATAGATGCAAAAATCCTTAATAAAATTCTAGCAATCAAAATCCAACAACACATTAAAAAGATCATACACCATGACCAAGTGGGCTTTATCCCAGGGATGCGAGGATTCTTCAATATCCACAAATCAATCAATGTAATACACCACATTAACAAATTGAAAAATAAAAGCCATATGATTATCTCAATAGATGCAGAGAAAGCCTTTGATAAAATTCAGCATTCTTTTATGATAAAAACTCTCCAGAAACAGGAATAGAAGGAACTTACCTCAACATAATAAAAGCTATATATGACAAACCCACAGCAAACATTATCCTCAATGGTGAAAAATTGGAAGCATTTCCCCTAAAGTCAGGAACAAGACAAGGGTGCCCACTCTCACCACTACTATTCAACATAGTTTTGGAAGTTTTGGCCACAGCAATCAGAGCAGAAAAAGAAATAAAAGGAATCCAAATTGGAAAAGAAGAAGCAAAACTCTCACTGTTTGCAGATGACATGATCCTCTACATAGAAAACCCTAAAGACTCTACCAGAAAATTACTAGAGCTAATCAATGAATATAGTAAAGTTGCAGGATATAAAATCAATACACAGAAATCCCTTGCATTCCTATACACTAATAATGAGAAAATAGAAAGAAAAGAAAACAATTCCATTCACCATTGCAACAAAAAGAATAAAATACTTAGGAATATGTCTACCTAAAGAAACTAAAGACCTATATATAGAAAACTATAAAACACTGATGAAAGAAATCAAAGAGGACACTAATAGATGGAGAAATATACCATGTTCATGGATCTGAAGAATCAATATAGTGAAAATGAGTATACTACCCAAAGCAATCTATAGATTCAATGCAATCCCTATCAAGCTACCAACGGTATTTTTCACAGAGCTAGAACAAATAATTTCACAATTTGTATGGAAATACAAAAAAACCTCGAATAGCCAAAGCAATTTTGAGAAAGAAGAATGGAACTGGAGGAATCAACCTGCCTGACTTCAGGCTCTACTACAAAGCCAATCATCAAGACAGTATGGTACTGGCACAAAGACAGAAATATAGATCAATGGAACAAAATAGAAAGCCCAGAGATAAACCCACGCACCTATGGACACCTTATCTTTGACAAAGGAGGCAAGAATATACAATGGAGAAAAGACAATCTCTTTAACAAGTGGTTCTGGGAAAACTGGTCAACCACTTGTAAAAGAATGAAACTAGAACACTTTCTAACACCATACACAAAAATAAACTCAAAATGGATTAAAGATCTAAACATAAGACCAGAAACTATAAAACTCTTAGAGGAGAACATAGGCAAAACACTCTCCGACATACATCACAGCAGGATCCTCTATGACCCACCTCCCAGAATATTGGAAATAAAAGCAAAAATAAACAAATGGAATCTAATTAAAATTAAAAGCTTCTGCACAACAAAAGAAACTATAAGCAAGGTGAAAAGACAGCCTTCAGAATGGGAGAAAATAATAGCAAATGAAGCAACTGTCAAACAACTAATCTTAAAAATATACAAGCAACTCCTGCAGCTCAATTCCAGAAAAATAAATGACCCAATCAAAAAATGGGCCAAAGAATTAAATAGACATTTCTCCAAAGAAGACAAACAGATGGCTAACAAACACATGAAAAGATGCTCAACACCACTCATTATCAGAGAAATGCAAATCAAAGCCACAATGAGGTACCATTTCATGCCAGTCAGAATGGCTGCGATCCAAAAGTCTACAAGCAATAAATGCTGGAGAGGGTGTGGAGAAATGGGAACCCTCTTACACTGTTGGTGGGAATGCAAACTAGTACAGCCACTGTAGAGAACAGTGTGGAGATTTCTTTAAAAACTGGAAATAGATCTGCCATACAACCCAGCAATCCCACTGCTGGGCATACACACCAAGGAAACCAGAATTGAAAGAGACACGTGTACCCCAATGTTCATCGCAGCACTGTTTATAACAGCCAGGACATGGAAGCAACCTAGATGTCCATCAGCAGATGAATGAATAAGAAAGCTGTGATACCTATACACAATAGAGTATTACTCAGCCATTACAAAGAATACATTTGAATCAGTTCTAATGAGGTGGATGAAACTGGAGCCTATTACACAGAGTGAAGTAAGCCAGAAAGAAAAACACCAATACAGTATACTAACGCATATGTATGGAATTTAGAAAGATGGTAACGACAACCCTGTATGTGAGACAGCAAAAGAGACACAGATGTATAGAACAGTCTTTTGGACTCTGTGGGAGAGGGAGGAGGGGGATGATTTGGGAGAATGGCATTAAAACATGTATAATATCATATAAGAAATGAATCGCCAGTCCAGGTTCGATGCAGGATACAGGAAGCTTGGGGCTGGTGCACTGGGATGACCCAGAGGGATGGTATGGGGAGGGAGGTGGGAGGGGGGGTTCAGGATGCAGAACACGTGTACACCAGTGGCAGATGCATGTTGATGTATGCCAAAACCTATACAATATTGTAAAGTAAATAAATAAATAAATAATAATAATAAAATAGACCAACCTAGATAGCATATTGAAAAGCAGAGACATTACTTTGCCAACAAAAGTTCATCTAGTCAAGGCTATGGTTTTTCCTGTGGTCATGTATGGATGTAAGAGTTGGACTGTGAAGAAGGCTGAGCGCCGAAGAATTGATGCTTTTGAACTGTGGTGTTGGAGAAGACTCTTGAGAGTCCCTTGGACTGCAAGGAGATCCAACCAATCCATTCTGAAGGAGATCAGCCCTGGGATTTCTTTGGAAGGAATGATGCTAAAGCTGAAACTCCAGTACTTTGGCCATCTCAAGCGAAGAGTTGACTCATTGGAAAAGACTCTGATGCTGGGAGGGATTGGGGGCAGGAGGAGAAGGGGACGACAGAGGATGAGATGGCTGGATGGCATCACTGACTCGATGGACGTGAGTCTGAGTGAGCTCCGGGAGTTGGTGATGGACAGGGAGGCCTGGCGTGCTGCGATTCATGGGGTTGCAAAGAGTCGGACACGACTGAGCGACTGATCTGATCTGATCTGATATATAACATTAAAAAAAAAGAAGAAGAAGTTCAATATGAGGGACTTCCCAGGCGATCCAGCAATTAAAATGACTCTGGGCTTCCACTGCAGGTGTGCGGATTCAATGACTGATGGGAGAACTAAGATTCTGCTTGCCCTTTGGCATGGCCAAATAATAATAATAATAAAGCACAGCATATGATATAAAAAGACAAAGAAAATGCAGAATTACATTGGGGGGTCAGAGACCTCCAGGCAGTTTCCCAGACTGTTATCCACACAGTGTTGTGATGCACTTTCAGATTAAGCCATGGATATCTGGGTGGTGACTCCTGGCTTTCGGAAGCCTCAAGTCAGAAGATATCTGCAGAGACTTTTATGCCTTTCTGGTAACAGTCAAGCCAGACTGCCTAACCATTACCATCAGTAATCAAATTGACCTTGGTGTTGTCACAGGATTTTAGGCCACGCTGTGCGGCCCAACCAGGCATCAAACCTGTGACCACCAAATTGAAAGCATTGAGCCTTAACCACTGGACTGCCAGGGAAGTCACTGTCACAGGATTTTTTAACATTAAACAATACCGGGGTCCAGCCCCGGTTGGATCCAGGGATATACTCAGGAGGACGGCGTTGGCGAAAGGACAGCAAAGGGGAGAGACAGAGGCTTGACCTGACTGGTTTACGTAGGAAACTAATAAAGTTCGTGACACCGAACTTACTCTGACCACGGAGGCTGCAGGCGCCCTCTTGAATAGCTGAAGGTACCCCACCTTAGGCACCTTCTCGAGTGAGTCTTAGAAGCCCAGGCAAGTAAGTGGTCTCAGAGAGCCCCCATGCTCCAAATCAGTCATCCTGAAGGAAGAACAGAGAAGAAAAGGAGAGAAAAGGAAGCAAGAACGACACGGGGAGACCAAGCCTGATGAACAAGGCCTGTAGCTTTATTTTCAAAGGGAGCTTATATACCTTAAGTTGTGCATAGAGGATAATAGCGGGTGTAAAATCATGCAAAGTCAGCAGTCTTTGATCATTATCTATCGTATACAAATGCTTTAGGTGATTTACATCATCTTCTGGCCAGAAGGCCTATTAACATTTTATGACTCTTTGTTCCAATAAAAGTTAGTTAACCAGAAAACTTGTTTTTTCTAAGAGTAATTATTTTAAAGTTTGGCACCATCCTTCGAAAGTGTTAGATAAAGTTGCATTCCTATAGGGCAAAGATGCAGTGGGCTTACAACAAGGAAAGAATTTATTACCTTAAGGGTCTAAAGTTGTTAATACCAAGGCCACTACTTATGTTTTCTATATACCAACTATATTAATTAATATACTCCCAAGGACACAATACAGGGGATGTGGAAACTTGACAGCAAGCATTGGCTCAACAATGAAATCTTCTACTAGTTCTATTCTGAAGATTTCTAACTCACCGAGAGGCTCTATACTATTTGAATATCTTAAGTTTCCCGTGCCTCTCGTGGTTGGGAGGCTGTAAACAATCATATGCTTAGCTGTAGGAGTCTGGGTAAATCTGTCAGGCAAGTTAGAGAGCCATCTGAGGGGTTTGGATAGAAACACTCCTAATATGCCCAGGAGGCTAATTAACTAGAGCTCTAAGTTGATTTCCTTCAGAGAAAGGTGGTCAGGGATAGCTCCCTGTTAATGTCAGAGGAGTTGGTGTAAGTCGTAAAATAGTAAAACAGATAAATTCTGGTTTTGGGGTAGACACTCAGGCAGATCCAGGGGGGCCCTCGAGTCCTGACTCGCCTTTGCTTATCAGGCCTCTCCGAATGACCTTTGTCATGGGTGGGAACTCCCATGCTGGCTCCTGGCAAAACAACATAATAAATCCTGTTATTCTTATCTTAGCAAAATGTCAAAGCCAGATATTTAGAAGTCCCTAGAGACAAAGCTAGACCTGTTTTGGTTCAGTTTTAAAACAAATTTTATCTTACATGAAACAAATGCCCAATACAGCAAAATTTCTGGGATGAGGGAACATAGTCACTCCAGTCATTTTCGCCTGAGAATTCCATGGACAGAGGAGCCTGGTAGGTGACAGTCCATGAGGTCGAAAACTGTTGGACATGACTGAGTGATTACTTACAGAATAAGTGATGACATTAGGTGCAAATTCTTGAATAAATGACACTACCCACCTTAAGAAAACAGAAAGGACAAACTAAATCCTATGTTTGGCAGCTGTGTAATTATTCCACCATCTCCTCATACCCTGGGAGTCAGGGCAGAAAACTGACAACTGATTAAACCTCTTTCAATAGGAGTTACCAAAAACACTGGGCGAGTCACAAAACCCGTATCTCTGGAATCCTAGATTTTCATTCTCTCAGCCCCCATTTTCCTGCCTGCACAGCAATAGACTTGACCTGATTCATCGTGTCTAGGGACTTCCCTGGAGGTCCAGCAGTTAAGACACTGCGCTTCCACTTCAGGGGTGTGGGTTCAATCCCTGGTGAGGGAACTAAGACCACACATATTGCATGGTGTGATTAAAAAAAAAAAAAAAAGTAAAGAAAAAAAAAAACCCGATTCATCGAGTTTAAGCAAATTCACAGAATGTTTATAGATTGTCAGACAGGTGAATTTGGCCATAGAAAAAACATAACACTGGAGGTCCTGACAATGTCTATACCCTCTCATCCTGTATAGCCATATAATGGGAATATCTGAGGAGGACGTTTAGCAAGTACATCCCTCTAGGGTGCTGTAATCTCTCCAACTACTTATTATTCATACTCAGTGTTTCTGAACCAATATGATTCCTGTAGGACATCCAGTTAGTGACATCTGCCTCCCAAATTCTGGACTCAGGCTCCTTGGCAGATACCAGAGACCAACTGCTTCTTACTAATGCTTGAGAACATTCTATAGGAACAAGGGACCATCTGGCACTCTTCATACTTACCAATGAAACTAGCATTGAGGTCACATGTATCTGATGGGGCCCAGAAGTCAGTCCTATAATGCCTTAATAGCAATGCAAACTGGGCCAAAAGTGAACAGCTATTCTTTGCCATCATCCTGGACTCTCTGAAGCACAGAAATCTGAGGGTTCTCATGAAATCTGTTTATCCTTTCACACTGGTAGAACACAACTATGTCCTTAACAGACTCCACACAGTGAACAGAACCTTAAAGATTACAGGTAGCTCAGAGTAAGGACTTTATTACTGTACAAAAATGAGCAGGTGTGGGGCTCATGGTTCCAAGGCTGGGGGACTTGGAGACTGTATTTTACAATCCTAATGAGATCAAGACATCCTGAACATAAATCTCAGCAGGCTTTTTGGAGAACACATGTGCTGATCCTTTCAATACTGAACCCAGTAAAAGGGTGAAAATAAGGCCCCCTGTGAGCCATTGAGGCCACTCCTGACTCCTCCCAGGGACTGGGGAGACAGCAGAGGTCGGCCTGCCTGAGCCTGTAACCGAAGCACCTTGTGGGATTTATCCCACATGCAGGATGCCCTCTACCACCGGCAAAGGCATTTAGTGTAGAATGTGTACCACAGCTCCCGAAACCAACTCACACATGGGGTGCTCATCGGGAGCTTTCCTGTTGTGGGTGTTCATAGGTATGAGGTGTCACTTCTGACTGATGGCTCTCTCACAAAGTCCATGCTCAGACCTTCACTCCTGGGAGCTGTCAAGGTTAACAAGGAGAGAGCATATTCCCTGGACTCTAAAGCCATTGTCCAGTGTGGCCTTCCTGTGCTAATAAGGTTTGTTGCCGGGGTCCAGCCCCGGCTGATCCAGGGTATTCGAAGCTGGGACGGTGTCGGCGACTTATTTAATTATTTATTCATCAAAGATATAAAGAGTAATAGAATAAGGATAGCTCAGTGAGGAAATTCAGTGGAGAAAAGCGGCTGAAATAAGGATAGCTCAGTAGGAAAATTCAGTGGAGAAAAGAGGCTGAGTAGCTTGGTTTACGCGGGAGACCAATAAAACTTCAAGACAAGAAGTTTGCACCACTTACGTAGGCCACAGGCGTCCTTCCGTTCTCCCGAAGGAGAGGAGACACTGAGGCCTCCCCGGTCGGATCTTAGAAGCCCAGGCATAATTAGCAAGCATGGGGGGTTCCGCGCTCCAGATGGAGACTCAGCCGGAAGTTGAAAGAGAGAGCGACATGGGGAGACCAAGTTTTGGTGAACAAGGCCCGCACTTTATTTTCCAAAGTAGTTTTTATACCTTAAGTTATGCGTAGAGGATAATGGGGGAAGGGGTAGAGTCATGCAGCAAGCCAGGCTTTCTTCCTGCAAACTTATCATATGCAAAAGTTCAGGTGATTGACATCATCTTCTGGCCCGGAGGCCTGTTAACATTTTAAGAAACTTATTTTTCTCTAAAGGTGATTATTCCAAAGTCAGGCACCAGCCTCCAAAAAAGCATTGGACAAAGCTGCATTTTACATTTCTATACACCCATTATATCAATCAATACACTGCCAAGGACACAGTAGGTAAGGAGTATGGAGACTTAGCAGCAAACATTGGCCCAACAAGTGAAAAACCCTTCACCAATACAATTTCTAATCAATCTTTTAACTACTCAAAGGAATCTGTGTTTAGGCAGTTTAGAACATCTCCTGCCTCTCACAGTTGGGAGGCTCTGAACAATCACATGTGGCCGGAAAAACCCATTCAGGCAGGCTAGAGGATTTCCAAAGGAGTTTGTAGGTTGAAACACTGTCACATCCAGGAATTATTAACTGGAGCTGTAAGCTAACTCTCTTTTCAGAGAGAGGTAGTGGGAGACAGCCCCCCGTAAAGTCAGAGGTGTAGGTGAAAGCACAAAGCAGAAAGTAGGCAGACTCTGGTTTGGGGGTAGATGCTCGAGAATTTCCAGGGGGACTCCTGAGGCTCGATCCCGCCTTTGTGTATGCCGAGCCTCCTTCCTCATGACCTTTGTCATGGGCGGAGTGCCTCATGCTGGCTCCTGGCAGTGATAGAATTCCAGTTGAGCTCTTACAGATCCTCACTCAATATGCAATATGCACTCAATATGCAATATGCCGGCTCCCGGCAGTTTGTTGTTGTTCAGTCACTCAATCTTTGAGAACCCATGGACTGCAACATGCCAGGCTCCTCTGTCCTTCACTATCTCCTAGAGTTTGCTCAGATTCATGTCCATTGAGTTCGTGATGCCATCCAACCATCCCATCCTCTGCCACCCTCTTCTCCTCTTGCCCTCAATCTTTCCCAGAATCAGGATCTTTTCCAATGAGTCAGCTCTTCACATCAGGTGGCCAAAGTATTGGAGTTTCAGCTTCAGCATGCCTTTTCAATAAATACTCATGGTTGATTTCCTTTCAGATTGGTTTGTTTGAGCTCCTTGCAGTCCGGACTCTCAAGAGTCTTCTCCAGCACCACAGTTTGAAAGCATCAATTCTTTGGCACTCAGGAGTCTTTATGGTCCAACTTTGGTCTTTGGTAAAAGGCTTGCCTGCTTCCCTGGTGGTGAAGAATCTGCCTTCCAATGCAGTAGATATGGGTTCGATCCCTGGGTTGGGAAGATCCCCTGGAGGAGAACATAGCAACCCATTCCAATATTCTTGTCTGGGAAACTCCATGGTCCATGGGGTTGCAAAGAATCAGACACAACTTAGTGACTAGAGAACAACAAAGGCTTTCCTATGTCTGCTGTACTCACAGCAGGAATTCTCAAGTGCACAGTGGGCTGGGAGCATTGGCTAAGAGATCTCCCACATTCCCTGCAGTCTCACGGTTCTTCTCCAGTATGAGTCCTCTGGTGGAGAACAAGCATGCATTTGCAGTTGAACTCTTCCCATAGTCACTGCAAACATAAGCCCTTGCTCCCATGTGAACCTTCCAGTCCTGAGTAAGGTTTGGCCTTTGAGCAAAGGCCTTCCCACACCTGTTACATTCATAAAGCTTTTCTCCAGAATGAACCTTCTGGTGCTGAATGAGTTTAGAGATGCGACTGAAGGCTTTCCCACATTTCCTGCCCTTGTAGTCACTGTGTGAACTTGCCAGTGTACATTAAGGTGGGAGCTTTGGCTGAAGGTCTTCCCACATTCGCTGCACTTATAGGGCTTTTCTCCAGTGTGAGTTCTCTGGTGCAGAATCAGTGTGTGTTTGCAGTTGAACACTTTCCCACATTCATTGCACATGTATGGCCTTGCTCCTCAGTGAACCTCCTGGTGTTGAATGAGGTTTGACTTTCTGCTAAAGAATTTTCTGCAGGTATTGCACTGAAAGAGCCTTTCTCTGTGTGAATTCGCCTGTGTTCAAGCAGGCCGGAGACCTGTCTGAAAAACTTCATGCATTCATTGCATTTGTAAGGCCTTTCACCCGTGTGTATGGTCTGATGTTTGAAAAGGTCACAGCTTTGGCTGAAGAATTTCCCACATTTGCTGCACGCATGAGGTCTCTCTCCAGTGTGGATTCTCTGGTGTCGAGCAAGTGTGTCTTTCTAGGTGAATGCTTTCCCATATTCACTGCATTTTTTAATCTTCTGTCCAGTACTAAGGGCTCCCCCCACACCCAGTGCTCATGTAGGGGCTTCTTTCTGTCATGAGACACCCAGTGCTGAAGGTCAGATGCGGCTGGCATGTGCATTCTGCCTTCACCACGTTCATAGATCTTCTCCATCACACAGATTCTGTAGCTTTTCAGAGTCCCTGGTCTCATCCTTCCTGAAGAATTTCTCTCCACTGTGCTGTGGAGAATTTCTCTCCACTGTGTTTCTGGTGTTGATGGAGGTCTGCACTGAACCAGAACTGTCTCCCATAGGCCTCACACTTGTGTGGCTTCTGCCTGGCTTTCCCCTCCTGGTTATTCATAGGATGAAAGACGTCTTTTGATACTGGGCCAGACATGTCATATGGCTGGGTCTTCAGACCTGCCACAGGAGTCCTAAATGGTGACGTTCCTTCTAAAGAAACAGTCTGCTCAGAGGAAGCAGCCTCAGCCTCCACTCCATGGCAATGATCTGCAACCAGCGGAGTGCCCGATGAGACACATGTTGACTTTCAGGGAGGGGACAACCCCACCATAAACATATCTGACACACCCAGGATAAGTCCATGGGACTATTCACAGGAGAGTGAGGTGGGACAGGTTGGGGAAGGGGTTGCTGTGTAGTGTGGGGCCTCTGAATGTCACAGAGTGGGGGAGGCCTCCTGACAGCAAGGACATGAGTACAGGGTTCAACAAACAGTTTCCAGGAGGAGGTTGGTCATTGGGGAAGGTGAGTGCTAGGGAGAAAGGCATGTCCAGGTCCAGAAAACTCCAGTTACAAGTGAGTAGCTGGTGTTCAAAGATGACTGAAGCATATGTGCACCTCTCATGAGACATGCAGTGCAGGTCAATGCTGTAGATGAATGCAGACTGAGCAGTAAGGAGTAGTGGGTGCAAGGTAGATGCTAGGGTCCAGACTAGAAGTAAGTCACAGTGCCCAGAATATGGGGAAGAATAGGTAGATTTGCTGTGTGGCCGTGTATGTGCATGCTCAGTCACTTCAATCATGTCCAACTATTTGTGACCCCATGGACTACAGCCCACCAGGCTCCTCTGTCCATGGGACTTCCCAGGCAAGAATACTGGAGTGGGTTGCCATGCCCTTTTCTTGGCAATCTTCCCAACCCAGGGATTAAACCTATGTCTCCTGCAGTGCAAGTGGATTTTTTAAATGCAGAGCTACCTACATAGGACTTGAAATCAAACACTGGCAAGAACAGCTGATATTTCTGTATTTGAACCCAACTTTGACATCCCATGACATCTCTGGGTCCACACACCATGTTCCATATGAGGCTCTTTCTCTGTGGCTGGAGTCATCTCCACCTGGGCAGGCATCCAGGGCTCCTCCCTCTGCTTCAGCTACATGATGAAGTGTGATCTGGTGGGTATGATTCCTAAGGGAAACCCAGGACAGGTGAGTACAGGCTCAGAGGAACCCATCTTGTGACAGACTACCAGTTAAAAAATAATAATTATCACTGGGACTTCCCTGATGGTCCAGTGGTTAAGACTCTGTGCTTCCAATGCAGGGGCTCAGGTTTGATCCTTGGTGGGGGAACTAAGATCCCACATGCTGCACTGCATGCCAAAAATAATAATAATAATTATGAAAAGAACTGTGAAGGAACCATCCAGAGTCTCCATTAAGTAGTGACTATATGAGTGCTTGAAACTCTGATAGGATGGAGTTTCAGAAAAATGTCACCTGGAGCAAGGGGCCAGAACCTTGGGCACAGAGGTGTCATAATTCTGGACAGATTCACCAGTCCAGAAAGCAACTATAATTAATGGGCTCCACTGGGCCAACCATGCCTTGTGATCCCTTAAACCTCGGCTTGTGTGGCTTTGGGGCTGCTCAGTAAGAAGTGAGGACATGCCACAGAGCTCAGCCTTGGCATCCCCTCCAGGAGACACAGCAAAAAAGCAGTGTGGGAAGGACAGTGTGGACCCTGGGGAAAAGGAAAAAAGAGATGGGGTTGGTGTGAGGGCCTTACCCAGGGAGGCTAAAAGTGCCAAGGTCTCCAGCATCACATTCCCATACAGGAGCCTCTGGGCCTCACCAAGGAGCCTCCATTCTTCCAGGGAGAAGCACACAAACACATCCTGAGACAGGATACAGCCCTGCAAAGATGGGGACACAAGGTCCATGAGAATTATCTCCACTGAGCATCCCCACGCTGCCTACCCATAGCCATGTCATGCTCCCTCATGTCCCCAGGTTGCCAGGTCACAGGAAGTACCAGGCACTGGTACCGCTGGACCTTGCTCTCTCCTGACCACCCCCAGCAAGCACGGTATCAGCCCACAGCAACAATGAGTGGGTTGGGAGATAGAGGCCATCTAAATTCCATGCCTGGGCTTTCCTGGTGGCTCAATGGTAAAGGAGCCACCTGCCAATGCAGGAGACACAGATTCCATCCCTAATCCAGGAAGAGCCCACATGCCATGGAGCAATTAAGCCCTGTGCCACAACTACTGAAGCCCTTGTGCCCAGAGTTAATGCTCTGCAACAAGAGAAGACACTGCAATGAGAAGCCCTTGTGCCCAGAGTTAATGCTCTGCAACAAGAGAAGACACTGCAATGAGAAGCCCTTGTGCCACAGCTAGAGAGAGCCCAAGTGTCAGTGAAGACCCAACACAGCCAAACAAACAAATAAGTAAAATTAAAAAAAAAAAAGAGTCTGTGTGCCTGGCCCAGTTCCCCTTGGGAACCCTGTAACATACTTGCTGGACATAATTCCTAAATTTGGGCTCACTCTTTTTACTTACGGCTCCAATGACAGGGACCATCAGTTAACACTCCCTCCTCTCATGCACTTTGCTCTTCAGATTGTGTCTCCCTCACATCTTGAGCTACCTACCACCAGGCTTCTGTCCCACACCGCAGATGTCACACTGGACTCCCCACAGGTCACCCTGCACACAGCATGGAGAGAGCACTTGGCAATGCAACCAGGCTGCCATCTTGTCGCAAACCTCCAATGGCCCCCACTGCCAACGTCCCCATTCCTGGTCTAAAGGCCCTGCAAGCTGGTCCTTTCCTTTCTTCAAATCCCAGGTACCCAGAACCTCATGCACCCCTCAGTTACTCTCAGCCCTCTTCCATTTCTTACCTGTACATTTTGTTAGTTTCCCTATCGCTGCTGGAACAGGTCACTATGAGCTGGTGGCTTAAATCAACACAAGTTTATCATCTTACATCTGGAGGGTGTAAATCCAAAATGGGCAAAGGTTCCAGGAATTAGAAAATGGAGGTCATTGTGCTGTTTATCACACACATGTTGTCCCCACAATGGTCCCAATGTTTCTACACCTGATTCTCTGAATATTAACTTGACAACAGACTTCCCCATTTCACTGGCTGGCATTTCCATCCTTTCAGCAGCTAAACCGAAAAGTTTGGGTCCTCTCACCTGGACTTTCCTCTCTCATAATCCACTTCAGGAAATAAAGCCAGCTTTAGTAAAAGTACAGCTTGAATGCCATGGAGCAGCTAAGCCTGTGCGCCACAACTTCTGAGCCTGTGCTTTAGAGCCCTAGCTCTGCAACAAGAGAAGCCACCGCAGTGAGGAGCCCATGCACCACAACTAGAGAGTAGCTCCGCAGTAATGAAGACCCAGTGGAGTCAAAAACAGATAAATAAAATTAAAGTCACAGCCTAGAATCACAGCCTCTTGTGCCACGTTCACAGCAATCGCTCCAGTGCAGCCCGCCAGCATTCACTGAGATGACTGCGAGAGTCTCTGCCTCTGTGCTGTGACCACATATAAAACTAAAATTCTCAATGGGCTTATGGTTGCCAGGGGGCAAGGGAGAGTGAGGGAGTTTGGGATGGACACGTACATACTGATACATTTTAAATGGATAACCAACAAAGACCCACTGTACAGCACAAGGAACTCTGCTCAATGTTATGTGGCGGCTTGGATGGGAGGGGAGCTGGGGGAGAATGTATACATGTATATGTAAGGCTAGGTCCCTTTGCTGTTCACCTGAAACTATCACAATATTGTTAATTGGCTATGAAAAAGTGAAAGTGAAAGTGTTAGTCCCTCAGTCGTGTCTGACTCTTTGTGACCCCATTGACTATAGCCTGCCAGGCTCCCCTGTCCGTGGGATTCTCCAGGCAAGAATACTGAAGTGGATTGCCATTCCCTCCTCCAGGGAATCTTCCCGACGCAGGACTCGAACCTGAGTCTCCTGCATTAACATGCAGGTTCTTTACTGTCTGAGTCACCAGGAAAGCCCCTAACTGTTTATATCCCAATACAAAAAAACTTCAAAACAAAACCAAAAACAAAACACCTAAAATTCTGGTCTATAACCTCTGCAGAAACTGAAACTAATTTATATCCACTTCCAAATTAGGGTTCAATCAGCCCTCTCCCTCCCTTGCCTGTGAACCTCAGCTTCAGGGATGTGAAGGTGCCCAACCCCCTTGTTATTACCAAGCTCTGAATAGGTGGCCGTCATTTATCTTGTGTGGGTGGGCTTGCTTTATTCCCACCCCTGCCCTGGCTCCAACTCCACCATGGCTCTGCCTCCTTCACAGTGTGTTCTCTATGCTGCCAGAGGCAGCCTGCTGAGACTTGTGCCAAATTTCCCAGAGCTCCTGTCACCCTCAGAGTAGAGGTCAAGACTCTCAGCCAGCCATTTCAGGCCTGAACTCTGTCCCTCTGTTGTCTACCCCCCAAAAGGAAAGAGAATAATGGTTCATTGTACACTCACAGCTCAGCCTCACCTCCAAGCACCTGAACATGCCTGGGATGCCTTTGATCTTCTCTGGGTTCTGTGGGAATCTCTCCATATAACTATGGCTTTCATTGAACCTGTCTCCTCAGGGAGGGCTTCCCAGGTGGTTCAGTGGTAAAGAATTCACTTGCCAATGCAGATGACATGGGTTTGATCCCTGGGTTGGGGAGATCCCCTGGAGAAGGAAATGACAACCGATTCCAGTATTCTTGCTGGAAAATCCCATGGACAGAGGAGCCTGGTGTGCTACAGTCCATGAGGTCACAAAGAATCAGACACTACTGAGCATGTCTCACCCTAGGACGGAGGCGCTAGTCTCTTCTCCAGCATTCTGCATCCCCAGAGATGAGATGGGACTCTGGAAGCTCTGGTCCAAAGTGAACTGCTCACAGGAAAAGGCCCCTCTCCTGGGCCATGACTGGCAGAGAGGTGAAACATTGTGGCACTGAGAATTCTGGGTATTGTAGGCCCCAGTTTGCCTCCAGTCACAGAAGGGAAGCCCCTGGTCAGAAGGTGGAAGTAAACAAATCATTTATTGAGAACCTACTGTCTTCTTAGCCTGCCAGTTGCTCCCAAACCTCAGGCTGCATATCACACCTCAGAATCTCTGTAACCATATGAGGCTGGTACCAAACCCAAGTTCAACTTCTTGCCACTGGAAAAAGCAGACAAACGTTGGTGGGAAAGGAAAAGTTGCTTTATTTAGGAGACCAGCAGTCTGGGAAGACGGTGGACTAATGTCCTAAGACCATCTCCAAGTTGCCGGTTAAGAGACAAAGGATTTAAAGGCTGTGTGAGGAAGTGGGCTGCAGCATGTGTGATCCGCTTGTGCTCAATTCTCAGATTTGTTGGCTTCAAGGTGAAATTTCAACAGGTCTGGGTCTATCTGCTTGTGGTCAGCAGTTTTCCCTCGGTGAGAGTCTGCTTCCTGTAAAATCTCCAGCAGGCATTCCATATCCTGAGTGAGATATGCGGATGTTGGCTGTTTTGGAGGTTCACAGCCTGGAAATACCAGCCTCTGAATTTGGGACCCAAGGCCAGCAGCTTCATCTCCATGATGTGGAATGAAAATTGAAGATAAAACCTCTCTTGCAGACCTCTATGAAGTTACTTAAATATCCCTCAAGCATAAATGTGCATTCACTAAGGTAGTACCCATATCTTGGTGAGGTTATGTTATTAAGTGCTTAAACCAGTGCACAATTAGTGCTGGCTACATGGTCCTCATCATCAGGGACCTGGGCTCTCAGGCACCTGTGTGGTGGGAGGTGAGGCAAGGCTGCCTATGTGCAGAGTTCTGGGCAATGTCTATCAAAATTCACACACACACACCATGGACCTAGGAGGAGCCTTAACAGGAATGATTTAAAATTTTATAGGATGGCAGTGTGTACAATCTGTGCCATTTAAAATTCATTTAGGAAAAAAATACTCACACATACAGAATGATGTCATCAATTTCAGGTAGCCAGTTGCATTAAGGGTATGTTCTTCTAGGCAAGATGATTCAAGATTTATAGTTTAAGAAATATTTTCCCTCAGGAGTGTATTTTTTTGAAACAGGCAAGAGCAATTTTTTAACTGCACCCCAAGGCATGTGGGATCCTAGTTCTCCAGCCAGAGATCAAACCCATGCCCCTGCATCAGAAGTGTGGGTCTTAACCACAGCGTAGGGTGGTAGCATAATTTTTCTATATCTTACTATCAAATTCACAACCTTTGAACTTACAGTAGAACCAATCATGTGTTTGGCTTCAAATTGGCAAAGCAACCTACCACATGGTGTCCAGTGTCTGACTTCAGGGCCTGTAACCCCATTATTGATTATGGTACATTAGCCAGAAAGCCTCACTTCTCTAAGCCTCTGTTTCCTCATTTCTGAAAGCAGGAAACAACAGTATTCATAGTACATGGTTGTTGGGATTATTACCTGGAGAATTACATGCCATCCTCTAGTCATTCTCCCAACAGTACTTCTAACCTTTCACATTGGAAGACCAGGAAATGACTCCTGACCATCCATACTCTCTTGAGTTGATTCAGAGGCTTTCAGGTGCTCACTTCCTCCAGGAACCAGAACCTCACCCCCCACCAGCCTCCCTGCCCCTACTGTCCTCAGGTAAACTGGCCCTAGGTGGATATGGGTAGTAAATGAAAGCTCAGCCTTAATTCCCATGACTCAAGCTTACCAGGTTCAGTCTTCAACAGGACACCATCACTTGATACTGGAGTCCAAAGTGAGCACAAAACCCTCAGATGACGAAAAAAGTGAAATCAAATTCTATAAGAAAATTTGCTCCATTTATTTAGGTCATCTTTAATTTCTCTGAGTGTCAGGGGACGTTCAACTTTAAGGAATCCAATATGCTGCACTTTTCTTCCTTTGTGTGCCATTTCTCAAGGATTCCCTATTCCTTAGCAGTTCCTATTCTGGGACATGTAGAGTTGCACGCAGTTCTCAGGACTGAGATCATGGGAAAGGGTACCTGCTTGGATTCCTTCCTGTAACTCCCTTCAGTGACTCTTTTCAGTGTCAGCGACGTTGTATGTACTAGACTATCCATTTTGTTGCAACTGATGCAATTTCATTCTTTGTAATAGCTGAGTATCATTTTACTAAAAGATATATAAGCCTACATTTCTGCTAATAAAATACCCATGCTCCACTAGAGACCTGGTCCCCCACGTTCTTTCTGTCTTCATTCTCTTCAGAGCGTGGAAGCCTGCCGAGCTCACTTTCTCACCTGGGCTTTCAAGACCTCCTTGAGAGGATGCCCTGTGCCTTCGTGAGCGGTACAAGGCCTGTGCATGGGCTTTATTGGTTTTCCACGTAACCTGAGAGATACTGCTCTCTCTCTCTCCTTTTCCCTTTCTTTTCGTTGACTCCAGTCAACCAGGACCCAGTCTGCAAAGAAGACCACATTTGAGCAGAAGTGTTTTTCTGGATTTCAGCTAAGCTTTGAAGTTTTCAGTAATACTGAAAAAGATAATTTTGTAGTTTTCAATAAAATAACTGAGGAATGAATATAATCAAAGAACTTGCATATATTTAATTATATTTATTCCTAAGTGTTTTACTTTTTATGCTATAGATTTAGAAATTTTAATTATTCAATTGTTTTCTACATATTACTAATATATAGAACACAGTTCATTTACATCTATAACCCTCTGTCTACCATATACACACGTGTATTTACAAATATATATAAAGAGAAAAAGAACTGTACACAGGACTTTGCTACATTCAACTATGCTAGTGAGTTTTCTGCATCAAATGATATGTGATTTTTCTTCTTTAACCTGCTAATATGGTGGATAACATTCCTTGTTTTTCTCATATTAAATAAGTCCAACACCGCTAAAAGAAATCTCTCTGGTTATGGTATAAAATTCTTTTTATACATTGCTGAATTTTATTTGCTAATACTGTCTTAATGATATTTATATTTATTTTCATGAGATGTGTGTATGCTCAGTTGCATTCCATTATTTGACTAGTCTGCCAGGCTTTATTTTCATGAGGTTGGTTCTAAAAATTTCAGATGTTTTAGAATGTTCTTTACATTCTGTGTTCTCTAAAGAGTGCTGTATTTGGTATGCAGTTCTCATATGTCAATGGGCTTATCTTATCATATGCCTGATAATCACCTCGATTCCTTCTTCCACTGATTGCTCTTATTTTTGTTATTTAGGTTGGAGTTGTATTTCTTGTTCTAATTAATACAGTTTCCTTGTAGGTCCTGTGTGCTCATCCTTTGGCAGTTTTAGACACTGGAGATATAGTCTTTTACTCTTTAGATTTTAACTTTCATGAGCTTTATGGAATAGAAACCTGCAATTCTAAAAGAAATTATTCATCAATTTTCCACACAAAATACTTTGGTTTTTAGTGATACATTTAAATTGTTCTTGGGACTTCCGCAGCAGCCCAGTGGTTAAGATATCACACTTTCAACACAGGGGGCATGGGTTTGATTTCTGGTCAGTGAACTAGGTCTCACATGCCATGTGGTACAGTAAAAAAAAAAAAAGTTAAAAAATTATTCTTGCCCTTTTAAAAAAGCTGTGCTCCTAATTTATCTTCTGTTGGTTTCCTTATTTCTTTTGCTTCCCTGGTGGCTCAGGTGGTAAAGACTCCGCCACAATGCAGGAGACCTGGGTCCGATCCCTGGGTCTAGAAGATTCCTTGGAGAAGAAAATGGCACACACTCCAGTATTCTTGCTTGGAGAAGTCCATGGACAGAGGAGCCTGGTGGGCTGGGACAGTCTATGGAGTTGCAAAGAGTCAGGCACAACTGAGCGGCTAACACACAATTTCTCTTACTCTTTGATACTTAGTAGTTCTTATTTTAAAACTTACTGAAATTTACCTTATGCCCCCAGAGTTTTATTTAGCTTGGAGAAATGTACTATGTGTACCTGAAAAGAATGTGTATTCTGTTGTAGACTGAAGTAATGTCTTACATATATTTACTGAATCAGGATAGCTGATGATATTGGTCATGTCTTCTGTATCCTTATTATTTTCCTGCCTATTCTATTAATTATTGAGAGGAAAGAATTTTGAAAGCTTATTCTTAGGTACAAATATACTTAGCATTTATTTATTTATTGCAGGCCATTCGGCTTGCAAGATATTAGTTTGACCAGAGATCAAACCTGTGACCCTTGCAGTAAAAGCACAGAATTCTAACCACTGGAACCAGAAATCCCCAAGATAGCATTTTAAAATCTTCTTGATTAAATTACTTGTTTAATATTATAAAATTGCCATATGTTTTCTTTGGTCATATTATTTTTCCTTAAGTTTTTCTTATATTAAAATAACCTCTCCAACACTCTTTTGGTTAGTATTTGCATATTATTTCATTCCATTCCTTTTCACTTAAATTTATATTTGTAATTAAGGATTATTTATTATAGGTTGCATGGAGTTTGCCCAAGAATTTAATCATCTGAAAAATCTCCCCCTATGATTTAAATATATGAGAATCTTTAAAGCAAAAAACTGAAAAATAATTGTAGGAACAAAAGTATAACTTATTCATTCACATCTATCTTCTTAGAGATAAATCAAACAAAGAATAAGCATATAGATGATATTAGTGATATAACATTCAGAAGATACACTTTTATCTTGATTTTACACTGTTGAACATTTGAAAAATCACATTCACTAAGGCAAAAATGAAGCCACAAATAGGATGACAAGGTTTCTGAATTCTCTATGAACATATCCAGATTTGTTTACTACAGCAGTGCAGTAATAAGATTTATAACAAGAAATGCATATTTGGTCTTTGTCCAGGTTTCCAGCACAGAACTCATAAAACCTTAGGTCTTTCCTAAGGGAGGAACCAAATCAAAAACAACACCCATTTATGGATGTGACTGGTGATGGAAGTAAGTCCGATGCTGTAAAGAGCAATATTGCATAGGAACCTGGAATGTTAGGTCCATGAATCAGTGCAAATTGGAAGTGGTCAAACAGGAGATAGCAAGAGTGAACATAGACATTTTAGGAATCAGGGAACTAAAATGGACTAGAGTGGGTGAATTTAACTCAAATGACCATTATATCTACTACTGTGGGCAAGAATCCCTTAGAAGAAATGGAGTAGGCATCCAATTTCCTGAAAAACAACTCTGGCAAACATCTTAATTGTTTAGGCTGTAATGCTTGGATGACATGAAGGCATTTTACAGTTCATTTATTTATTAAGCAAGTTATAGTTTAATGGGCTTCTCAGGTGGTGCTTCTTGGGCGGTAAAGAATCCACTTACCAGTGCAGGAGATGCAAGAGAGGCAGGTTCAATCCCTGGGTGGAGAAGATGGCCTAGAGTAGGAAATGGCAACCCATTCCAGTATTCTTGCCTAGAAAATTCCATGGACAGAAGAGTCTGGTGACTGCAGTCCATGAGGCTGCAAAGAGTCAGACACGATCGCATGATGGAGCACATAGTTTAATAGATCTAACTGATGACTCCTCTCGTTTCAACAGTAGTTATGTGTTTTGTGCTTGTCCCAGGCTATTGATAACCAATGTCTCCCTTGCCTGTATCAACAGTGATTATCCTACCCAGCAAGGAACACTCTTTTTAAAAATTCATATTATATACCTTATTCCTCAATATTCTTTTGCCCAATCATTCCAGGGCCAGGCTCCAGGCAACTAGATATCACTCCTGCACACCAAGTCTTTCACCTGAGTTATTCAACTTTATTGTTTTTGTTTAGTCACTAAATGGTGTCCAACTCTTTGTGCCCCATGGACTGTACCTGCATGGCTCCTCTGTCCATGAGATTTCCCAGGCAAGAATATTAGAATGGGTTGCCATTTCCTATTGAAATAGCCAATCTTAAGCTGTTTGCTCTGCCCTTGCCTTGCCTTTTCCTTGAGACCCCGTAAAGGATCTGGCCTAGACTTTCCCTCCCTTCTGAATGTAAGTTAAATAAGCAGGGTGACAATATATAGCTTTGTCATACTCTTTTCCCAATTTTGAACCATTCCATTGTTCCATGTCTGGTTCCAACTGTTGCTTCTTGACCTGCACACAGGTTTCTCAGGAGGCAGGTAAAGTGGTCTGGTATTCCCATCTCTTTAAGAATTTTCCAGTTTGTTGTGATCCACATAGTCAAAGGCTTTAGTGTAGTGAATAAAGCAGAAATAGATGTTTTTCTGGAATTCCCTTGCTTTTTCTATGATCCAATTGATGACAGCAATTTGATCTCTGGCTTCTCTGTCTTTTCTAAATCCAACTAGAACATCTCAAAGTTCTTGGTTCACATACTGTTGAAGTCTAGCTTAAAAGATGTTTAGCATTACCTTGCTAGCTTGTGAAATGAATGCAATTGTGTGGTAGTTTTAACACTCTTTGAATTGCCTTTCCTTGGGATTGGAATTAAAACTGACCTTTTCTAGTACTGTGGCCACTGCTGAGCTTTCCAAATTTGCTGGCATATTGAGTGTAGCACTAACAGCGTCATCTTTTAGGATTTGAAATAGCTCAGCTGGAATTCCAGCACCTTAATAGATTTGTGAGCATCTCAAATTTTATTTCCTGGGAGCAGGCTGATCTTCGTGGAGTATGAAATTACATCCTTCTCCTGCAGTTCACAAGAAGTAAAGACCCTTAGTCCATCTAGGTAGGATTATCACTTTCACATATTCCCCAGAGTAATGCAGGGATGGAAAATTCTTTAAGAGATGGGAATACCAGACCACCTTAACTGCCTCCTGAGAAATCTGTATGCAGGTCAAGAAGCAACAATTAGAACCAGACATGGAACAACAAACTGGTTCCAAATTGGGAAAGGAGTACATCAAGGCTGTATATTGTCACCCTGCTTATTTAACTTATATGCAGAAAACCTCGTGTGAAATGCTGGACTGGATGAAGCACAAGCTGGAATCAATATTTCCAGGAGGAATATCAATAACCTCAGATATGCAGATGACACCACTCTTATGGCAGAAAGTGAAGAGGAACTAAAAAACCTCTCGATGAAAGTCAAAGAAGAGAGTGAAAAAGCTGGCTTAAAATTCATCAGTCAAATAACTAAGATCATAGCATCCAGTCCTATCACTTCATGGTAAATAGATGGAGAAACAATGGAAACAGTAACAGACTTTATTTTCTTGGGTTCTGAAATCACTGCAGATGGTGACTGCAGCCATGAAATTAAAAGACGCTTGCTCCTTGGAAGAAAAGCTATGACCAACCTAAACAGCATATTAAAAAGCAGAGACATTACTTTACCAACAAAAGTCCGTCTAGTCAAAGCTATGGTTTTTCCAGTAGTCATATATGGATGTGAGATTTGGACCATAAAGAAAGTTGAGCGTCAAAAAATGGATGCTTTTGAACTGTGGTGTTGGAGAAGACTCTTTAAGAGTCCCTTGAACTGCAAGGAGATCCAACCAGTTAATCCTAAAGGAAATCAGTCCTGAATAGTCATTGGAAGGACTGATGCTGAAACTCCAACATTTTGGCCACCTGATGCAAAGAATTGGTTCACTGGAAAAGACCCTAATGCTGGGAAAGATTGAAGGCGTGAGAAGGGGACGACAGAGGATGAGCTGGTTGGATGGCTTCAGTGACTGGATGGACATGAGTTTGAGCAAGCTCCAGGAGTTGGTGATGGACATGGAAGCCTGGCGTGCTGCAGTCCATGGGGTTGCAGAGACTCTACACCCCCGAGCGACTGAACTGAACTGAACTGCTGCTCTGATAGTCAATACTGTCAACTCCCTTTCCCAGAGGCCTCTAGAGCCCTAGAAACTACATTACCCAGAAGGTTGTGTGCCCAGTTGAGCCAATGACAGGACAGCATAAAGGTATTTCCGTGCCTGTGGCTCTCTTTGGGGCGGGACTTCCGGCGTCCTCCTCCTGGCGGCCATTTATATTACTTTCCTGTGTGTTGTCCCTCGGAAGCGCTACGTTGGGAATGAGGTGACTGAATTAAGACGGTCCAAGAGGCAGCGCACAGAGGCGGGTCTCAAGTTCGGCGACGCCGTCAGGGGACCCCCGCGCTAGGCCCCAAATCGCGCCCGCTGTGCCCGCGTCCCGCCTCCTCTCCCGCCGCTCGCGGTCCTGCTCTGGCCACAGAGTCCGATGGCGGCGGCGGCGCTGAGGGATCCGCCTCAGGTAAACGCAGGTCCCCTGGGCCCTTACCATTCTCATCCCACCAGACGCTACAGCCCGAAGTGCGGGGCGCCTGCTGTCGTGCCTGAAGCCCGGCCCTGGGGTCCCGCAGCTGAGGCGGCCGTGGGTGGGGCCCTGTGTCTGACAGCGTGACGGAGCGTGGGAGGGTGACCGCGGAGGAACCTGCCTGCGCAAAAGCTTCCAGGTCGGATATAGGCGAGAAGGTCCAGGAAAACTGGCGTGGATCTGGTGTCTGCAGGGAACAGACTGGTGAAGTGAAGTCGCTCAGTGGTGTCCGACTCTTTGCCAACCCATGGATTGCAGCCTAAGAGGCTCCTCTGTGCATGGGATTTTCCAGGCGAGAATACTGGAGTGGGCTGCCATTTCCTTCTCCAGGGGATCTTCCCGACCCAGGGATCGAACCCAGGTCTCCCACATTGTAGGCAGATGCTTTACCATCTGAGCCACCAGGGTGGTTGAGTGGTCTTGATCTAGGGTGGATCTACCTGCAGTGGACTGAAGCGGGTGGCTGGGTGCGTAGGCTTCAGTTCCTGGCCAGGGATTGAGGCCGGTTGGTCGTGATGTGAACACAGAATCCTAGTCACTAGACCAGTGGTCAGTGACAAGGCCCTGGCCCTTCAGTTTTGCAGGAAAAAAAAAAATTCCCGCAAAGAGGGGAAGCCGTGAAACAGAGTATTTATTAGGAGGAGAAATGAGTACAGTACCTTTTGGATAGACCCACCAGCGGACTCAGGGAGAGTTGTGCTGTGGTGGTTTGAGTCGCTTTTGTGGGGCATTTATTTCTTGTTTCCTTTGGCCAGTCATCTTGCTTTGCTTGGTTTTGAGTCGGTATTTGGTTTATCTCAGGATTTTCCTGCGTGTAAGCGCATCTTTTAGCTAAGATTAATTCCAGTGAAAAGGCTTATTGGGTAGTTGACATCACCTACTTTGAGGTGACGCCCCTTCCCTTTCCAAAAAGGCTTTATGTGCTGACTTCCAAGGAGTCTTTCTGTTCATGTGTAGTGGGGAGGTCTCCTTAACTTCAAGAATGGAAAATATGTGGTTTCTTATGTTTTATGTGCGCAGGGCCCTGCCTCCATCATCCTGCCCCAGACCTACTCAAATGTGAGTTTCATTTGTGGTGTCTAGAACAGACACCACGTGAACCAGGATTCCAAAGAAGGTTGAAGGAGAGAAGGGTTTTGGCTGCTGAGGGGACAGGGAGTCCAACACAAAAGGGAAAGTGAGTCATGGGCATCTATAATCACATGTGCTTCTGGGTGGCTCAAATTGAAGCAAGAATCAATAAAGGTATAAAAGGGGCCTTCAAAGCAACCTTCCATAAGTGCAGTTGTGGGAGTGCAGCTGTGGGGACTAAAGGTGTGAGAGAGGTACAGTCTACAGAAGCATGGGTACAGGGAGAGGAAGTGCTAGCTCATGGCCCCAGCATCCTGTTATTGGGGACTGAAGGGTGAAGCCTGAGCCCAGGTTTGGTTGTGTATGTGAGTCACAACCTAGAGACTCCAGGGGAGTTGATTGACAGAATGGATGGGACCCTACAGGCCAGGACGAAAGCTTGGATGACATGTCTCTGCAGTCCATCCCAACGTTGGTGAGGACTGAACACAGTGAATAAAGGGACCCTGAGGGATAAGGTGGCACCAGTGACACCTAGGTCTGGAAGTCCTGTTCGGTGGAGAGCTTTGGAAGAGGATGAGGGTGGGATAGATGTGTGATGAGACGGATTGTGGGATCCTAGAATGTTCATAGTTTACTCTGTCTCTCATAGAAGTGCAGTGTGACCTTTGAGGATGTGGCTGTGTACTTCTCCTGGGAGGAATGGAGACTCCTTGCTGAGGCCCAGAGAAGCGTGTACCTCGATGTGATGCTGGAGAACTATGCACTTATAGCCTCACTGGGTAAGACTCTCACAGCCTTCCCAGTGACCTGGACTAGGCTCTGTCCCATCTCACCCCCCTTTCCTCAGGGGGTGCTCTGTTCTTCTACATGTGGACAGTGAGCCCTGCTTGTTTCCCAAGCTTTCTGAGTTGCTGTGATAGCTAGCTAGGACTGGGTTGTTTGCACTGCCCTCTTCTTTCCCCTGCAATACCAACCCCAGTACCTGTTGTACAGATGCTGTTAGGAAAAAGCTTCCAAGTCAGCAGTATTACAGTAAACGTAATGGATTCTACCTTACTTGACCTCTCTCTATCCGGGTCAGTGTGTCTAGATCCTTGTCAACTCTGTGTCCCTTCTTTTATGCTGAGTTGTGCAGCTTGTGGGATCTTAGTTTACTGACCAGGGACTAAATCAGAGCCCTGGCAGTGAAAACTTGGAGTCCTGGTCACTGGACTGCTAGGGAACTCACTTGATCCCTTCTTTTTAGCTAACATTTCTTTGTGCCTGCTTGTGCTGAACCTTGAGCTACTTTTCAGTGTTCTCCAAGGTTGGTAGTGTTTAGATTTGCTTTCTCTTTTTTCCCCAGCCTTGTCCAGATATAAAATTGTATATCTTGATGTGGTAAAGTTTTGACTTGATGTATGAATACAGTATGAAATAATTGTCACCGTGAAATTAGTTAAACATCTATCACCTCATTAAGTTACATTATTGTTGTTACTGTTGTTATACAACATCATTTTTTGTTAATATTTATTTAGGCTGTTCCAGGTCTTAGTTGTAGCACTCAGGATCTTTCATCTTTGTTGCAGCATGTAGGCTCTTTCTCTGTGTCATTTGTGATCTAATTCCCTGACCAGGGATTGAACCCAGGCCTCCGCTTTGGGATGGCAGAGTCTTAGCCACTGGACCACCAGGGAAGTCCCAGCATCATTGTTAACTATAGTCACCATGCTTTATATTACATCCTCAGAACTTATTAATCTTACAACCGAACATTTGTACCTTTTGACTAAAATCTACCTATTTTCCATATTCCCAAGCTCCTAGCATTTTACTCTGTTTCTATGATTTTCCCTTATTTAGTTTTTTAAAATTACAACCATAGTGGACAAAGATTGTTTCCTTTAAATCTATGCCCTCACCAATCTCTGCTCTTTTTTTCCTTTTCTTTTTTTTTTCCCTGCTCTTATTTGATAGTAGCCATCTTATCAGGTAGATTTCCCTAAAGTTCAGATGGTAAAGAATCTCCCTGCAGCGCCGTTTGATCCCTGGGTCTGGAAGATCCTCTGGAGAAGGGAATGGCAATCCACTCCAGTATTCTTGCCTGGAGAATCCCATGGACAGAGGAGCCTGGCGGGCTACAATCCATAGGATCACAAAGAGCCGGATACGACTGAGCAGCTACTACTGCATCTTACCAGATGTGAGGTAGTATCTCATTGTGGTTTTGATTTGCATCTTCCTGATGGTTTGTGATGGCACCCCCCTCCAGTGCTTTTGCCTGGAGAACCCCATGGACGGAGGAGCCTGGTGGCTGCAGTCCATGGGGTTGCTAAGAGTCAGACGTGACTGAGTGACTTCACTTTCACTTTTCACTTTCATGCATTGGAGAAGGAAATGGCAACCCACTCCAGTGTTCTTGCCTGGAGAATCCCAGGGACGGGGGAGCCTGGTGGGCTGCCGTCTCTGGGGTCACACAGAGTCGGACACGACTGAAGCGATTTAGCAGCAGCAGCAGCAGATGGTTAATGAGATAGTTAGTGAGGAGGAATATTTTTTCATGTACCTTTTAGCCATTTGTAGATCTTCTTTGATAAAATGTCTATTCAAGTCCTTCGCTCGCTTAAAAGAATTTTTTTTTTATCTTATTTATTTTTAACTCGTGTGTGTGCTTAGTCACTCAGTTGTGTCCGACTCTTTGAGACCCCATGGACTGTAGCATGCCAGGCTCCTCTATGCGTGGGATTCTCCAGGCAGGAACACTGGAGTGGGTTGCCATGTCCTTCTCCAGGGAATGTTCCCAACCCAAGGATCAAAACCAGGTCTCCTGCATTGCAGGCAGGTTCTTTACCGTTTGAGCTTCCAGGGAAGCCTATTTTTAGCTTAATTTTAATTAACTTATTTATTTTTGGCTGCACTGGATCTGTGTTGCTGCATGCAGGCAAGTGGAGGCTACTCTCTACTTGCAGTGCGCAGGTTCTCAGTAGTGGCTTCTCTTCTTTTGGCTCATGGGCTCTAGAGCACAGTCTCATTAGTTGCCAGCTCATGGACCTAGTTGCCTCAAGGCTTGTGGAATCTTCCTGGACCAAGGATTGAACCCATATCTCCTATAATTGGTAGGTGGATTCTTAACCACTGGACCACCAGGGAAGTTCCTTTGCTCACTTTTTAAACAGATTGTTCTTTTCCTGTTGAATTGTAGAGAACCTTATATATTGAATACTTCAGCTATTAAAATATAAATTTCACCAATGAAATCTATCTGATCATGGCCTATTTTTGTTGTTGAAGATTACTGATTCAACTTCCTTATTGGTATTGGTCTATTAAATTTTTCTATTTATGATTAAGAATTGATAGGTTGTATGTTTGCAGGAATATATCTGTTTCTTCTAGGTACAGCTGTGTAACAGCTCCTAGTAATCTTTTATGATTCTTTGGTCCTGTTTTATTTCTCTGTTAATTTATATGAGATAAAGTCTAGACAAAGGTTTGTCAATTTTATTTATCTTTTTATTTATTTATTTATTTTTGGCTCTGTTGGGTCTTTGTTGCTGCACGGGCTTTTCTCTAGTAGTGGAGAGTAAGGACTACACTCTAGTTGCAGTGCTTGGGCTTCTCATTGTGGTGGCTTATCTTGTGGAGCACAGGCTCTAGGGCACAAGGTCTTTAGTAGGTGTAGCACGTGGGCTTAGCTGTTCCATGGCATGTGGGATCTACCTGGATCAGAGATTGAAACCATGTCTCCTGCATTGACAGGTAAATTCTTTACCACTAAGCCACTAGGGAAGCCCCTATCTTTGAACAAAACCAGCTCTTAGTATTGTTAATCTTTTTATCATCTTTATAGTTTATATTTCATTTATTTCTGCTCTGATTTTTTTTTTTTTTTTTTCATTTGGCCATGCTGTGCAGCATGTGGGAACCTTAGTCTTAATTCCCCTTCCAGGGAAGGAACTTGCACACCCTGCACTGGAAGCATGAACTCCTAACCATCGCATCTCTAAGGAATTCCTCTTTGCTATCTTCGTTTCCTTTGTTTTGATAACTTTGATCTTAGTTTTCTTTTTCTAGTTCCTGGAGGTGTAAAGTTTGGTTATTTATTTGAGATCTTTCTTTTTTCTTAATGGTGGCATTTATTGCTCTAAACTTTTCTCTTAAAACTGCCTTTGCACATTTCATATGTTTTGTTTCTATTTTTGTTTTTCTCAAGGTATGTTTCATTTTCCTTTTGATTTTTCCTTTTACTGATTGATTGGCCAAGAGCATATTGTTTAATGTTCACATGTCTGAATTTTGAAGCTTGCCTCCTATTGCCGGTTTCTAGTGTTATCCATTGTGTTAGGAAAAGTTACTTCATATGGTTTCAGTCTTCTGAAATTTGTTAAGACTTGTTTGACATAATATATAATCTATCCTAGAGAATATTCTATATGCACTTGAGAAGAGAATGTATTCTGCTATAATATGATGGAATGTTCTATGCACATCTGTTACATCCATTTGGACTGAAGTATTCAATTCAAATAACTTTCTATCTGGATATCCACCTATGTTGAAAGGGGGATATTGCAGTTCCCTATAAATATCTTGAAAAGAAAGTTATGACCAACCTAGATAGCATATTAAAAAGCAGAAACATTACTTTGCCAACAAAGGTCCGTCTAGTCAAGGCTGTGGTTTTTCCAGTGGTTGTGTATGGATGTGAGAGTTGGACTGTGAAGAAGGCTGAGCGCCAAAGAACTGATGCTTTTGAACTGTGATGTTGGAGAAGACTCTTGAGAGTCCCTTGGACTGCAAGGAGATCCAACCAGTCCATCCTAAAGGAGATCAGTCCTAGGTGTTCATTGGAAGGACTGATGCTGAAGCTGAAACTTCAATACTTTGACCACTTCATGCGAGGAGTTGACTCTTTGGAAAAGACCCTGATGCTGGGAGGGATTGGGGGCAGGAGGAGAAGGGGATGACAGAGGATGAGATGGCTGGATGGTATCACTGACTCGATGGACATGAGTCTGAGTGAACTCCGGGAGTTGGTGATGGACAGGGAGGCCTGGTGTGCTGCAATTCATGGGGTTGCAAAGAGTCGGACACGACTGAGTGACTGAACTGAACTGAACTGATAAATATCCTGTTGCTGAGACTTCCCTGGTGGCCCAGTGGTTAAGATTCTATACTTCCACTGCAGGGAGCACAGTTTGGTTCCTTGTTGGAGAACTAGGATCCTGCCTGCCATGCAGCATCCCGCCCCTCCCCCCCCCCCACGCCCTCCAATTTTCTCTTGCTGTCTTTTCTGCCTTCAGAGCTGGTCATATTTGCTTAATTTTTAAGTTACGATGTGTAGGTATCATATCTGTGTGTATGTCTGGTTATAATTGTTATATCCTCATGATGACTAACTCCTTTATTATTATATAATGACCTTTGTCTTGTGACTTTTTTTATTTAAAGTCTATTTTGTCTCACTTAAGTATAGCTTACCCTCTTCTCTTCTGATTTCCATTTGTGTGGAGTATCTCTTTCAGTTTCTTCCCCCTCAGCCTGTGTGTTTCCTTAAAGCTGAAGTTACTCTGCTGTAGGCAGCATAGAGTTGAGTCTTGTTTTTTTTCTGTTCAACACGTTGTATCATTTGATTGGCCCTACTGTTGTCACCTATTATTGCCCCCCTATTTTGCAGGGCTTTTTCTTCCTTTCTTGCTATCTCTATGATTTTCTGTGGGAATGGACTTTTAAAAATATTTATTTATTTAACTGTGTGGGTCTTAGTTGCAGCATGCAGGATCTTCGTTGAATTGGGTAGGATCTTTTGTTATGATGCATGGGCTCTGTAGTTCTGGTGCATGAACTTAGTTGCTCCGAGGCATACAAGATCTTGGTTCCTTGACCAGGGATCGAACCTGCATCCCTTGCATTGCCAGGCGGATTATTAACCACCTGGGAAGACCCTATGGTAAGATACTTTTATTCCTTACTCCTGTCTTTTGTGTCTATAGGTTTTTGACTTGTGGTTACCATAGGCTTATATAAAACATCTTAAAACATTCTGTTTTATGCTGATAATACTGTAAATTCAATCCCATACAAAATGTCTACTCTTATACTTCCCCTACACATATATTTTGTTTTTGATGTCACAATTTACATCTTTTTATATTGTATATTGTGTAACCATCAACAAGTTATTGTCGATATTCAGTTCAGTTCAGTCACTCAGTCGTGTCCGACTCTTTGCAACCCCATGAATCGCAGCACGCCAGGCCTCCCTGTCCATTACAAACTCCCGGAGTTCACTCAAACTCACGTCCATCGAGTCGGTGATGCCATCCAGCCATCTCTGTCGTCCCCTTTTCCTCCTGCCCCCAATCCCTCCCAGAATCAGAGTCTTTTCCAATGAGTCAACTCTTCCCATGAGGTGGCCAAAGTACTGGAGTTTCAGCTTTAACATCATTCCTTCCAAAGGACACCCAGGGCTGATCTCCTTTAGAATGGACTGGTTGGATCTCCTTGCAGTCCAAGGGACTCTCAAGACTCTTCTCCAACACCACAGTTCAAAAGCATCCATTCTTCAGCACTCAGCTTTCTTCACAGTCCAACTCTCACATCCATACATGACCACAGGAAAAACCATAGCTTTGACTAGACGGACCTTTGTTGGCAAAGTAATGTCTCTGTTTTTCAATATGCTATTTAGGTTGGTCATAACTTTTCTTCCAAGGAGTAAACGTCTTTTAATTTCATGGCTGCAATCACCATCTGCAGTGATTTTGGAGCCCCCAAAAATAAAGTCTGACACTGTTTCCACTGTTTCCCCATAGTTACTTTTAATACTGTTATTCTTTATCTTTTATGTTTGAGTTGAGTGATTAAGGCAGTTTTACAGTATTAGAGTGTTCTGAATTTGACTATATACTTCTTTTTACCAGTGTGTTTTATGTTTTAATATGTTTTCATGTTACTGTTAGCATATTTTTATTCAGCTTGAAGAAGACTTTGTTAGACTTCCTCATTTTTGATAGGGTTAGGTCAAGTGGTGATGAACTTCCTCAGTTTTCATTTGTCTAAGAAAGTCTTCCTCACCCCTGAAGAATAGCATTGAGGGTAAAATACTCTTGGTTTGCAGTACCCCACCCCTTCCCCTTTGGCATTTAGAACACATCTCACTGTGACTGTATGCAGCGTTTTAGCTAAGAAAACCACTTGTATCTTTATGAGGGTTCCCTTTTGTGATGACTTTCTTTTTTCTTGCAACTTTCAAAATAATTTGTCATCACTTTGAGTTTTTATTAATGTGCCTTGCTGAAGTCCTCTGTGGATTGAATCTGTTTGGGGACTTACGAGCCTCATGTACCTGAATGTCCATTTCTTTTCCCAGATTTGGAAAGTTTTCATTCATTACTTCTTTAAATAAACTTTCTGCCCCTTCCTCATGCTCTCTTCCTTCTAGGGCTACCATTCAGTTCAATTCAGTTCAGTCACTCAGTTGTGTCTGACTCTTTGCGACCCCATGAACCGCAACACACCAGGCCTCCCTGTCTGTCACCAACTCCCAGAGTCCACCCTAACCCATGTCCATTGAGTCAGTGATGCCATCCAACCATCTCATACTCTGTCATCCCCTTCTCCTCCTGCCCTCAATCTTTCCCAGCATCAGGGTCTTTTCAAATGAGTCAGCTCTTCACATCAGATGGCCAAAGTATTGGAGTTTCAGCTTTAGCATTAGTCCTTCCAATGAACACCCAGGACTGATATTCTTTAGGATGGACTGGTTGGATCTCCTTGCAGTCCAAGGGACTCTCAAGAGTCTTCTCCAACACCACAGTTCAGAAGCATCAGTTCTTCAGTGCTCAGCTTTCTTCACAGACCCACTCTCAAATCCATACATGACCACTGGAAAACCATAGCCTTGCCTAGACGGACTTTTAGACAAAGTAATGTCTCTGCATTTTAATATGCTGTCTAGGTTGGTCATAACTTTACTTCCAAGGAGTAAGCATCTTTTAATTTCATGGCTGCAATCACAATCTGCAGTGATTTTGGAGCCCAGAAAAATAAAGTCAGCCACTGTTTCCCCATCTATTTCCCATGAAGTGATGGGACCAGATGCCATGATCTTAGTTTTCTGAATGTTGAGCTTTAAGCCAACTTTTTCACTCTCCTCTTTCACTTATATCAAGAGGTTCTTTAGTTTTTCTTCACATTCTGCCATAAAGGTGGTGTTGTCTGCATGTCTGAGGTTATTGATATTTCTCCTGGCAATCTTGATTCCACCTTGTGTTTCCTCCAGCCCAGCATTTCTCATGATGTGCTATGTATATAAGTTAAATAAGCAGGGTGACAATATACAGCCTTGACATACTCCTTTTCTTATTTGGAACCAGTCTGTTGTTCCATGTCCAGTTCTAACTGTTCCTTCCTGACCTGCATATAGATTTCTCAAGAGGCAGGTCAGGTGGTCTGGTATTCCCATCTCTTTCAGAATTCTCCATTATACAAGTATTATTTTGTTTAACAGTGTCCCATAATTCATGTAGACTTTTTTCTTTACTCTTTTTAGTCGTTTTATCTTTTTTCTCCTTTGACTGGATAATTTCAAAGACCTACTTTCCATTTCACAATCATTGTTTTGATTGATCAAATTAGCTATTAATACTCTACATTTCATTCATCATACTCTTCACCATAATTTCTGTTTGGTTATTTTTCATATTTTTCTGAATCTCTGTTTAAAACCTTATTTTACTTGTATTATCATTTTCCTTATTTTGTTGAATTGTCTGTCTGTGTTTGCTCATAGTTTACTGAGCTTCATTAAAACAATAATTGTGAGACTTAGAGAATGAACTTATGGTTCCTGGGTGGGGAAAATGGGGCGAAGGGATAGTTATGAAGTTTGGGATCTACTTGTATGCTGCTGCTGCTGTTAAGTCACTTCAGTCTTGTCTGATTCCGTGTGACCCCATAGACGGCAGCCCACCAGGCTCCCCTGTCCCTGGGATTGTCCAGGCAAGAACCCTGGAGTGGGTTGCCATTTCCTTCTCCAATGCATGAAAGTGAAAAGTGAAAGGGAAGTCGCTCAGTCGTGTCCGACTCTTAGCGACCCCATGGACTGCAGCCTACCAGGCTCCTCTGCCATGGGATTTTCCAGGCAAGAGTACTGGAGTGGGGTGCCATTGCCTTCTCCGCTACTTGTATACAATGCTATATTTAAAATGGATAACCACAAGGGCCTATTGTAGAGCACAGAGAACTTTCCTCAGTGTTACGTGGCAGCCTGAATGACAGGGAGCTTAGGGAAGAATAGGTACATTGTATATGAATGGCTGAGTCCCTTTGCTCTCCACCTGAAACTGTCACAACATTGTTAATCAGCTGTACTCTATACTCCAATATAAAATAAAAAATTAAAAAAATATATTATTGTGAGAGACTTCCCTGGCAGGCCAGTAGTTAGGACTCTGTACTTTCATTGCTGGGGGCATGGGTTCCATCCTTGCTTGGGGAACTAAAAGCTTGCATGCCTTGTGGCCTGGTCAGATTATACTACAAAGCTGCAGTCATCAAGACGGTATGGTACTGGCACACAAACAGAAATATAGACCAATGGAACAAGATAGAAAGCCCAGAAATAAACCCATGCACTTATTGGTACTTTAATTTTGACAAAGGAGGCAAGAATATACAATGGTGCAGAGACAGTGTCTTCAATAAGTAGTGCTTGGAAAACTGGACAGGTACCTATAAAAGAATGAAAGTAGAACACTTCCTGACAGCATACATAAAGATAAACTCAAAATGGATTAAAGACCTAAAGGTAAGACCAGAAAATGTAAAACTCTTAGAGGAAAACATAACACTCAATGACATAAATCAAAGCAACATCCTCTATGACCCACCTCCTAGAATAATGGAAATGAAAACAAAAGTAAGCAAGTGGGACCTAATTAAACTTAGAAGCTTTTTCACAAAGGAGACTATAAACAAGGTGAAAAGACAGTTCTCAGAGTGGAAGAAAATAATAGCAAATGAAACAACTGACAAAAGATTAATTTCCAAAATATGCAGGCAGCTCATACAATTCAATACCAGAAAAAAAACTCAATCAAAAAATGGGAAAAAGACATAAACAGACATTTCTCCAAAGAAGACATACAGATGGCTAATAAACACATGAAAAGATGCTCAACATCACTCATTAATAGAGAAATGCGAATAAGAACTGCAATGAGATATCACCTCACACTGGTCAGAATGGCCATCATTGAAAAGTCTACAAACAGTAAATGCTGGAGAGGGTGTGGAGAAAAGGGAACCCTCTTGCACTGTTGGTGGGAATGTAAATTGATACAGCCACTATGGAAGACGGTATGGAGATTTCTTTAAAAACTAGGAATAAAACTACCTTATGACCCAGCAATCCCACTGCTAGGCTTATACCCCGAGGAAACTAAAATTGAAAAAGACACATGTACCCCAATGTTCATGCAGCACTATTTACAATAGCTAGAACATGGAAGCAATCTAGATGTCCATCAACAAATGCATGAATAAAGAAATTGTGGTATATATAGACAATGGACTATTATCCAGACATAAAAAAGAATGCATTTGAGTCATTTCTAATGAGGTGGATGAACCTAGAGCCTATTATAAAGAGTGAGATAAGTCAGAAAGAGAAAGATAAATATTGTATACTAACACATATATATGGAATCTGGAAAGATGGTAATGAATTTATTTTCAGGGCAGCAGTGGAGAAACAGACATAGAGAACAGACTTATGGACACGGGGAGAAGGGAGGAGAGGGTAAGATGTATGGAGAGAGTAACATGGAAATTTACATTCCCATATGTAAAATAGGTAGCCAATGGGAATTTTCTGTATGTCTCAGGGAACTCAAACAGGGGCTCTGTATGAGTGGGATCCCACCTAATGGGGTGGGATGGGGAGGGAGGTGGGAGGGGGAAGGTTCAAGAGCCAGGGAACATATGCATACCTATGGCTTATTCATGTTAAGGCTAGAAAACAACAAAACTTTGTAAAGCAGTTATCCTTCAATTAAAAAATAAATTTTTTAAAGGTTAAAAAAAAATAACTTATAATTTTTTTTTTTTTGACAGCTTGTAGATCTCCATTTCTTTGAGGCAACTGATTATTGTTCCTTCAGGGGTGTCATGTTTCCTCGATTATTGTGTTTGTGTTTCCTGAAGCCTTATGTTGATTGGTACATTTCATGGAGCAGTCATTTCTTTCAGGCTTTACGTAAGGTTTTGGTGGGCAAGATCCTCACCTCTGTGTGGGTGTGAGTGTGGTAGCTTGATGGACAGTGGCTGCTGCACCCACAACAAAGCCCAGTGGCTTTGTGTTTGCAGCTCTGTTACCTGAGGTCAGTGTCAGCACAGACTGCAGGGTCCTCAGTAGCTAAAGCCGTGGGTGTCCACAGTAATAGAGAAGACTGCTAGGGCTCTCCTGATTTCTTTCTCCCATGGGCTATGTTTTGACTGAGGGGGTCCCTCTTAATGTGGAGTTTGGCTCTTAGAGGGGGAATGCTTCATAGTGGTGATGGCATTGGTGTCTGATGTGTGGATTCTGTGGAGCAGATATAGATCTGGACTCTAGGATGTGAATAGATGCAAGGCAGTAGCACTTCTAGGGTCCCAGTTACTGAATAGTCTGTCTCAGTGTTGACTTTGCTTTGTGAGATGCAGTGGCACCCTGAGCAGTGGTGGAGCCTTGACCAGAGTATGGGTACACACAGAGAGACAGTGTCTTTGGGGTCTGAAGAACTAACTCACCCACAGTGGCCATGAATCTGGCGCCTGAGACATTCAGGTGACAGGCGTGGAGTCAGGTTATAGAATATGAACATCTGTGGTTCAGGTGGGGCTCAAGGGTTTGGGGTGTGTGCAGGATTTATGGGGATGGAAGCTGTGATTCTGAAATAGAGCAATAGCTATTTTTGTGGGGACAGGGATGGTTCAGGATATTATTCTCTTGCAGGTGCCTCATGGTGGTGGCTATTAGTTACCTTAATGCGAGAGCTTCCAGTGCCCTCTGCAGAGCAGGCAGCTGGGGTTCACACCTGTAAACACTTGCCTTCCTCTGCTCTGCAAAGTGTGGGGTCTGCAAGTGTGTCAGGGCCTGTTGAGGTTCTCTAAGGTAAAAGCTACTGGGATCCTTTGCAGTGCAGGCCATTGGGAATGAGACAGCAGCTACCATTTGGCTGATGCACTTAGTTCCCACCCTTCATCTTATTTCCTGTCCATCTCCACGTGTCTGTTAAGGTAATATGTTCAGTGATTGTTTTCGTGTTGTTCTTTTTCAGTTTCCTCTGTGTTGCTGCAGTATCTTAATTGGATTCCTCAGTCGTCCAAGGGCAACTTTTGTTTGCTTTTGTGTATTTTTTGTTGGTGGTGAAGGCTCGTGTCCTCTGCTGTTTTGCTGACATCACTCTCCTGGATCTTTTCTCTGCATCTGTTATGTGCTGAGTTGCTTTGTGACAATACAAGCTGTTCATCTGTCCTGTTTTTCCTTTAGGATTTTTATCCTGCATGTCCTATGTAGTTGCTTAACTAGTGCTTATAGATGTCCCAGGATTGACATGACTCCAGTTATGGTGAGGTGGGTTCAGAAGGGGCCTGGTCCTGGTGAATGGCAGCTGAGGAGAGTATGACATCAGACTGTGTTCAGATCATAGCAGGAACCTGTCTTTGTTCAGCCGGGGTTTAGTTGCCATTTCCAGTGCATGACCATACTACTTCTATCTTTTCTTTTCACTGTTAACACTTGACTGACTTGTCAGTTGTACTGCTTGTCATTCCTACTGTGACTTCAGCCCAGGGATAATCTGGACTGATTATTTGGACTCCACATCTCTGGACTTCACTCCTCTCTGGACTCCACATCTCTCCTATTTCTCTCACTACCCTTTCTGTAGTACTCACCAACATTGATTGTGCTATGATATGTTCACATTTCCCTGTATTGACTTCAAATAGCAGCTGATATGTTGCTGTGGGGTTTTAATGAGCTTAGATGACCTTTTCTACCCAGTCTCAGCAGCAAAGTCCTACAGGAAGCCACTGGAAGAGAAGTGAGTCATAGGCCCTTCTTCTCTTCTTTATGTCCTATCCTGTATTTGTTTTTTTCTCCTGATGAGGTCTCCACTATTGTGTGACCTTGAGGCTCAGTAATGCACAACAGTTGGCTGTTCTTCCAACTGAATTCCAAGTTCTGTATCTTGAAAAGCATCCCATAGACTCATACCTGGATTAGATAGGTACACTAGTGATGAGCTGGACCCTTCTCTATAGTCAATATGTACTTGACCGGCATTTCTTTCTGTTCAGGTTGCTGCTGTGGAACAGAGAATGCAGAGGCACCTTCTGAACAGATCACTTCTCTAGGAGTCTCACAGGCTAGGACTCCAAAGGCAGCTTTGTCTTCCCAGAAGATCCACCCCTGTGAGACTTGTGGTCCAGTCTTGAAAAAAGTTTTCCACTTGGCTGAGCACCAGGAAACACAACACACCCAGAAAATGTTGAGGTGTGGAGCATATGTGAAACAGTTTTGTTTTAGTGCAAATTTTCAGCAGCACCAGGAACACATGGGAGAGAAAACCCTCAGAAGTAGTGTGGATGAGGCCAAGTTTTTCAAGAGGTGCAGATTCCTTGTGTTACAGAAGCCATTTACCTGCAGGGAGTTTGAAAAGGACTTCCCAACCATTATGGGACACCTGCAGCAACAGACCACTCATACTGTGGAGAAGCCAAACAAAGTCACCCAGTGTGAGTCAACTTTACAGAGCAGAAGTCGTCACACCTCAGGAGAACGCAGGAAAGCCCTCAGCCCCAAACACACACTTGTTCAGGATCAGGGTGTCCATACTGGAATACCTTGTTTTGTGTGCAGTGAATGTGGGAAAGCATTCAGGTACAAATCCTCATTTGTTGTGCACCAGAGAGTGCACGCTGGAAAAAACCTTCATGTGTGTGGTGAATGTGGGAAATCCTTTAGGCGAAGCTCAATTCTCTATAAACATCGAAGAATTCATACTGGGGCAAGGCAATACAAGTGCAGCAAATGTGGGAAATCCTTAAGTCACAAATCTGTCCTCATTTCTCCCCACCCATGGTGCAATGGAGAAAAGAATTATGTGTGCAGTGAGTGTTCGAAATCTTTTAGCTATAGCTCAGTATTCATTCCACACAGGAGAGTTCAAACTGGAGAACGGCCTTATAAGTGTAGTGACTGTGTGAAATCTTTTACTTCAATGTCTGCACTGTGTTATCATCAGAGATCCCACACTGGAGAACGACCTTACATATGCAGTGATTGTGGAAAATCTTTTATCTCTAGCTCTGACCTCCGTTATCATCAGAGAGTTCATTCTGGAGAAAGGCCCCATGAGTGCAGTGAATGTGGGAAATCTTTTATCACTCGTACTGCTCTCCGTTATCATCACAGAGTTCACACTGGAGAAAGGCCTTACGAGTGTAGTGAATGTGGGAAATCCTTTACCCGAAAAAATAACCTAATTATACATTTAAGAGTTCACTCAGGAGAAAGGCCTTATGAGTGTAGTGAATGTGGGAAATCTTTTACTTTTAGCTCTAGCCTTCGTTATCATCACAGAGTCCACACTGGAGAAAGACCGTATGAATGCACTGAATGTGGGAAGTCTTTTAACAATAGGTGGACGCTCATTCGACACCGGAGAATTCACACAGGAGAAAAGCCTTATGTGTGCAATAAATGTGGGAAATCTTTTTCCTGTAGCTCCACCCTCCAGTATCATGAACGAGGTCACCTTGGGGAAAGGCCTTACAGGTGTGATGAATGTGGGAGATCTTTTACTACTAGCTCTGCCCTCCGTTATCATCAGAGAATTCACACAGGAGAAAGGCCTTATGAGTGCAATGAATGTGGGAAATCTTTTATCTCCAAGTCTGACCTCCATTATCATCAAAGGGTTCATTCTGGAGAAAGGCCTTATGAGTGTAGTGAATGTGGGAAATCCTTTATCCGAAGGAATAACCTGCTTTTACACCAGAGAGTTCACACAGGAGAAAGGCCTTACAAGTGTAGTGAATGCGGGAAATCTTTTAACAATAGATGGACACTCATTCAACACCAGAGAGTTCATACAGGAGAAAAGCCTTATGTGTGCAGTGAATGTGGGAAATCATTTACCTCCAGCTCCACGCTATGTTATCATCAGAGAGTTCATGCAGGAAAAAGGCCTTATGAATGCAGTGAATGTGGGAAATCTTTTACCTCTAGTTCTACCCTCCGTTACCATCAGAGAGTTCACACAGGAGAAAGACCTTATGAGTGCAGTGAGTGTGGGAAATCTTTTACTTTTAGTGCCAGCCTCCGTTATCATCACAGAGTGCACACTGGAGAAAGGCCTTATGAGTGCAGTGAATGTGGGAAATCCTTTAAGGATAGATCGCAATTCAATAAACACCGGAGAGCTCACACTGGAGAAAGACCTTATGAGTGTGCTGAATGTGGGAAATCTTTTAGCCAAAAATCTTCCCTCTCAACACACCAGAAAATTCATAATAGAGAACGGTCTTATGAGTGTAGTGCATGTGGGAAATCTTTCACCTCTATCTCTGGCCTTGGTTATCATCAGAGAGTTCACAGGGGAGAAAAGCCTTATCAGTGCAACGAATGTGGGAAGTCCTTTACCAATAGCTCTATACTGATTCGACACCAGAGAGTTCACACAGGAGAGAGACCTTATGTGTGCAGTGAGTGTGGGAAGTCTTTTACTAGTAGTGCCACCCTTTCTTATCATCAGAGAGTTCATGCAGGCAAAAGGCCTTATGAATGCAGCAAATGTGGGAAATCTTTTACTTCCAGTTCTACCCTTCGTTATCATCAGAGAGTTCATGCAGGAGATAGGCCTTATGAGTGCAGTGAATGTGGGAAATCTTTTATCTCTAGCTCCAAACTCCGTTACCATCAGAGAGTTCACACAGGAGAAAGGCCTTACGTGTGCAGTGAATGTGGGAAATCCTTTAGAGACAGTTCCCAGTTTAGTCAACACCGGAGAGGTCACACTGGGGAAAGACCTTATGAGTGTAGAGAATGTGGGAAATTTTTTATGCGAAAATCGACCCTTTCTCAACATCAGAGAGTTCACACTAGAGAAAGACCTTAGATGTTTAGAGAATGTGCAGTTTTCTTGTTCAGTGTAAGGATACCAAAGGAAGCTGAGGATTCATCTGTCTGAATTAGCTCCCAAACATCTGCATAGCTATTGGTAATCAAGAGGAAAGATTCCTCATGATTTTGTGGGAAGTGTGTGGCTATGTTGCAGTCTCTAACCTCTCCAGGGTTCTGCCCACATATATGTCACTCCCATCTCTGTGGTCAAAGCCATTTCACGTCTAGCACTTGGCAGGTCCACCCAGTGTGCTCAGGGAGACTTACTGTGTCCTCCCATATTTTAGCCAAGTTAAGAGTCACTTGAGGCCTACGGTGCCGACTTTCACTCCTCCATGACTATTTTGGACATGGACCTGGTCAGTGTCAGTCCAGAAACTATCAGAAGTTCAGCTGGCAGCTTGCAGAGAATAGCAGCAGGGATGTGTTGATTTCATGTGATATTAGTAATAAGGTTTTACAGCTTCCAAATGATGAATAAATACTTGCTACAGGTTGCTTTGGCTCATACAATACTCGAGACCTTCTAAGCTCTTAAGTCCTCTTTCATTTTGGACTTTCTATTTACTGTGCAGGTAGTTCACAGATTTGTGCTGTGTAAGCATAAAGGGGAGAACAGTTTTTAGGGGCCTCAAAATTTCTGTCTGAGGGGGGATGGTATGTTGACAATAGCTTGCCAGTTATGACCAGGTCTGCCTTGCAGCTGCAGCTTCCTAGAAAAGATTGCAGGGATTTCTGGTTTTCACTTGAAGCCTGGAGGCTTTGTTTTAGGAGTCTCCCAGGTGACACTGAGAAGCAGGCAGATGTGAGAATCTCAAGTGCGTCTGAGCATAACATTAATTTTTTCCCCTTACTAAACGGAGAGATCCCAGGGTGTTTCAGCACTGTGGAGGGAAATCTTCTTCAGGTCTGCAGAGAGCCATGTTCCCTGATTAGTGTAACTGGTTGTAATACCACTGGGTCCATAACTGGTGCAGAAACACTGATTTGTAGCGAGAGGAGAACTGCAGCCAACTAGTGTAATGTGCTGCTTCTAAACTTGCATCCACAAATACACATGTAAAAGTGATAGTCCCTTTGTATTGTTCATCTCAAGGCTTTTACCACAGGGACTGAAAGAAAAAAGGGGGTCTAGTCCCTGGCTGTTGGAGAAGGCAATGGCAACCCACTTCAGTACTCTTGCCTGGAAAATCCCATGGATGGAGGAGCCTGGTAGGCTGCAGTCCATGGGGTCGCTAAGAGTCGGACACGACTGAGTGACTTCACTTTCACTTTTCATGCATTGGAGCAAGAAATGGCAGCCCACTCCAGTGTTCTTGTCTCGACAGGGATAGGGGAGCCTGGTGGGCTTCCATCTATGGGGTCTCACAGAGTCAGGCACGACTGAAGCGACTTAGCAGCAGCAGCAGCAGCAGTCCCTGGCTGTGGCTCTTGTGACCCAGACAGCATTCCCGTTGACTTTCAGTGGAAATGTTCTCTATTACTCACCATATTTGTTGGCACTGATGCAAGTTTGACAACCACCCCCGCCCCCCAGGGCATAAAGAGAGATGGAGTGTATGGTTGCCATACCTCTCTGTCAAAAAGACTGGGGCATAGAGATCTTTAAGTTGAGCTATTTTTTAAAGCTTTACTAAGGTATAATATCTCTGGCTTTCCTGATGGCTCAGCGGTAAAGAATCTGCATGCAGTGCAGGAGATGCAGGAGATACAGGAGGCCAGGGTTCCATCACTGAGTTGGGAAGATCCCCTGGAAGAGGAAATGGCAACCCACTAGAGTATTCTTGCCTGGAAAATTCCATGGACAGAGGAACCCCGCGGGCTACGGTCTGGGTCACAAAGGGTCAGATACGACTGAGCTACTAACACACACACACACACAATGTATAATTTACATTTGCTAAACCAAGTGTATTTAAAGTACAACTTGACAAGTTTTGAAACAGGTGTGAACCTCTGAGACTATCACATAGTCCTGATAGTGACCATATCTGTCATGGTGTATTTACCTCATTTGTTCTATAATCTCCTTGCCTTTCTCACCTTTCCAAGTAACCATTGATTTACTTTCCTCAAAATGGATAACTTGCATTTTCTTGAATTGATATTATTGGAATCATATGCTATTTACCATATTTTTTCTCTCCTTTATATATCATAATTACTTTGAGATTCATCAGTGATACATAGTGCTTTTTGTTTTTTGACTGACAAAAATATGACATTTTTCAATATGCCATGGTTAGTTTATCCATGCTCTTTATGGGTATTTGACTTGTTTCTAGAATTTGACTTCTGAAAATAAAGCTAGTATAAAAATTACATTAGTTCTTTTTATTAACATGTGTTTATCTTTTGTCAGTAACTTAGAATGCAGTGTATGGGCCATGGCTGTTTTATTCTTGTTGGCTGCAGTGGATTTTTATTGCAGGCCGAGGGCTTAGTTGCCCTGCCACATGTGGAATCTTAGTTCCCTGACCAGGGTTTTAACCCCAACCCCTGCACTGGAAGGAGGATTCTTAAACACCGGACCACCAGGGAAGTCCCACAACAGTTTTACTTTTGAAGAAGCTAACATTGTGATCTAAAATGATTGTGCCTTTTGCATCTTACCAGCAATATATTGAGAATTCCACTTCTCCCATATTCTGAATACTTGGTTTATTGATTGCTTTAATTTTAGCTTTTTTTTTTTTTTTAAAAAGGTATATCACTTTTTTGTTTTAATAGAGTTTCTGTAAGGATTTATGATGAGCAGTTTTTCAGATGTTCATTTCCTATCTATGTATCTTTGTTAAAATGTCTGCTTAAATCTTTTTCTTTGTTGGCCTTTGACTATTTTCATTTAACAAACAGGACAGTGAAACCATAACGATGTATATTGGAATTTCACTCATTTTTTAATATTGTGAGTGATTTTGCTTTATGGAGTAACTTTTCAATACTGGCAGAATTTTCTAACCTAAAAAGTTTTTTTTTGTTTGTTTGTTTTTTCAGTGTTCACAATGCAGTGGATACTTAGACATATGCTTTTAAATTTTACCTGCACTGTTAACATATTCTCTATCACATTCTTGATTTTAGTCACTTAAGAATACAATAAAACCTTGCTTTATAGTGCTTATGCTTTTTCTTGGTTCTGTCACTATAGAAGTTGGTGGATTGGAGATGGGGACAAGGTATCATCAGGATGGACTGGTCTTTACTTTGAGTTCCAAAGCCTGGTTGGGAGGCAATGGAGGTCAGTGGTCAGACTCCTCAAGTCCTCATCCAGGCTACCTGGGTTTAAATTCTGTATCCCTGATCATGGACCCACAGGCAAACACTCTTTCCCAAGCCCTTTTCCTTTTATGTAAAATGGAGATTAGGATCTACCCTGACTCTGGTCCACTGAAAGATGTGAAGAGAGGAGCTGTCCATTCCCATGCAGCTCCCTCTACAGGTGAGATCCTGGTGCCAGGAAACTTTAGCTCCCCCTGATATCCTCAGACCCCTGTATCCCCAGGTGCATGCATTTCAGAAATAAATGGAGCTTCTCATAATTCCTGACCTGGGTCAGCCCGAAGGGACTTATCTGCATCAAGGAGGGGGTTGCTGGTTACTGAGGTCTCAGTGTGGATTTGCCCGTGGGAAATAATCTGGGAAACTTGCTAAAGCTTCCTGAGCCTCATTTGGCTGATTTTGACATTGAGGTGTTAACTTTGGCCCTGGGAGGATCAATAAAAATAACACAACACTGAGCATTTACACCAAAATTCCAGGCTTCATATTTTGAACTTGTACGTGCCATTTATTTAAAAAATGTTATATAAAATATTTTTGTAACTCTCCTTTTCTCAATTCTCTTATTGTACTTAACTAATTTATTCTTTGTATTAGTTATATCCTTATCTTGTTGCATTTTATAGAGTGCCATGTAATTTAATATAAATGCCATGTAAATATACTGTGAAATTTTAATCAGTCTATATGTGTTCATGGTTATAGCTTATTTTTCCTGAATCCATTGACTCTTGAGATTGAGAGCACACTCACCAGTTGATGGATTACCACAGAAGCATTTTGATTCTTTTTCAACTGTACTGGGAGATCGCTTCTCTCTATTTGCCCTAGCTGGTAAATTAATTCTCTTCATATCCTCTTTAACCAAATTTCATTTATTATGCTGAAATGCGAAATGATCGGTTCTATTACAATATGTTTTTTCTTTCCCCTGAAAGTCAATGCAAGTTTTGCTTATTTAAAAATAAAATTTTAATCTAAGATCATATAAACAACAAATAGCTGCTTAGAAAGACAGAAAATATACTTCTTTCGATCAATATTCATTTGATTGTACTGGAAAGGTTCCACATAAGCTTTTTAAAAAATTCAGTGAAATGTGACTGATGAAAGTATGTGATAAAGTAATAAGTATTATAATGGTGTATTATATATTCAGAATAAGTATTCTGTAGTCAGAGTGTTTTGGAAACATTTTAAATTATCAGGCCACCTTAATTCTGGCTGGTTATAGGTAAATTTTGAAATCAAAATGAAATTTTCACGAATTATTGTATAGCATTTGAATAGTTTTCACAAAAACTGCCTGTTACAAAATATTGCCCAATGTTTTATGGATACTTAAAATACATTTTTTGTTTGTTTGTTTTATACAAGTCATTTTTGTCATTTGAATGTTTTTGCATTTTGTTGCAGCAGTGAAAGCTCAGAATCCTAACCACTAGGCCACCAGGGAACTCTCTGTATTTTTATTTACAAAAGTCAAAAGTATATTTTATGGCCTGAAATTGGGGCTTAGCTTTGTAATGATTTGCACACCTTAGTTTATTTAAAAACAATTTTTTTTTTTACATTTTTATTATAAAAGCTACAGGTGTACAGTATAGTGAGTCATACATTTAAAGATTATACTCCATTTATAGTTATTATGAAGTATTGGCTGTATTCTCCGTATTGTACAGTATAGCCTTGTAGTTTGTTTTATCCCTAATTCTTTGTACCCAAGCTATAGATGCGCTTGTGGCACCCGCTCTGCTCTCTCTGATTTACTACCGGCATTATCACCATGTTCAGGATTCCTCCTACTAATATTAATAGAACCTCCCCCGGGTCCACAGACTGTCCACCAAATTTTGTAGATGTGTCCATCCAGAGATCCTCCCCATAGTTCCAGACCTGTGTGTCCGGCTACGTGCTAAATAACTCCATTCTTTTGTTTTCTGAAATATACCTTCAAAAGGAAACTGCTGATACCCCCATGAGAATTATTACCACTACGGAACACCCAACATGTTGATGGAGCTTCTGTCCTTCTACCCCCCAACACCAAAAATCTTGGTGTCAAAGCCTGACTCCCACCTTACTTTCTCTCACAATCAGAAAAACCAGGCTGTCTTGTTTTTAAAAGTGATTCCAAAGTTCGCTTCTTCCACAACCACAACAATGGTTCACACTAACGCTCACCCCTCACTCCTGTATTTCCCACTTCCTCCTTTTGTAATGGAAATGTCTGTCCTTTGCCTGTTTCAGTATTACATTTCCTTAGCATGAAACCTTTGGTTTCACAGCTGGAGAGCAATTTTGCCTCAGGGCTAATTGTGCATTAGGTCTCAGTCATATCTGAGTTAGATGACATGTAGAAGAGTCCTTGAACTTTCTAATATAACATTAAAACTTACTATAAAATTAGACACTTTTTCTTTCATGTTTCCTTTCTGTGTTCATTGAAGAATGTAAGCTGCATGAAAAAAGAATAGGTTTTCATCTGTCATGGTTTCCATACACCTAAAACAGTGCCTGACACTGTATTTTGTATAAGAAAATTTACTAGAGCTGTGAATAAACATGATACTCCAAATTCTTGTTCACATTTACTAGTTTTGGCTACTTTTTAAAAATAAAGTTAATTAAGATTTTTTTATTCATTTATTTTGGTTGCACTGGGTCTTCTTTGCTGTGCACTGGTTTTCTCTAGTTTCAGCGAGCAGCAGCTTCTCTTGTTGCAGAGCAGAGGTGCAATAATTGTGGCACACTGGCCCACTTGCCCCGAGGCATGTAGAAGTCTTCCCAGACCAGGCAGGGGTAGAATCCATGTCCCCTGCTGTGGCAGGCGGATTCTTATTAATGTACCATCAGGGAAGTCCTAGTTTAGCTAATCTTAACGTCCATGTCAATTCTTTCTCCAAGTTGGTATTAATGTTTTCAAGAATAAAAGCACTACTGAAAATTCTCTGATGTTTTCAACATCACTTGCTGTATCCCCAGGGCGGTATCTGCCACTGTCTTTGAATAACAACACACATATTAATAACTTTCTGAAACTTGCATGTCAAAACTTTCTGATATTATCTCATTTCCCTGTAAAGAAGTGTGCCTGCAGTCACTGGAAAATGATAGTCACTTACCAGCAAGGACACGAGATCATAAGCTTAAGACGCCTTCTTTTATATAAGTGCTCAGATACTCCCTTCCATACGTGCTGCGACTCTGAAAGTTGCAGCTACTGACCCATACCAAAATAACATTAGTTCTGTTGCTCTCAGTTTGAGATGGATATCTGTTCACTAAAAGGAATTGAGTTTATGTTAGGAAGTGGAATAAGAGATAATATATGGATGAAAGTGTTTCTCAGTGGATAGGACACAACCCCTGGTTCTGTAGGAAAGAAAGAAGCTTTGTTGTGGAACCGGAAGTAAAACTCCTGCTTGACCACCTAATTTAGAATATCCATCTTCCTTCCCCCAGTCATGACCCTGTACAGACGGTTTTGCTCATAGCTAATCATAATACAACACAGAAAACTGACTACAGCTTCAGTACATTAATTTCAAGAACAATTATATAATGTGTCCAGCTACTTGCTGACTCATTTCTGAATGGCTCTAGAATAATATCGGAGAAGGCAATGGCAACCCACTCCAGTACTCCTGCCTAGAAAATCCCATGGACGGAGGAGCCTGGTGGGCTGCAGTCCATGGGGTCGCTGAGTGTCGGACACGACTGAGCGACTTCACTTTCACTTTTCACTTTCATGCATTGGAGAAGGAAATGGCAACCCACTCCAGTGTTCTTGCCTGGAGAATCCCAGGGACGGGGGAGCCTGGTGGGCTGCCGTCTATGGGGTCACACAGAGTCGGACACGACTGAAGTGACTTAGCAGCAGCAAGATAATCTTGTTTTCTTTCTTTCTTTCTTTCTTTCTTTTTTTTCCCCTTCAACACATTCAGGAATGTATTCTTAATGGCCATATGTCTTTTTTAACGTCCATATGTTTTTGAGCTTTCCAGCCTTCACAATGATAGTATTATGCTATTGGGGACTTCCAGGTGGTGCAGTGGTAAAGACTCTATCTGCCGATGCAGGAGATTAAGGAACTGTGGGTTTGATCCCTGGGTTGGGAGGATCCCGTGGAGTAGGAAATGGTAACCTGCTCTTAGTGTTCTTGCCTGAAAAAGTCCATGGACAGAGAAGCCTGGTGGGCTACGGTCTATAGAGTCACAAATGGTCAGACATGACTGAGCAACTGAGCACGTTGTTACTGAGTTTTAGTTTCCAACCTTTATGGATGGATAAAATTCTTGACATGATTTAAATCTTCTTAAAAGTGTTAAGACTTGTTTTGTGACCTAATATATGATCTCTCTTAAAGAGAATGTTCTGTGTCCATTGAGAATGTATTCTGTTGTAGTTGATTGGAATATTCTGTGTGTTTGTTAGGTTCAGGTGGTCTAAAGATTCATTCAGTATTTTGTCAGTGCTTGAGCTAAGGTGTCATTACATATTTCCTTCTCGATTTTCTATTTGGTTAATCTACCCATTCTTGAAAGATGGGTATTGGAGTCTGCTAATGTTATTTCATTGTTGTCTTTTCTGCCTTCCAGTTTCTTAATATTTGCCTTATACATTTAAATGCTCTGATATTAGATACATACTACTTATAATATGTTCTGCCCTCTTGATGAGTCAACACCTTTATCTTTATTTAATGATTTTTTGTCTATTGTGATTTTGACTTAAAGTTTATTTTGTTTGGCTTAAGTGTGGATTATTTATAAGTATAAGCTAGTGTTTTGTTTCCATTTGTATGGAGGTTTTTTTTTTTTTTCCTTCAATTTCTTCTCTTTCAGCCTATTTGTGTTCTTAAAGCTGAAGTAAGTCTCTTGAAGCCTTTATCCTCAGGCACTGTGTGTCTTTTTAAATTTCTTTGTTTTTTTTTTTTTTTTACTTTGCCAGGTCTGTGGCTGCAGGTGAGCTTTTGCTAGTTGCAGTGAGCTGGGACTACTCTTTGTTGCAGTGGACGGACTTCTCACTGCAGTGACTTCTCTTATTGTGGAGCATGGGGTGAAATGAGTCTCTTGAGGGCTTTATTGTCAGCTACCGTGTCTTTTGAATGGAGAGGACTTGCCTGGCAGTCCTGAATGTCCACTGTAGGGGGTGCAGGTTCTATCCCTGGTTAGGGAACTAAGATTGTGCATATAGTGTGACCAAGAATTAAAAAGCAGACAAACCAAAAAGCACAAAAAAAAGAATGGAGAAAATTTTGTCAGGACTTTACAATTGCCAACTCATTAATTTTTGTATGATTGATTTGTAGTTCCTTTGGTGTTTCCATCATTTCTTCTTTCTATCTTTTTTTTTTTTTAATGTTTAATTGGAGGATACTTGCTTTATAATATTGTGTTAGTTTCTGCCTACATCAACATGAATCAGCCATAGGTATACATATGCCCCCACCCTTTTGAACCTCCCTCCCACCTCTCACCCCATCCCATCCCTCTAAGTTGTCACAGAACACAGTTCCCTGTGTCATACAGCAAATTCCCACTGGTTATCTGTTTTATATATGATAGTGTATATTTTTCAGTGTTACTCTTTCAGTTCATCCCTCCTTCTCCTTCCTCTACTGTGTCCACAAGTTGTTTTCTATGTCTGTGTCTCCATTGCTGCTCTCAAATAGGTTCATCAGTATCATCTTTCTAGAGTCCATATATATGTGTTAATATATGATATTTTTCTCTGAATGACTTCACTTTGTATAATAGGTTCTAGGTTCATCTGCCTCATTAGAACTGACTCAAATGTGTACCTTTTTATGGCTGAATAATATTCCATTGTATATATGTACCACAACTTCTTTATCTATTCATCTGTTGATGGACATCTAGGTTTGCTTCCATGTCCTAGCTATTGTAAATTGTGCTGCAATAAACATTGGGATACATGTGTCCTTTTCAATTATTGTTTCTTCAGGAACAAAACAAGGGTGCCCACTCTCACTACTATTTCTTTGTCACTTCTTGTGGTACTTCCACAATGTGAATATTATTTTCCTGGATAACATCCCATAATTTACTTCAATAGGCTTTCTTCAGTCTTTCTTCCCTGTGGTTGGATGGTTTGAAATCACCTGATTCAAAGTCACAGATATTTCTCCTGCTTGATCAAGTGACTGTTCCCTATTGTATTTTTCATTTCATTTATTGTATTCTTCAGCTACAGAGTTTAATTCCTTTATTTTCCTTCTATTTCAGATTTTTTTATTTTTATTTATTTATTTTTTTGCCACACCACATCACATGCAGAATCTTAATTTCTTGACCAGGGATCAAACCTGTACCTCCTGCAGTGGAAGCACAAAGCCCTAACCATTGGACAGCCCGGGAATTCCAAATCTGTTAATTTGCTTGTGTGTGTGTGTGTGTGTGTGTGTTTTCCTGCTTTCATTGAGTTTCTGTCTGTGTTCTCTTTGAGCTGGCTGAGTTTCCTTCAAGTATTTAGAATACAAGAATTTTGAATTCTTTGTCTAGTTATTTATAGATATGCATTTTTTGGGGTTCACTTGCTGTAAAGTTATGCTCCTTTGGTGATGTCATGTTTCCTTGATAGTTCATGTTTCTTATAGCCTTTTGGTCATCTTTTTGCATCTGATGGATAAGTCACCTCTGAATTTACAGACTGGTTTTGGTGAGGAAAGACCTTAACTTGGATTGATTGCAAAGTCACTGGCTAGGTGGAGTGTGCCAGTTTGGGCTGTCAAGAGGGACTGGCCATATAATGGCTCTGCACCTTTGTCAGCTGGGGTCAGGGGCACCAAAGATTGTAGGGGTTCTGTAGACAGGGCTGCAAGATGAACTCATAAGTACCTTTCCTGGGAAATCTGGGGAGGGTGTGGCATCAGGACTGTGTTCAGGTCACATAAGGAATGTTTCTCATTTAATGGGGATTTTTGGGGTTTTGCTAGTGTCACATCCCTTGTCTATCTTTCTTGTCCTGTTGTTAGTACTTGGCTGAGTAGTCAGTTTTACTCCACTGTTATATCTACTCTGACTTCCAGCCCAGGTATAAGCCTCATCTCTCTGGATTTCATATCTCGGTCCTTTCTCTCATACTTCCTCCTCCCTTGCTCTGCAGCTTTGGTTCACATGTGCTGTGAGGTGTCCACTCATCCTTAAATTGGCCTTGAACAGCAGCTGGGTTTCTCCTGGGTTTGGACATTTGCTTCTACACGGTCTCGTGTCATTTCAGAATAGGTCCTGCAGGAATCCTCTGGCATATGAGCGAGCTCTACAGTGTGCTGCTCAACTTTGTGTTGCACCATATTCTTATGTCCTTCCCCTGGTTAAGGATACCATTCTTTTGCCTTAGAGGCACAGTCATGCCAAGTAGTGGAATGCTGCTTCCCCAGTGGAATTACAGATCTTTCTGGAAAACCATTCTGCAGACTCACCCCTGGATATGACTCATTACCTTTATGAAGATATTGCTCCCTCCTCAGAAAGTTGACATGTTTATTTGCATTTATTTCATCACAGGTTTTATGTGTGTGTGTGTGTGTGTGTTTTCAGGTTGCTGCTGTGGAGGAGAGGATTCAGAGGCACCCTTTAAACATAACATTTCTATAGGCATGTCAAAGGCCAGGACTCCTAAGGCACTTTCGTTTTCCCAGAAGAATCACATCTGTGAGAAGTGTAGTCTGGTCTTGAGACGTATTTTTCACTTGGCAGAGCATGAAGAAACACAACACAGCCAGAAAGTGATTGGGTATAAAATACACATGAAACAATTTCATTTTGGTGCAGACCTCCAAAACACCAGAAGCAGTTCATGGAAAAGAAATCCTTTGGAAATGATGTAGACAGGGTTTTGTTTGTGAAGCACTGCAAACTCTGTATGTCAGAAAAGCCCTCTTCCTGTGAGAAAGTTAAGAGACTTTCTGGCCACTTCAGGACATCTCCAGCAACAGTCCACTCACACCAGGGAGAAGCCAGACAATGTTGTCTAGTGTGAACCAACTTTACAAAGCAGAGAAAGTCATTTCAACCTGGGAGAACACAAGAAAGCCCTGAACTCCAAACACACACTTGTTCAAGACAAGAGTGTCCACATTGGAAGACATTGTTTTGTGTGCAGTGAATGTAGGAAAACATTCAAATACAAATCCTTATTTGTGTGCACCAGAGAGTCCACACTAGAAAAAGACTCCATGTGTGTGGTGAATGTGGAAAATCATTCAGGCGACCCTCAACCCTCAATCTGCATCAAAGAATTCATACTGGGGCAAGGCAGTACAAGTGCAGCAAATGTGGAAATTTCTTTAGCCAAAACTTTGTCCTCATTTATCCCTGGAGAAGTCATACTGGAGAAATTACTTGTGTTGTGAATGTGCACAGTCTTTTAGCTGTAAATGCATCTTAGTTTGACAGTCAATAGTTCTCAATGGAAAAAGGCATTATGAGTGTACTCAGTGTTGGATATCTTTTAAATGAAAATGTTATCTCATTGTACACTGGAGAGTTCACATAAGAGAAAGGCCTTAATTTTGCAGTGAATGGGGGAAATCATTTACCAATAGCTCGGTTCTCATCCTACACCAGCGACTACATAAGGGGGAAAGAAGGCCTTTTGCATGTGGTGAACGTGGGAAATCTTTTACCAATAACTTGATACTCATTCTCCACCAGAGAATTCACACAGGAAAAGGGCCTTATGAGTGTAGTGAGTGTTGGAAATCATTTAGTATCAATCTTACCTAATTCAACACTGCAAGGTTCATAGTGGAAAAAGGCCTTAGGAATGTAGTGAATGTGGGAAATCTTGTTCTGGCCCCCATTATCATCAGAGAGTTCACAATGGATCAAGGCCTTATGAATGCAGTGAATGTGGGAAATCTTTTACCTCTGGTTTTACCCTCTGTTATCATCAGAGAGTTCACACAGGAAAAAGGCCTTATGAGTGCAGGGAGTGCAGAAAATGTTTTATGTTCAATTCTGCCGTGTGTTATCATCATAAGATTCATGCTTGAGCTAGGCCTTATATGTGTGCTATATGTGGGAAATGTTTTTCTTCTGGTTCCACCCTCTGCTGTCATCAGAGACTTCACACAGGAGAAAGGCCTTATGTGTGCAGTGAATGTGGGAAATTCTTTATCCAAAGATATTACCTTGTTATACACTAGAGAGTTCACACAGGAGAAAAGCCTTATCAGTGTACTGAATGCGAGAAATCTTTTACCACTAAGAGGAGCCTTATTTATAATCAGGGAAATCACACTGGAGAAAGGCCTTATGAGTGCCATGAATGCGGGGAATCCTTTAAGCAACAGTCTTCTCTCATTAAACACTGTAGACCTCACTCTGGGCAAAAGCCTTATAAATGTAGTGAATGTAGGAAATCTTTTGCATCTAGGTGGGGTTTCTGTTATCATCTGAGAGTTCATATGGGATTGAGGCTGTATAAGTGCAGTGAATGTGGGAATCTTTTACCTCTAGTTCTACTCTTCATGAGTATCAGAGAATTCACACAAACAAAAGACCTTACGAATGCACTGAATGTGAGAAATTGTTTAAGAAAGAGTCTCCTCTCATTGAACACTGTAGACTTCACACTGGAGAAAACCCTTATAAATGCAGTGAACGTGGGAAATCTTTTGCATCTAGGTGGGGTTTCTGTTATCATCCACAAGTTCACACTGGATAAAGGAAGTATGAGTGCAGTGAAATCTTTTCCCAAAAGCTTTGCAGTCCTTCAACATCAATGTTCACAGATGTGAAAGGTCTTTGTGTGTGTTGCGAATGTGGGAAAACCTTTACCTCTAGTTCCACCATTTGTTCTCAACAGAGAGTTCACAAGAGAAGTTTTATTCATGACAGGAGTTTGGGAAGTTTTTTCCTAAAGAATTTGCCTCATTATATGTGATAGAGTTGACAGTGGAGAAAGGTCTTGAATGTGCAAGAGAATGTGCAATTTCCTTTTCAGGATAATGACACTGGAAGAAAATGAGGAGCTGTCCATCTGAATTCAATCTCCTACTTCCAGTTGTCTGCAAGGGGATATACCCGTTAAGTTGCAGTTTTGCAGGAAGCATCTGTGCCTATATTGCACTTTCTGACCTGTCTGCGGCTCTTCCTAGATTTCTGTCGCTGCCACTTTTGCCATTTTACCTCTGTCACCTGGCAGGTCTACACAGTGCATCAGTCACCAGCCCAGTGTGCTCAGAGAAGCTGACCTCTGTTCTTCCACGTGTTAGAGCCCAGTCCTTATGAATTCAGCTGACAAAATGTACAGAGAAGGGCAACCTTCTCTATGGACATGTTCTCACACGATTTATTTTTCTAGCTAGCAAGTCACCAGCCCAGGCTGCGTGCCACACATTGTTTTGGTTTGTGCAATATGGATGCCTTATTGTTTAAGAACTGTTTTATTTTTGAGTATTCTCTGTACTGCAAGAGGTTTTCTACAAGGAGGTTTGGGCTCCGCAGGCATGAAGGGTGAATGGTTTTTAGGGGCCACAGGGAGGATAGTGTGGTGGCAAAATATTGGCTTGCCAGTTTTGGCCAAATTTGCATTGGTGCCAGTGAAGTCATAGGAAAGAGGGCAAGGCATCTGGTCCTTGTTTGAAGCCTCTATGTGTTTTAGGAAACTCAGACATCACTCCGGGGAGGGGTGAGATCTGATAATCTCAAGTTCTTGGAGCAGCATGAATTTCCCCCTGTTCATAAGGGATATCACAGGAGGTGGCAGCACTGTTGAGGGGAATCTCCTGTCGAGGTCTTGCAAAGAGCATGTGCCCTGATGGCCACAATTCTATGAGTGACAGTCACTGGTAAGACTACAGGGGCCAGGGGAAACCGAAACTGCTACAGAAACTGGATTATTAAAGAGTAGAAGAGACAGAAGCCAACTCAGTGGAATGTGGCTCTTCCAAAAGTGCATCCACAGGTGTGTTTGTGACAATGGCTGATGTGCAGGATAAGTGTGTACACAAATCTCAGGACCTCCAGCCGTGTTTTTCTTAATCACTGGACCACCAGGGAAGTCCTGAGGACCTCCAGGCATGTGTTTCTTGTGTAGCTGAGGTCATTGTGAGAGAAGATAACTGGAAAGTTTTGCAGATTTTTGTAACCTCTCTTTAATGTTCACCTCAAGGGCAGTGCTGCATAGGCAGGAAGTGGAAGGTAGAGAAAAGTAGTCCAGGGGTGTGTTTCTTGTGACCCAGTGAGCATTCCTGTTAACTGAAGTGGAAATATCCTTTATTACTCACTAGTATTTGCTGCCACTGAGGAGAGATGACCCCCAGAGGTCATGACTAGAAAGATGGTGGAGTCAGAATATGTAGGGTAAGGGAGTTAGAGAAGGCAAGGTTCAGAAAAAGAGCAAGACCAGTGCTTTACAGGAACAGATCACCTTTAATGAGGCCAGAAGGGGCAGCAGTCAGATTAGTGAGCTGCTGCACTAACCCAAGAAAAGAGTGAGTATATATAGGAATATATATGGAAATCTACTGTCTTAAGGGGGCCTGTTTTTCTCCAGGGTTGTTCGGAGTAGTTATCTCTTAAATGGCTGGGTCAAGGAATTCTGGAGATCAGCCTGAGGCTGGGACCCACTAGGAGCTGGGTGTAATTAACCTTAATGTCCATTTTTTCCTTCAGGTGAGAGAGTTCTTTGTTTTGCATAGAATGGTGGGGAGGAACAGGAGGGGAGTTTTAATTCCAGGCTATTTTGGGCAGTGTAACTTTCCTTCATTCCAGACGCTAAGGAATATATATACATAGAGAAAGAGAGGTGGGTGTCATTAATGTTCAGGGCTTCTTCGTAATGATAAATGAGGGTCAGGGGTTTGTGGTCTGGGACGAAGGAAGTCTCAGGCCCGTAGTATTAATTCTCTATTTTAGCCGTCAGGGTCTTGAGCAAAAGAACAGTCTTGACTTGGTCTTGGGAAATTGCTCAGATTTGGTCTTGGAGGAATCCATGGAAAAGATTAAACAAACAAGGTCCAAAGGTGAGTAAGAGGGTGATAAAAATGAATGGTCCGAGAAGGGGTAAAACCCAAGGCATCCAGTTACAATCTGTTAACCATGACTGCCAGGAGTTGCTTAGTCTCTGGAGGATTCGTGAGGCTCAATCTGGGTAAGGTTTTTTGCAGCTCCTTGGACAATACCCAACTGGTTGGCCTAGAAACAGCAGGATTCTTCTAGAAAAAGGCACAGCCCTCCCTTCTCTGCAGTGAGCAGATCTAATCCCCTTCTATTTTGTAATACTACGGCCGCCAAGGAATTGAGTTGATTTTGGATAGTTATTAGGCCTTGAGCTATTTCCTGGAGGCTGTCTGATAGGTCTTGAGATAATGTCTGGTAGTTTTGGATGGAGGTGGTTAAGCCCGCAGTTCCTGTTCCAATTCCAGCCACTATTTCTAGTCCTACTGAGAGGGGGATGAAATGAATGGCTTGTTTTATTCGCTTGTGGATGAGAGGAAGAGGCAAGGGTTGATCATTGGGGGCTATTAAAATGTTTGGACTGGAGTATACCAGGATGCAGGTCCTGGTGCAGTTAGAAGGTAGACAGAGGTATGTAGATGTCCCACACAGGAAAAATAGGCCAGGTGTCGTAATACAGCAGCTGAAGTCGAGGCAAAGAGGAGTTGAGGGGGGGTTTGATCATTCGTTCAAGGACACTCAGAGATCCCACTAAGGTGGCCCCAACGACAGGAGAGGTGGAGGAGTATGCAGAGAGAAACCGCCCTGTAAAGATGAAAGAGTGTCCTGTAGGACCAGAAACAATATAGCCTTCCCAGTGGCAAAGAGTAAGGTGGAGATATGGTTGCACATGGAGTTAGGGATTGTGCCCACAGGTTGGTCGTATGAACTGCGTCAGTAATTTCTGGATGTGCAAAAAGGAGCTGGTTGTAACAGTGTTACTCTCTGGGCGATAGGGCCTCCTATTGGAGGTTTTCCATTGAAGGAGGGGAGTTCGGTGAGTAAAGATTCTAAGAGTATGTCTGAATTTCGAATTTGGTCACTAGTGTGACGATATTTAAGATATGAGATGACTAAAGGCTCCCCATGGTATGAGTGGTGTAGGGATATGTTACCTGTGGTCCAGTCGAGGATGGATGTGGAGAGGGCTGAATCTCCCAGGGGAGTTACAGATAGACATATCCAGCAGTCAGCTGTGGGTTAGAAGCCTTGAGAAGGATATGGGTTAAATTAAGGGCCTGGAATAGATAGTTGAGGTTAGGATTTTGAAGGAGTTCGTGGGCCAGAGGAAGAAGGGAGGAAAAGAAGATGATGTTGAACAACATTTGGGGAAGTGAGTATAAGACAGATTACTATGGAAAAGAATTGGATTTCAAAGGGGTGGAAGTTGTAAAAGGTCCCCTGCAGCCACAGGGTGAAGATGTAATCTTCAACATGTTCGAACGCGGATCCTTGAGGACTCAAGACCCAGATATCTGCCAGAAGTTGTTCCAGGAATAATTGCAGCTGTGAAACCAACAGGCTCATCCATCACCAGTTGGGGCCGGTGGAAGCCGTGAGAACTTTAGAGTTGTAGGGCCTGTATGAGAAACTTGATAAGTATTAGTCTGGCAAGCATTTTCATCATTGGGCTGCATAACCTTTTTTAACTGAGTGATGTGTACCCAAGGGGTGATTTCTTTTAATTTTGCAGTGGTAGGGGTCAGCAGGATTACGTGTAGGGACCTTGCCATTTTGGGGTTAGATCTGAGTGGGACTAAGTTGTCATATAAACTTTGTCTCCAAATGAAGGTATGGGTATGGACGATTGGGGTGTGGTCAAGGGAGTAAGTCATTCATGTGTTGCCAAAGGGCATCTCGTATCTGGGCAAGTAAAGGAAAAGGAAGGTGGGATGGCAGTCTGGGACTGTCCTGGGAGTGGGAGAGACCCAAAGGTACTATGGGCCTCCCATACATGGCCTCAAATGGACTGATGTTTAAGGGTTTTGTTTTTCTTTTTTTTAGTAAGGCCCAGACCTTTAAGAGGGCCAAAGGGAGGAGTTTAGTCCAGTCTTGATGAAATTCAATTGTTAATTTGGTCAGAGTTTCTTTTAGGGCTCAGTTAGCTCTCTCAACCTTACCGGAAGACCAGGGATGATAAGGAATGTGAAACCTCTAAGAAACTTGAAGGGGGCTCATGCAATATTTTGGGTGATTTGGGATGTGAACTGGGGCCCGTTGTCAGACTGGAGGGAGGAAGGCATTCCAAACCTGGGGAGGATTTCAGGAAGAATAAGGCAAGCCACAGTAGGGACTCGTTTGTTAGTAGTCGGGAAAGCTTCGATACATCCAGAAAATGTATCTACGAAGACTAGGAGAAGTTTAACCCTTTTTATGGGTGGCATGTGGGTGAAATCTACCTGCCAGTCTTGTGCAGGAAGATGTTAGCAAATTTGGTGGGTGGGGAAAGGAGGGGGGTGAATGTTAGAATTAGGATTTGTCCACTGACAGATGGTACAAATTTGGGTCAGATTATTTAAATAAGTTGCATTGTCCTTAGCTCAATAAAGTTCTGAAGGAAAGCCTTAAGTACTTTTGCAGAGGGGTGGAAAAGGGAATGTAAATATGAAAGTAATGTGTGGATGTTAGGCTCATCAGTTTGGGCTGTAGTAAAGACAGGACTAACAGAGGGGGCCTGCCACTTTGCTTTGTGATCTGCTATATTGTTATAAAAGGAGATATGACCATGTCGCTGATGTCCCCAGCAATGTATTACAGCAGCTTGTTTTGGGAGCTGAGCCACATGGAGGAGTTCAGAAATAAAAGAAGCATTGAGAATAGGTATGCCCTTCTGAGTGAGGAATCCCCTGTCCCTCCAGATTATAATGTTAGAATGTAATACGTTATAGACATACTTGGAATCAGTGTAAATGTTTAGCTTTTGGTCTTTGGCTAGGGTCAAGGCTTGTGTAAGAGCTATCAGTTCAGCCTGTTGTGAGGATGTGTGAGCTGGGAGTGTGGCTGACTTGATGAGGCAAGGGGGAATACCTTTGTCGGGCCGCCTCTGGACTATAGTGTATCTAGCCCCAAATGGGGCTTATGTCTGGGCACTACCGTCTGTGAACCAGGATGGGACTTTGGGGTCAGTAAGGGGTTGATCAGTTATATGTTCAAAGGGATTAAGTGTCATATCTAAGGTCTGAACACAATCATGAGATAGGTGTCCTGCTTCTGGATCTGGTGTAGGGAGTAAGCTAGCAGGATTAAGAGGTTTACAAGGCATAAAAGAAAGGGATGGATCAAGGAGGTGTACGTGGAGGATCTGTAGTCGAGCAAGGGGCAGAGAAAGGAAAGCCTGATGAGAGAGCAAATCTTTGAAGGAGTGAGGTGAGCATACATTTAGAGGAGCATTTCGGGTTAGTTTTTGGGCTTCAGGTATTAAGAGGGTGGTTGCAGCTAAGGCCTGGAGACAGGGTGGCCATCCGAGTGTGACAGGATCGAGTTATTTAGATAAGTGAGCTAGAAGGCCCCATATGCCCCTGCTTTTTTGGCACAGAATCCCTGAGGCATGTCCTTGTCGAGAATGTACAAAAAGGAAAAAAGGCTTGGTGTAATCAGGGGAGTAAAGAAAAGGGGCTTGTAATAAATGTTTGATAAGAGTTTGTATGGGGGTGTGGAGAGAGGTGGGGGCCAGTAAGTGTTCATCTAAGTTTCCTCGAGTAGCTTGGTAGAGAGGTTTTGCATGGAGGGCAAAATTTGGGACCCATATTTGGAAGAAGTTTAATAGACCTAATAGAGAAAGAAGTTCCCTCTTAGTTTGAGGCCTGGAGGTCTGTGTCAAAACATGAAATCTCTAAGCTGGGATTATTTTGGACGTGGGAGTGAGAAGCAATCCCATGTAATTGACGGTGGTGGAAGCAGTTTGTGCTTTGGAGAGTGAGACTCTCTAGCCCCAGTTGCCTAGGGCATTTAATACTGTCGCAGTGTGGACTACACAGTTACGGAGAGAGGAACTACATAACGACAAATCATCTACATGTTGGAGTAAGCTAGTAGAGCCTAAGTCTAAAGTTTGTAGGTCTCTTTGGAGGGCTTGACCGAAAAAATGAGGGCTATCTCTAAACCCTTGTGGTAAAACAGTCCAAGTTAACTGTTGAAATTGATATTTGTCTGGGTTCGTCCAGGTGAAGGCAAATAGGGACTGTGAGGAGTGGTGTAGAGGTATAGTAAAGAAAGCATCTTTGAGGTCCAGTACCGTGAAGTAGAGTGTGTCAGGGGGAATATGGGAGAGAAGGGTGTAGGGATTAGTGACCACGGAGTGTACGGTATTATGGCCTCATTAATCTTGCAAAGATCTTGAACTAGACACCAGGAGTGGGGTCCCTCTTTGACTGCCAGTTTAGGAGTATTACGAGGAGAACAGATAGGTTGCAAAAGGCCGGCTTTGAGCAGTTGGGAGATTATTAGCTTAAGTCCTTGTCGGGATTCTGTGGGCAGGGTATACTGAGTTTGGGTTATGACCTGAGAGGGATTTTTAAGAAAAACCTGTACCGGGGAATGGTGTCGGGATACCGATGGGGCTTCAGTGTCCCAGATCTGAGGATCTATTGGGGAAAGGTCAGGGGCCAGGTTTTGGGAGTGAGGGCTGGCCACGAGTTCGGGTGCCATTTGGATGCAAAGAACTGATATGGGATCTAAGAATGGGAGGTTTATAGAAGTTTGTAGCTTAGCCAGAAGATCACGTCCCATCAATGCCATTGGGCATTGAGGAACTACTATAAAAGAATGTGTTAGTGTTGTTTTGCCAAGGGAACAAAGGAGAGGAAGGGTTATTTGGGGATAAAAAGGGATGCCTGAGACCCCTTTTATGGCCACTTCTGAAGGTTGGAGAGGGCCTTAAAGGAGGTTAAAAGTGAAAAGGCCGCTCCAGTGTCTGTTAGGAACAAGACTTTGTGTCTGGCCACCGTGCCAATTAACCGAAGCTCCAAGTCCGTCTGTACGGGGCGACTTGGGGTCTGGAACTTAGGCTTGTCACTGGAATAACTCAGGCACAATTGGATCATCTCTCACCTCATCCGAGGAACCATGGTCTGGGATGCCAGGGCCCCCCTGAGTCTGGTTCCCAGCCCATTGTTGTTGGGCCTGGGGTGGACCCCGAGATTTGGTGGGTATTGTCTGAGGACAATCCATTTTCCAGTGGCCCCGTTGTTTGCAGCTGAGGCAGGGTTTGGTGGGTGGCCGGGGTTGGGGCAGGACTTAGCCCAGTGTCCCGTTTGGTTGCATCTGAAGCAGGGGCCTGGAGGGTTAGGTCCCATACGGGTGGGCTGAGGTTGATAGGCCAAAGGGATTGAATTTTTTTCTTGGCTAGCTGCAGTGAATAAAGCATATTTGACCTTTCTTTCCTTTTCTTTTTCTTTTTTTGCTTCTTCCTCCCCATTGTTGAAAACTTAAAAGGCTGTTTCTAGGAGATTTCACTGAGGCGTTTCAGGGCCCTTCTCTAACTGGCATAGTTTTCGGTGAATATCGGGGGCTGACTAGCTTATGAACTGGACGTGTAGGTACAGAAGTCCAGCGGGGGAGGAAATATCTAGATTAGTGTATTTTTGGACTGCCTCACCTCAGTAAGCTGTGAAAGAAAAAGGGCAGGATTTTCATCTTTTTCTTGAGTCACTTCCCTAATCTTATTGTAGTTAACATGAATGTGAGAGCTTTTTAGCATTAACAGTGTGGGAGACCTGGGTTCAATCCCTGGGTCAGGAAGATCCCCTGGAGAAGGAAGTGGCAACCCACTCCAGTATTCTTGCCTGGAGAATCCCATGGACGGAGGAGCCTGGTGGGCTACAGTACACGGGGTCACAAAGAGTCGGACACGACTGAGTGACTTCACTTCACTTTCTAGTAAACAGGTGATCATGTGAGGCAGGTACGGGATGTCGGTATCGCCCGCTTGATATGTCCACCGTGGCTCAGTTAAAGGGACTGCATCATCAGCCACCGGGTTAGTCCTATCTTGGTTATGGAGCTGATCAGCATGAGTCCAGTCTGCCTGCCATATCCATTCCTTTTCATCGGAGTCAAGGTGGCATTTAGGATGTAATAAGATCCTTCCAGGTTAAATGATATGCTTGCCTAAGGCCAGGGAATTCCTTCCTATATCTAGTAGGATTTTCTGAAAAGGATCCCAATTTTTCTTCAACTTGGCTTATATCAGAAATTGAGAAAGGCACGTGAACCCGTGTAGGGCCCTCTGGTCCCACTACCTCTGAGAGGAAACCTGTTTGCTTTGGGTCCTGGCTGATTGGGGGCGGGGAAGAGGGGAGGGTAGAAATCTCTTTTGGGGTTTTGGAGTCATCGCTTCCTGTTTTGGAGGAGGAAGGGCTAGAGGGTGGGGTCTTGTGTCCGGAAGCCTCATCTCCAGGGTGGTAGGAAGGAGGCTCATCTGCTGGGTCAAAATCGGGGGTTGAGGGTTTAGTGGGCCTTTTAGGGGCTTTAGAGTTGGATTCTTTTTTAGTCATGTGGGATAGAGAGCAGAGGGGGATTTGATAGGTAGAACAGTCATTGCAGAGAGAAGGATGGCTTTTAAGGTCCCAGAAGGCTTGAATATAGGGGACCTCCAACCACTTGCCATTCCGTTTGAGAAAGTTTGTGAGATCTGATAAAATATTGAAATCAAAAGTCCCAAACTCAGGCCTGTGGTTTTGGTTATCCAGTTTGTGTTAAGGCCAAATTTGAGTGCAAAGTGACTCGCGTTTATGAACCTTGAAATCGGTCAAGAGTAGAGGTTTGAGGTTTCGTTTTACGCAGGCCAAGGGAGAGTTCTGCAGGACGGATTGGCTTGACCCCATAGCAAATGGCTAGCAACTGTCTGGTTGAGAGAAAAGGTCGTCACCTAATCTTTTGATCCGGCAAAGAGGGAGAAGGAGGGAGGGGCGTCCCCCAAGAACCTTCCCCAGAGGGCCTTTTGGCCGGAGGGTTCCCTGGGAACCCGGAAAGGACGATAGTCTATGGTGCCCTAGAGTACCGTCCGAGCTTCCCTGGGCTACTGGGTCAGGCAAGGATTTATGGTGGATGGAGGGAGGTTGAATGGCAAAAGGCCTCTGTCCTGGAGTTGGTCAGTCTCGCGGAAAAGAAAGTGTAGAGAAAAGAGGAAGAGAGAGAGAGGCCAATATTCCTTGGGGTATGTGGAAAACCAATAAATCCCTTAGACAGGACTTGTACCGCTCATGAAGGCACAGGGTGTCCTCTCGAGGAGGTCTTGAAAGCCCGGGCGGGAAAGTGAGCTCGGCAGGCTTCCATGCTCTGAAGAGGTGGAAAAAGAGAAGGAACCTCAACCTCCCAATGAAAAAGAACCAGACCAGCACTTTACAGGAACAGACCACGTTTAATGAGGCAAGAAGGGGCAGCAATCAGATTAGTGAGCTGCTGCACTAACCCAAGAAAAGAGTAAATATATATAGGTATATATGTGGCAATCTACTGTCTTAAGGGGGCCTGTTCTTCTCCAAGATTGTTCAGAGTAGTTATCTCTTAAATGGCTGGGTCAAGGTATTCTGGAGATCGGCCAGAGGCTGGGACCGGCTGGGCCTAATCAACCTTAATGTCCACTTTTTTTCTTCGAATGAGAGAGTTCTTTGTTTTGCATAGAATAGTGAGGAGGACCCAGAGGTGAGTTTTAACTCCAGGCTATTTTGAGCCATGTAACTTTGCTTCAGTATAGGGTTGCCAAATCTGTTTTCAAAGAAAGGAGGATGTACCTCTCAGTATTTTTTTTTTAAGCTTTATATAGGTATAATTTACATGTAGTAAAGTGTACATATTTAAAATGAAATATTGAGACTTTCCTGGTGGTACAGTGGCTAAGAACCCACCTGCCAATCAGGGGACACAGATTCAATCCCTGGTTCAGCAAGATTTCACACACATCGAGGCAACTGAGCCTGTACACCACAACTACTATTTGCTTTCCTTTATAATAGATACCTTTACATTTTCTATAATTTATATGATGGAATCCTTAAGTGTTGGTTTTTTTCCTGTAATTATTTTATGTGATGTTATATTTGTAATATAGATGTTATATGAATGGTTCATCCCCCTCCTTTTTCTTGGTTCAATCCTCTTTAGATATACTGCTATTTAACCATTCACTTGTTCATGACAAACCTAGGCAGCATATTAAAAAGCAGAGACATTACTTTGCCAACAAAGGTCCATTTAGTCAAAGCTATGGTTTTTCCAGTAGTCATGTACCGATGTGAGAGTTGGACCATAAAGAAAGCTGAGTGCTGAAGAATTGATGCTTTTGAACTGTGGTGTTGGAGAAGACTCTTGAGAGTCCCTTGGACTGCAAAGACATCAAACCAGTCAATCCTAAAGGAAATCAGTCCTGAATATTCATTGGAAGGACTGATACTGAAACTCCAATACTTCGGTTACCTGATGCGAAGAACTGACTGACTGGAAAAGACTCTGATGCTGGGAAAGATTGAAGGCAGGAGGAAAAGGGGACAATAGGGGATAAGATGGTTGGATGGCATCACCGACTCAATGGACATGAGTTTGAGCAAGCTCTGGGAGTTGGTGATGGACAAGGAAGCTTGGCATGCTGCAGTCCCTGGGGTCACAAAGAGTCAGACACGACTGAGTGACTGAAATGAACAGAAACATTCACTTGTTTATGTGCATTTTGGATATTTCCAGATTTTGACTGTAGAAAATAAGTTGGTGCAAACATTTGTATACAGTTTTTATAAGGATATTTATTTCTTTTATTTTTTGGTCAAAGAATATTGCTCTGTCTGAATCATGAGGCCTGTGACTATTTAGCTTTTGAAGAAACTAACAATTTGTGACCTAATAATTGTGTTTTTTTACATTCTTTCCAGCACTGTATGAGGGTTCCAGTTTCTCCACATCCTAGTGAATACTTTATTTGGTCAGTCGTTATTAATTTTAGCCCTTTTAGTAAGTTTATCATGCTGTCTCGCTGGTTTTTTTTTTTTTTTTTTTCCCCTCTAAGAATTCATGATTAGCATTTTTTTTTTCATACGTTTGGTCTCTTTTTTCATTTGCTCAATCTTATAAAATACCCACTTTTGTCTTCTGCCTACTTTATGAACTTTGGCTATTTTCGTTTTTTTTTTTTTTTTTTTTAAACAAGTAGAACAAAGATGTACATTGAAGAGTCATCCATCTTCACTTGTTGAATAATGTGATTGTTAAGATTTGCTTTCAGTGCTGGAAGAATGTGTCCTGAGCTTTTTCAGTTTTTGTTATCACAGTGTAATGGGACACATGTACCATACATTTTTAAGATTAATATACCCTGGGAATTTCCTAACAGTATAGCAGTTAGGGCTTTGCTCTTTCACTGTCTGAGGCCCAGGTTCAGTCCCTAGTTGGAGAACTAAGATCTCACAAGCCTCATGCCACACGGCCCAAGCGGGGGAAAATAAAGATTAATCCGCCCTAATATGTCGTTTGTCAATTTCTAAAGTCCAGACTGAATAATAAACCCTTGCTTTGTAGTGTTTGCCCATTTTCCTGCTCCAATATGGGTGATGGTGAGTTGGAGCAGGACTGTTAGATGGATTAAGTGCCATCAGGATGGATAGTACATCTCAAAAGCCCAGTGTGGAGGGAAATAGGAGGGCAGGGGTCAGTCTCTCCAAGCCTGGGTCAGGCAGCCTGGGTTTGCAGCCTGGTTGTTGGGTTCACATCCTGGATCCCATTGCCTTGACTCACAGAGAAATGACAGTCACCCACCCTCTACCCTCCCTGACCCCCTGTAAACAGGGATAAGGAGAGATCCTGTCCCCTGGTCTTCAGAGTAAGGGAGAGCCGAGTAGCCCGTTCCCATTAGGAGGGTGTGGCAGTAGTGACGCGCTGAGCCCAGCCACGCTGCGCTCCTCCTGGCGCTCACAGTCCAAGCTGACGCCATGAAGCCACGCTGCGCTCCTCCTGGCGCTCACAGTCCACGCTGATGCCATGAAGCCACGCTGCGCTCCTCCTGGCGCTCACAGTCCAAGCTGACGCCATGAAGCCACGCTGCGCTCCTCCTGGCGCTCACAGTCCAAGCTGACGCCATGAAGCCACGCTTCGGGTGGCCAGTGCCACAGGACACTAGGGTCTCAGAATGGGTTTTTCACCTGAGACTCTTCAGGTGACTTATTGGAGCTCCTTCAGGCTCAGTTCCTGACTGGGATTTGCAGGCAAATGATAGCATTTAACTTGTTCTTCGTGAGAATCAATAAAAAGAGACTGGGACTTGACCGTGCAGGAGCCACGGGTTCCATCCTGGTAGAGGATCTAAGATCTCATGTGCTTCTGGACAAGCCCACGCATTGCAACTGAAGAGCCAACATGCTGCAACCTTAGTTGACACAGTCAAATATTTTAAAAAGCACCTGTAACTCAAAGACCCCGCGGGAGTGGATTTGAGTCTTGTCCCCCACTCCCTTGCTGGGTGCCCTGCAATAAATTTTGTACTTTCTTTCATCGCCACCAGGTGGCACTAGATTGGCTTTGTGGAGCCAGTGGACTAAGTTCCGTTTAGTAACACAAACACTTCGGTGATCCACTGCAGACTGATCCCACAGATTTTAGTGTGGCTCCTTTATGAAGAAGAAAAGCCGCGTCTCTGTCCTTAGAACTGGAGTCATCGTTTCCCAGCGACGCTCACTGGGGAGCTTAGCCTTTTCTCTCTCTCCTGAAAGTCTCGTAGGGAGAGCTTTTGCCCGTGACTTGCTCGTGTATTCGAACTACATTACCCGGGATGTTCAGAGTAAAGGGCAGCATGGATAACGAATGAATTACCAGGAAACAGGCAATTTCCGTTCAAAGCACACCTCGTTGGGGCGGGACTTCCGGCCTCCTCCCTAAGGCGGCCGTTTTAACTGCTCTAGGTCCGTTCAGGTCCGGAGGCCTGTTAGGACTGGGCGATGGGACCGAGAACGTTCGATGGGAGGGCCTGTCGTCGCTGCACAGAGACGGGTCTGAGCTTCGGAGACGCCGCCTGGGGACCGCCTCGCCCGAGTCTCCCCGCCGTTCCTGGGCCCGCTACGCCCAAAGTCGCTGGAGGCGGCGGCGCTGAGGGACCAGCCTCAGGTAAACGTCGTCCTCCGGGCGCGCACTGCCCTCACCCCACCGGACACGAAAGCCCCGAGTGCGAGGCTCCTGTTCACGTGCCCGCAGCCCAGGCCCCGGGCTCCAGGACGGTGAGGCGGCCGTGGGTGGTCCCTGTGTGTGATGGACTGTGTGATGGCGCGTGGGACAGGGTGATGGGCGGAGGGACCCGCAGCTGCAGAGGCTTGGAGGTCGGACTGTGTGGCTGGAGGATTCAGGAAACCTGGGTGCATCTGATGTCTGCAGGACCCAGACAATGAGAAGAGGAGTCATGCCCGGACTGTCAGGCAGACAGTCTTTGTATCTTTATTGTCGGGACCTAAGAAGGTGTGGGGAGAAGGACAGGGCAACCCACTCCAGTATTCTTGCCTAGAGAATCCCATGGACGGAGGAGCCTGGTGGGCTGTTGTCTATGGGGTCACACACAGTCGGACACGACTAAAGCGACTTAGCATGCATGCATGCATTGGAGAAGGAAATGGCAACCCACTCCTGTATTCTTGCCTGGAGAATCCCAGGGACAGAGGAGCCTGGTGGGCTGCCTTCTGTGGGGTCGCACAGAGTCAGACACGACTGAAACGACTTAGCAGCAGCAGCAAGAAGGTGTGGAGAGTTTTGAAGAAAAAGGAACAGGATTTACATTTGCTTTTAAAATGTTTCCCAAGCCTATTCAAAGGAAAAACAGATTTGAGGGGAGTGATGAGAACGCTGAGGCACTAGGAGGTTGACTCTTGTTCAAGGTCACACTGCTGGTAAGGAGTGACAAAGTGCACCGAGGCACCGAGGTCAGACGACCAAATTGAGGTCACCTGGCTTGGGCTAGGCAAGGATGCATATGGGGTGGCATGAGCCTCAGCCTTTCTGTCCCCACTGTTACATTTTTCTAAGGTCTGTCTCTCTCCACAGAGTCCCAAGGCTGCAGAAGTACTTATAGAAACAAAACGGGTATGTAGAGGGTGTCCTAGTTCCTTTCTGGCTTTAACCCTCACTCAGATGTTTTCTGGTTTGTGGAATCCAGGAACTCTTAGGTGCCGTCTTCCTAATCCTTGGCTCTGGGCACCCTTGAGAAACCCCATGCCCAGAGTCTTAAGTCCATATTAGAGGTTATATGGTTATATTTCCATTTCTGGCAACCATCGTGAAGTAGTGTGGAAAGTTAACCCAGGCGCTGGTACCACCATGTGCAAATACTTAGTATTAAAATTAAGGTGGGAAAAAAAAAATAATAAAATTAAGGTGGGGGTGTTGAGGAAGCACAGGTATCCTTATCTGGTATGAACACGAAATATAGGATGAATACCTGAGAAATTGAGCATCTATTCTGGAGTTATTGGGTGGTTTCAATCAGGAGGGAGGTGATATTATCAAGGTCTTAAAAAGCTATCTCTGACTGTATGTAGAGTGGAAAACAGACCGTGGGAGTGAGAGGAGTGAGGCAAATCCTGGTAGAGGCTACTGACATAATCTAGCTGCGAGTTAATGGGCCAGAGTTGTGATTTAGTAGATGAGGTTGAAGTCTGGATGCATGTTCTAAAAAGGGGCAACTAGATTTTCTAGTTTGGACGGTGAGAAGTGAAACAGAGAAACCAGAGATTACCCCAGGGTGTTTGGTCTTAGCAGCTGTAGGGATGGAAGCTCCAACTGAGATGAGGAAGTTGATAGTGTGAGTAATAATCACTGGGTTTATCAGAAGCTTTGTTTTGACCATATTAAGAATCTGAGGTATTTCAGGGACCAGTAAGTGGAGGCATCAAATTGGCAGCTGGACTCACAAATTGGGAAATCGAAAGAGGGATTCAAGTGGAGATATCCAAAATGTGGTAGCTACTATGTGGACCCAAGTGAGTGACCTGTGGTCACATTTAGGAGGTATAATCTTCATGTTACAGTCCTAACGCTGTTCAGGGAATGGGAAGTGGAGGATTTTGGCTGAGCACTGGGGCTCTTGCTTGAGTACCTGAGTGATGGTATTGGGTTTCTTGGTGGCTCAGATGGTAAAGAATCTTCAGTGCAGGAGACCTGGGTTCGACCGCTGGGTCAGGGAGATCCCCTGGAGAAGGGAATGGCAACCCACTCCAGTATGCTTACCTGGAGAATTCCATGGACAGGAGCCTGGCAGGCTACAGTACATAGGGTTGCAGAGTCAGGCACAACTGAGTGACTATCGCTTTCACTTTTCAAATGCAGTTGAGGGAGGTATGTGGCCATAAAGATAGGGTGTATCAGACATGAGAGCCTGGTAAGTGGCCAAGGCTTCCAAGAGAAGAGTAGATATGAGTTGGATGCCAAGGCATAGCAGTGATTGAGGCAGGCTGACATGCAGACCGGAGCTATTGCTTATTAACTTCGCTAGGGACTCACCAATATTTTGTGAGGACTTTAATGGGGCCTAGAATGATCCGTTCAGCCTGGTGGATATGGACAGAGCAAATATGGTCATTTGTGATCATTAGTGGGATTGGGGTGACTTGAATGAGGGTTAGCTGGACAGAGAAGGCTGTCATTGCTGAAGGCCAGCGAGAGCTGCACAGAAACGGAAGAGGGCCATGGGCATCCAAGATTGACTGGTGGGCTCGTGTGGCTTAGTCTTAGGCAAGGAGCAGCCGTACAGGAAGAGAGGCCATAGAAAGCTTAGATGTTTCCACCCTCAATGGGTGCTGTGGGAGGTCTAAGCTAGTATTGAATCCTGTCTGAATTTGCTGAGCAAACCTGTGTGCTTTCTGCAAAGTTTTATGTTAAGACCTTAAATGAAGGACTTCCTGGTGGTCAAGTGGTTAAGAATCCACCTGCCAATGCAGGGGACACAGGTTCGATCCCTGGTCTGGGAGGATCCCACGTGCCACAAGGCAACTAAGCGGGTGTACCACAACTACTGAGCCCATGTTCTAGAGCCATGAGCTGCAACTACTGATCCCTTGTGCAGTTACAGTTCTTCTGAGAGGAGTGGGGTCAAATTGATGAGGTTCAGGGACAGTTGTACCTTGATGCTGGAGAACCTTGAACTTAAAACCTCCCTGGGTGAGGTCCTCACACCCACCTCTGTGCCAGATGTATTCCCTGCTCTCTCTTTTCACCCTAGAGCCTGGTCTGCCCTTCCTACATCAGAACCACAGACAGTGCGTCCTTTCCCAAGTCCCTAAGTAGGTGCTGGGGTTGCTTGGATAAGGTGTGTGCACTGCCCTCTTCTCTCCTTGAAAAGCCCCAACTTCTGCTTTCATGAAGCCTCACAAAGAATGATTCAGGGTCAGCCATCTACTGGTCACTGTAATGGATTCTATTTTGCTTGCCCTCTGCCTGACCTGGTGACTTTGTCCAGATCTAAAGCACTCTAGTACCATAGATCCTATTTCTCTCTTCTAGCTGACATTTCCTCATGCCTGCCTGTGCCAGGATTTGCCATCATTGACATGTTTACTAATTACGTGGACCATGGTCTTTTCTTGCAAGACTCTCTGAAGTTTTCTGTAATAGTTTTCTTTCCTGTGTACTACTGTGTGCTAAGTTATTCTGGCCTAGTACTGGCTACACTTTGTAATGTCTTTCTCTAAGTAATTGCATCACACGGTTGCCATGTGTATTTGCTCCTCTCGGGAGTAGGATGGAGTGCATTCAGTGGTTCACAAATGACTGTTAATCCAGTCACAGCAAAATGCATCAGGAGGCTTCTGGTCTTAAATGGCACCTGGGGGAAGGCATGACGTAAAGCCTGTGTTGATTATAGAAGAAGCTTACTGGGTTTGATTAGTATTTTGTGCCAGTTCTAGCAGCTACACCTCGTTTCTGGCGTTGCTTCCCGATTCTTGACATTTTGATGCCTTGTCTATTCTACTCGTCTGTTCTACTCTCACATACCATACAGGACTAATCCTCACCTCTTGACTCTCACCTGCTTTTCTTACTGCTCCTTCTGCAGTGCTCTCCAATGTTGACTTTTACATATTGTGTCGTGAGGTGTGCACCTCTCTTTGAATAGTCCTTGAACACAGACTATTCTATTGCAATTGGATATTCTTGGTCCTGGACTTACCCTTCTACTCTAGTGGTCATGTGTCACCAGCAAACAGGAGCCCTCTGGAAATGACTTACAGATAAACTGGTTGTAGGCCCTGTTCTTCTCCAAATACCCCATCCCATAGCTGTGTCCTTCACCTTGCAAGGCCTTCCCCATTCTGTGCTCTTTATTTCCTAGTACAGCAAAGCGGCCTGATCCTTAGCCTGCATCACCTCCCTGGTCATACGGACAATCCCATGGAAGGGAAATGAGAGAGATGAATTATGGTAGAAATGACACATAAATATCAGGAAGTAGCAAGTGGCACAATTCTGAAAATGAGGGACTGTTAAGAGTTATATAGTTTTTGAACATGGAAACACTAACGTATAATATTTTAGGTCAATTAATTCTTCAAGGTATAGAGAATGAGAAGCAGTTCATTAAAAAGAATAAGAAGCAAGCTATAAAGAGTCAAACTATGATCTAGACTCATGAAAATCCAGATTCTTAGACAGATGGGAAGGTATGATAAATCTTCAACAATAAAAATCAAAAATTGACATAACTGAAAGTAAGTAACTGAGGGAAAATACATTTTCTAACACATTTGAAGTGAGATAGTTTTCAAAGGAGAGTAATCAAAATAGAACTCTAATAAAGGTTTATTTTGCTAAGTCAACAAACTGCCTTGCTGTCAAGAGAATTGATAGAAGCAGTGTTTGCAAGCAGAGTGGATTCATAAAGAGAGGAAAGTTTCTTCAAAAACAGCAGCAACAGGAACAGCCTGACATTGCTGTGTTGCACGTTGGAATGTTACTCTATGACTCTATGAATCCCAGTCCATGTGGGCTATAAAACTGGCACTCCCCCTCCATCAGGATATCTGAGGTTCTGTTACTCTACAGAAGAGAAGGCAGGGCTATGCCCTGTGGATCTGAATGTGACTAGAACTCTCTCACACCTTCCTTCTAGAATTAAGAGCTTATATCCTAAAACTCTTCTTAGATTCAGTGTACACTTGGATGACAATATTGCACCTTCCTTTCCATGAATATGAGATGTCTCTTCCATTTATTTAGTTTTTCTTTGATATCTTTTATCAGAATTCGGTAGTTTTCTCCATATAGCTCTTGTATATGTTTTGTTAGATTTGTACCTGAGTATTTAATTTTGGGGGATGCTAATGTAAATGGTAATATATTTTAAATTTTAAATTCCATTCATTCACTGATGGCATATAGCAACAACCTTGCTATCATTTCTTACTGGATTGAGAATTTTTGTTGTTGTTGATTCTTTCAGGTATTATACATAGAGACTTTCTTATCACTTGTTTACAGAGACAGTTTTATTTCTCCCTTCCCAATCTATAGCTTTTCATTTTATTTTCTTGTCTTACTGAATTAGCTAGGACTTCCAGGACAATGCTGAAAAGCAGTGGGTAGCAAGACATACTTGCCTTGTTCCTGATTTTCGTGGAAAAGCTTTGAACTTCTCACAAGTAAGATTAAGCAGCAGTTTGCTTCTAAGTATATCTGATCATCTCTGAAAATGTTGGATTTTCTCAAATGTTTTTTCTGCATCTATGATATGATCATGTGGTTTTTCTTCTTTTAGCCTGTATCAACATTAGTGATTGTTGTTTTTCAGTTGCTCAGTTGTGTCCAACTCTTTGCAGCCCCATGGACCACAGCACGCCAGGCTTCCCTGTCCTTCACCATCTCCCAGAGCTTGCTCAAACTCATGTCCATCAAGTTGGTGATACCATCCAATCATCTTGTCCTCTGTCTTCCCCTTTGCCTACCTTCAGTCTTTCCCAGCATCAGGGTCTTTTCTAATGAGTCCGCTCTTTGTATCAGGTGGCCAAAGTTAATTTGTATTTAAATATTAAACTAGCCTTGCATACCTAGGATAATTCCATTTGGTTGTGGTGAATAATTCTTTTTACACATTGTTGGATTTGCTTCTGTGCTCATGAGAGATATTGGTCCATAGTTTCCTTGTAATGTCATTGTCTGGTTTTGGTATTAGAGTGATGTTGGCCTCATAGAATGAGTCAGGGAGTATTTCCTCTGCACTTTTCATCTGGAAGAGATTGTAGATAACTGGTATAATATCTTCCTTAAATATTTGGTAAAATTCACTAGTGAATCTCTTTGGGCCTGGTGCTTTCTTCTTTGGAAGGTTAGTAATTATTGATGCAGTTCTTCACTAGAAAGTAAGAATAGACAATCTGAATAGACCTGTATCATTTAAAGAAATTAATACATGCTGTAAAAACATTTGAGAAAATCGAACACCCATGCTCTCCTGTTTTCCATTTCATTGGTTTCTATTCTAATTTTTATTTCTTTTTCTGTTTTGGATTTAATTTGCATTTCTTTTTAGAGTTTTCTAGGATGGAAGTTCAGATTAATGATTTTGTATATTCTTTTTATGCTGTAAATTTTCCTCTAGGCACTGCTTTCTCTGCAACCCACAAGTTTTGGTAAATTGTTTTCACTTAGTTTCAAGCAGTTTGAAATTTCTCTTGAGATTTCTCCTGACTCATAAGTGTCCTTGAATTATTTAAAACTATGTTTTTTTCAGCTCCGTGTATTTTGGGATTTTCCAGCTATCTTTATCTTTTTGATTTCTACTCTAATTCCATTGTTGTCTGAGATCAGACATTGTGTGATTTCTATTCTTTTAAGTTTGTTAAGGTATATTTTATAGCCCAGAAAATGTGGTAGTGAATATTCCATGTGAGCTTGAGAAGAATATGCAATCTGCTCTTTTTTGATGAAGTAGTCTTGTAGATATCAACTATATTAAATTGATTGAAGGTGCTTTGAGTTTAAATATGTCCTTAACTGATTTTCTGCCTGCTGGAGCTGTCTATTTCTGGTAGAGGGATGTTGAAGTCTCCCAAATATAATAATGGATTCATTTATTTCTGTTCATCTGGAGCTCTAGGTCCACTTTCACTCTCACAAAGCACAGTTAATTCCTTCTCATAGTTTCCCTCTGAATTCCTCTATATTCTAGCCACAGCAGGAGATTGTCAAGTAGAGAATTTCTTCTCCCACTTCAGATCTGCCTGACTTCCAGTTCTGTTTTAGCCAGAACAAGTTCTCTACGTTAAGAACTCATGTGATTACATTAGGCCAACCTGAATAATCTCTGTTTTCAAGTCAAACAATTAGCTACTTTAATTACATCTGCAAAGTTCTTTTATCTTGTAACATAACATACTCAGGGGAGTAACTCCAGGGGTCAGAGCCACAGCCATCAAAACTCTGCTAGTCATAGTCTTTTTTCCTAATTCACTTCTAGTATTTTACAACACATTTCATATTTTTATCTTCTCAACCATAAGTCTGAAATTATTTTTATTTATATAAATCTACTTACAGTTTATCCACACATCTCAGTCATGGGATAAATGCCCATATATAACTGCAACTACCATTGTTTGGCACAAGTTGACTTAAATTCCAGGTTTTCCATGTTCAATACAGTGCTTAGATTAAGCAGTAGTTTGCTTCTAAGTACATCTGATTATCTCTACTTTTGTTTATTTGAGATTAAATGCATCATTTTGAGTAAAGTCTTTATTTCGCTTATTTACTTTGATTTTGTGGACTAATCTTTTGCTCTTCTCATGATATTAACTTGGGGGCTTACTCTCTGAGTCTGTGAAGAATTGATACTGATGCTGCCTTTGTGTATAGGTGTTACTTCTGCCTTCCTGACAGGGACCTCACTTGGACAGACCTATCATATAAGCCTAGACTCTACCCAGTATTCTACATGATGAATACCTAGGCAGTGATGCTTTAGATTTTCACACAAAGGCCTACACATATACACAAGCCAAGTTTATGACTGTACAGCATGATTGTTTTCTGTTCAGTGTTTTGGTGTTCTAAGATAGGAACTGTTGTGGAAACATAATTTTAAATAAAATGTCCTGCTAACCCAGAAGACTTCTTCACATAAAAAGAAGAGAGAGAAAACATTTTTTTTTTTTTTTTTCCTGTTGAAGAAGCATTGAGGCAGAATTGATATGCATTACAGGCAATCTAGTAAGGAGATCGTGAGGTCAGTATGCAGTACAATGTGTTACATACATGTTCTTGAGATAAATGAGAACTAGTTCTCCAGTAAGAGGATTTGACAGTACCATTTTTTGTATCATTCATGCTAAATTTACCTTGTAATTGGAGTGACCATTGGTGTTTGCCAAGTGTCTTTATCTAAAGAAAAATACATTTCTTATACCTTTATGACAGGAGGTAGTTTTATAAATTAGAGCCTGGCACCTGCTGAAGTTAGGCTCCTTCTCTCCTACAGAAACTGGAAGATAAGGGCACGCTTTTATGTAATGATTGAATTTAAAAGAGCAATCTCTCAGGTCCTAGAGCAAAAGGTTTCCAGAATGCAAATCTGGCAAAAGGCTTATATAGCTTTAAAATATATATCGTAATGGGCAAAGGAAGAAAAGACAAGTTTTCTTAAGTAAATGCCTTAGGAAAAAGTGGATGTGGTGATGAAACTCTCCTTTTGCCTCAGAGGATTTATTTTCCTTTTTTTTAAATTTTAACAGTAAATTACAAAATTCACTGTTAATTTGAACTTTAAGGAGATCTCCAAAAAATTTATTTGCATTTTCTAAGCATATTGGCTGGGTGAAGTTGCTTTCAAATGGAGAAGAAAAAGTCCTAAAAATTTACTGACTTCTGGGAGCTTTAGAAGACTGGAAGAACTGAAGGGATGTCAAGAATTCTGTGTGTGGGTGTGTGTAAGTAAGATAAAGCCAGGAAAGTATGTGATAACTTCTGACAGGTTTTGATGGAAACACCAAAGGAGAGAGATTTTCCAGAAGAGACATGATGTGTCACTGTGTATTCATGTAGGAGAAATGATAAGATTCCTTAAAAAGTTCAATTAAAACAAATTGATTTTATTAAAAATTATTTTTAACCCTTTTAGTTTTAAGTATTAAATAAGTATTTTTAATATAAGTAATGTTTAGCAAAATTTGACAGCCATTAGCACCTAAAAGGAGAAGGCAATGTCTTTAGAATAATTATTCTGGTCACATGCTCAGCTTAATTGTATCTCTTATCAGACATCACTGCTAAAACCTCTCTAAGATTTTCACATTTTTAACCATCTACTGATACTTCCGCTGAGACATTTCAGACACAATCTCTGAATCACTACATAGTCATTAATAGCTTTCTGTAATTTGAATTTTATAACTTTTTTCAGGTAATAGTTCCTCATGCAGAGCAGTCTCTGTAATCCAGGGGAAATGATAATGACTTCCCAGTGATGAGATCATAGTTTCAGTTACTCCGTGCAGTTTGGGGTTCAGAACACCTTTTTCATACATGCTCCATCTGTGAATACCACACCTGTTAATCTGTATGAAATCTGCATGTCTTTCATTGTTCTATTTTTGAGAAATAACTGTCAGACTATCCAAAAAGAAACTAAATGATAAAAATATTATATGCTTGCTAAATTGGACACAATAACTTACTATGCTGTTAGAAGTATTTTCTGGTTTTTATTATTATTTTTTTTAATTTTAAGTTTTATTTTATTTTTAAACTTTACAAAATTGTATTAGTTTTGCCAAATATCAAAATGAATCCACCACAGGTATACATGTGTTCCCCATCCTGAACCCTCCTCCCTCCTCCCTCCCCATACCATCCCTCTGGGTCGTCCCAGTGCACCAGCCCCAAGCATCCAGTATCGTGCATCGAACCTGGACTGGCAACTCGTTTCATACATGATATTATACATGTTTCAATGCCATTCTCCCAAATCTTCCCACCCTCTCCCTCTCCAACAGAGTCCATAAGACTGTTCTATACATCAGTGTCTCTTCTGCTGTCTCGTACACAGGGTTATTGTTACCATCTTTCTAAATTCCATATATATGTGTTAGTATACTGTATTGGTGTTTTTCTTTCTGGCTTACTTCACTCTGTATAATAGGCTCCAGTTTCATCCACCTCATTAGAACTGATTCACATGTATTCTTTTTAATGGCTGAGTAATACTCCATTGTGTATTCTGAAGTGACTACAGAGATCCACCTTTGTACTCCTGCTGACCCACCTGGAGTGTTTTTTCTCTTCTTCCTGACCAAACATACAGAGACTGATCAAACTGAGTCTAGCACTTCATAGTGTATAGATTTAATTGCAACATGGTAATGTTTATTTTTCATTATTAGTTTATTTTTATTGAAGTATAGTTGTTTTACACCTGGAACTAATCCAGGTATATAACATAGTTATTCAGTATTTTTATAGATTATACTCCATTTAAATTTATTAAAGACAAGGCTTCCCTGGTGGTCTAGTGATTAAGAATCCTAGAAGGCAATGGCAACCCACTCCAGTACTCTTGCCTGGAAAAATCTCATGGATGGCGGAGCCTGGTAGGCTGCAGTCCATGGGGTCACTGAGGGTCGGACACGACTGAGCGACTTCACTTTCACTTTTTACTTTCATGCATTGGAGAAGGAAATGGCAACCCACTCCAGTGTTCTTGCCTGGAGAATCCCAGGGATGGGGGAGCGTGGTGGGCTGCCGTCTCTGGGGTCGCAGAGAGTCGGACACAACTGAAGCGACTTAGCATCAGCCTGCCAACGCAGGGGACATGAGTTCGATCCCTGCTCTGGGAAGACCCCACGTGCCACAGGGCAGCTAAGCCCTGTGCCATAGAACCTGTGCTCCGCAACAAAAGAAGCCAGAGCAATGAGAAGCTTGAGCACCACAACGAAGAGCAGCCCCTTCTCGCCGCAACTAGAGAAAGCCCACACACAGCAGCAAAGACCCAGCATGACCAAAATTAAATAAATCTTTAAAAAGTTATTAAAAACAAAAGTTATATTTTCCTGTGCTGTACAACATATCCTTGTTCTTTTTATACATAGTGAAACTGAGCATGACCCTGTGGGACCTTCATGGGAGAGACATCCCCAACGCTCATGTCCCCTGACTTCCACCTGCCCCACTGGGTGTGCTGCACAGCTTGTGGGTTCTTAGTTCCCTGACCAGGGATTGAACCTGGGCCCTGAGCAATGAGAGCATGGAGTCCTAACCCTTTGACCGCCAGGGAATTCCTGTTCTGACTCTTGTTTTTGGAAAATTTTATCCTCCTCGGCTTTCCCCGAATTCCAAAAAGCAAAATCAGAGAAGTGAGAAGATGCAGAAACAAAGGAAGGCAGTCAAGTGTGACAACATAATAATAGGTTAGCCATAAAACAAAGTGAAGGACCTTTATAGTTCCTCCTCAAGGGCTATGGATAATGTCCTTGAGCTATTTTGCAGTTACTAAAACCCCCACCAGGTGGAAGAAGTTAACTGTGTGCTGACAACCAGCATGTAGCCTCCCAGACCAGTTGGAGTTAGAAAACTGATAATTAATATTCTGAAAATATCACCATTATCTCATCATCAACCAGAGAATTGTGCTCAGGCTGATCACACATCCTGCCACCCTCTTCCTCATACTGTCTTTTAAATCCCTTCTTTGAAAGTCATTTGGGGACTTCAGGTCTTTTGACCATGAGCTGCCTGTTCTTGGAGTAAACCCAGTACTTACCTTTCACCACAAGGGAATATCAATGGTTTGGCTTTTCTGTGCATCAGGTGACTGGCCCAAGTTTGGTTTGGTAACAGTAGTTTGTGTCTCTTAGGCCCGTAGCCCTATTTTGCCTCTCCCCCATGAAATGTTTGGAGAAGGCAATAGCACCCCACTCCAAGACTTTTGCCTGGAAAATCCCATGGATGGAGGAGCCTGGAAGGCTGCGGTCCATGGGGTCGCTGAGGGTCAGACACGGCTGAGCGACTTCACTTTCATGCATTGGAGAAGGAAATGGCAACCCACTCCAGTGTTCTTGCCTGGAGAATCCCAGGGACGGGGGAGCCTGGTGGGCTGCTGTCTATGGGGTCGCACAGAGTTGGACACGACTGAAGTGACTTAGCAGCAGTAGAAGCGTGAGATGTTTATTAGCTTCTGATACCAGCGGACACATTTTGTATCTGAAGGACTAGGAATGATATGTGTACTTGGTTCTGTGTCCTCTGAGAACTTCAGAAATGGTACAGGTAGCCTCAGGCAGCATGATGAAGTTCACAGAAACTGAACTAACACATCTCCAATCTTGGGTGAATGTCTTCAGACAACACAACATCCCCCAGAAGTCCTGAGATCTGCCCCTTTAAGAACGAACAAGAGGCTGCTAAGTCCTTGGATGGGTGAACTCCATTTCCCAGCGCCCCTCGGGTCTAAACTTGACAGGGTGCAAAGGGGTGGGGTGAATTACCCCCTAGCGTGAGAACTACATTGCCCAGAATACTCTGCTGAGCAGCCTTGCTGAGCCAATGAAGGCTCAGAACAGAGGCGTTTCCGTGCGTGTCTCCTAGCGAAGGGCGGGGCTTCCGGCGTCCTCCTCCGGGCGGTCATTTTGGCTGCTCGGGTGTGTTCGTCCGGATAGAAGTTCCGGAGCCGTGAGCCGGGGCCGACGGGACAGGACCGAGAAAGCGTCAGAGGAGTCCCGCTGCACAGAAGCGAGTCTGAGGTTCGGCCGCAGCACCGCGAGAGATGATTCGCACCAGGGCCGGTTTAAGACCCGCCGGCCCGCTCCCGGACCCACTCCGCCCAAAGGCCTGGATGGCTGCGGCCGCTCGGAGGGACCCGCCGCAGGTAAGCGCTTGTCCTCGGGCCCTCCCCGCCCTCACCCCACCAGACACTAACGCCCGGAGTGCCCTCATCCCTGCAGCCCAGCCCCCGGTGTCCGGGACGGTGAGGCGTTAGTACACGTGCTCTTGTTTCTGACAGTGGTTATGCATAAACTTAACATTTCAGTTTTCCAGTTTAATCTTACTATCTAGGGTGTGATTAGATGAGGGAGAGGGATACAGGCAGAGGAACCGGGATGTACCAAGGTCTGGAGCTGCGACTGAGCTCTGGGAATTCGGGAAATCTGGGCTCCGTTGTGCCCGGCGGGGAACAAAGTTTGAGGCGGAGTTACTCCTAGAATAGCAGGCTGAGGGCTCTGCATGTATTCTCAGGATTCTAAGAGCTGCGGGAAATTTTAAACCAAACTACGTTAGGTTTTCAAAAGTCTTCCAAAAGCTGTTTAACAGCCTTTGGATAACCAGACCGAGGAGGAGGATGAAGACGTTGGGGCACCAGGAGGTTGGATCTTTGTTCAAGCACACAGAGCTAGTAAGGTGAGACACTGAGGCACGTAAGTTAGGCATTCAGCCCAAGGGCCAGGCGTGCGCGCATAGCGGCCTGAACCCCGTGAAACCTGACATTGTAGTCATTCATCTGTAGCCTGTGTCTTAAAACATGACTGCAGAAACGTTTGCACGACCTGTATAGGTATGTGTAGTGTGTCCCAGACTGCTACTGTTCCTTCCCCAACCCACCCATATATTCTCTGCATTGTGGTGACCCGGGATTCTTTTCATACATTGCTTATTTATGGCTGTGCTGGGTCTTCTTGCTGCGCAGGCATTTCTCTAGCTGCCCTGAGTGGGGGCTACTCTTTCCGAGGTGTATGGGCTTTTTCATTGTGGTGATTTCTCTTGTGGAGCATGGGTTCGATAGCTGTGGTGCATTGTCTTAGTTACTCTCGCAGCTTGTGAATATTCCCAGACCGGGGATCGAACCTGTGTCCACTGCTCTTGCAGGCAGATTCTTATCCACTGCACCACCAGGGAAGTTCCTGCCGTGGAATTCTTTAAGGACCTAAACCTAGGGTCCCGAGTCTACCAAAGATTGTATAGAAGTGTTTCCATTTCTGGCACCTAATGTAAATGGATGTGGAAATGTTATCCAAGTACCACGATGTGAAAGTGCTTAGAGATAGAGCTGAGGTGGGATCATGAAAATATTTCCATTAGGTGGGAAGAATGAGCAAGAGAACAGAATTCAGTACTGGAACGGCTGCCTAAGAAGTTGGGTATCTGTCCTGGAGGTGATAGGAAGTTTGAATCAGAAGAGGAGGAATGACCTTGCCTCCATTTATAGGAGAAGGAAATGGAACCCACTTCAATGTTCTTGCCTGGAGAATCCCAGGGACAGGGCAGCCTGGTGGGCTGCGTCTATGGGGTCGCAGAGTTGGACACGACTGAAGCAACTTAGCAGCAGCAGCTCTGTTCATTCATTTATGTTGGGGGTGGGGTGGTGCTTCTCATTGCAGCGGCTTCTTGTGGCAGAGTGTGGGCTCCGGGGCGGGCGGGCTTCAGAGTGTGGGCTCTGGGGCGGGTGGGCTTCAGAGTGTGGGCTCTGGGGCGGGTGGGCTTCAGAGTGTGGGCTCCGGGGCGGGTGGGCTTCAGAGTGTGGGCTCCGGGGCGGGCGGGCTTCAGAGTGTGGGCTCTGGGGCGGGTGGGCTTCAGTAGTTGTGGTACATGGGCTCAATAGCTGTGCCTCTGGGCTTAGTTGTTCTGCAGCATGTGGAATCCTCCTGAATCAGGGATCGCACCCATGACTCCTGCACTGGCAGGTGGACTCTTTGACACAGCCTCCAGGGAAGCCCTTACCGACCTCTTAGCAGTCTCCGTATGGCTGCACAGTGAGAATAGATTGTGAGACTGAGGGAAGAGAAAGGAAAACCAGTGTGGAGGCTCCTACAGTAGTCCACTTGAGGGTTTATGGAACAGAGTGGTAGCTTAGAAGTGGCTGGATTCTGGATATGTTTTTATTATGAGTTAACTGGATTTTCCAATGCGGAAGGAAAGTGTCTTTTTCTGCATGGGTGGTTATAACAAAGTACCGTAAACTAGACAACTTATAAACACCAGGAGTTTTTTTTCTAGAGGCTGGAAGTCCAAGATCAGGGTGCCTGCATGGTCAGGTTCTGTGTCTGGTGAGGGCCTGCTTCCTGGTTCCTAGAAGCCATGTTCCGTGTCCTTATGTGGTGATGAGCAGAGAGGAGCAAGCTCTCCTGACTTTTATAAGGGTGACAGTCTCTCCCTTGTGGGGCCTATCTTCATGGTCTCATCTAATTTCCTCCCAAAGGTTCTCGCTCCTAATACCATAAAATTGGGAGGTTCTGTGTCAAGTATGAATTCTGGGGGGACATAAACCTTCACTCTCTAACAGAGAGTGAAACAGATAAATCTAGGTGGTTTTTTTTTTTTTTTTAACATATTTGTGTGATTGACTTACATTAGTTTCAGTTGTACAATATAATAACTAGATACTTACATACATTACAAAATGACAGGAAACATTCTGTTACTGTGTTATCATACAGAGTTACTACAGTATTATTGACTATATTCCCTACGCTGTACTCAGGGGTCCCCAGCCTGTGGGCTGCGGACTGCTACCTCTTGTCAGATCTGCAGCAGCATCAGATGAGAAATAAAGTGCACAATCAATGTAATGTGCCTCAGTCAGCCCAAAACCAGCCTCCCCTGGTCTGTGAAAAAGTGTCTTCCATGAAACCGGTCCCTGGTGCCAGAAAGGTGGGGGATCACTGCTTACATCCTTGACTTACTTATTTTATAGCTGGAAGTTTGTTTTGCAGTTACCCTGAGGCTTGTTTGTTTGTTTGTTTGCGTGTGATCTTTGTTGTGTCATGAAGGCTCGTTTGATGTGGCGCAAAGAGTCTAGTTGTGGTGCTCGGGCTTCGAAGCATGCAGGCTTCAATAGTTGCTGCTCGCAGGCTTAGTTGCTCTGCAGCGTGTAGCATTCTAGTTTCCCACCAAGGGATCGAACCCGAGTGCCTTGCACTGCCAGGCAGATTCTTAACCACTGGGCTGCCAGGGAAGTCCCTACCGTGAGGTTTTTATATATGTATATATATACATACATATAACATAAAAATATATATTTTATATGTTTTAAATTGCTGGGTTCTTCATGCCACATGTGTTTCCAGTGGCCTACATTTGCAGTCCCCACTTCTCATAATTGCTGGCTTTGATACCGTATTTGTGTGGGTGATTTCCTACTGGACTGTATGTGAGCTTTTACCAGTGAGCTTTCCCATTTGTAATTTTCTTGTTTCTAGTTGTGGCCTTTTCCTTCTAGAGAAGTTCCTTTGGCATATGTGCTAAAGCTGGTTTGGTGGTGCTGCATTCTCTTAGCTTTTGCTTGTCTGTAAAGCTTTTGACTTCTTGGTCGAATCTGAACGAGAGCCTTGCTGGGTAGAGTATTCTTGGTTGGAGGTTTTTAGCTTTTCTGCCTGGAAAATCAGCTGATAACCTTATGGGAATTCCTTTGTATATACTTACTGCTTTTCCTTTGTTGCTTTTTTTTTGTTCTGGGCACACTGAGCAGCTCTCGGGTCTTAGTTCCCTGACTACACATTAAACCCGGGTCACAGCTGAGAAAGCACAGAGTTCTAACCACTGGGCTGCCAGGGAATTCCCAAGTTCTGTATATTTTAGTGATGTATTTATGACTATACGTGGTGTCAAAATATGCAAAATTGTACATTAGACAGAGTACATTTTACAGTATATACTATAGAAAATTAAGACAAATCCCAGAGACTTTTATTATTTTAAATAGAGTTGTCATGAAAGGACTCTAATAAAAAGACATTAGGACTGGTGGTCTAGTGGTTAGGAATCCATCTTCAACGCAGGGGATGCAGCTTTGATCCCTGGTAAGGGAACTAAGATTCCGCATGCCCCAGGACACGAATGCCCACGCGCCGCAACCGGAGAGGCCTGCGTGCCGCAGTGAGCAGCCCACATACCTCAACTAAGGCCTGATGCAGCCACGTAAGTAAACCTGAAAGCCGAAAAAGATGTTAGACCCTTGGTCTAGTCAAGTGGCGAAGCTTCCGAGCTCCCAATGCCAGGGGCCTAGTCAGGGAACGTCAGGCAGATCACCTCACTAGTGCTGCCCAGGAAGTACCAGGCTGGCTGATCTAAGATTTGGTTTCTGGGGAGGCTGAAACTGAACTTAGGTAGTGTTGGTTTGTTGAGTAAAGCTCAGGTCAAGTGACTCCATTTTGGGCTAGTTGTCTCCTTTTTTTTTTTTTTTTTTTTAAACAATTCTTTAAATTTTTATTTTAGATTGAGGTATAATTGATTAAAAATGTTGTATTACTGTCAGGTGTACAGCAGAGTGGCTCAGTTATACATATATATGTATCCATTCTTCTTCAGATTCTTATCCCTTATATGTTGTTGCAATATTGAGTAGAGCTCTTGTGCTATACAGTAGGTCCTTGTTGGTTATCTGTTTTATTTATTGTGTGTGTGTGTGTGCTCAGTTGTGTCTGACTCTTTGTGACCCTATGGACTGTAGCCCACCAGGCTGCTCTGTCCATGGAATTTTCCAAGCAAGAATACTGGAGTGGGTTGCCATTCCCTTCTCTTTATTTATAGTAGTGGATATGTTAATCCCAAACTCCCAATTTATCTACCCACCACCTTTCCCCTTTGATAACCACGATCCTTTTCAAAGTCTAATCTGTTTCTATTTTGTAAATAAGTTTCTTTGTAAAGATTTGTATCATCTTTTTAAGATTCTGCATATTAGTGATATCATATGATATTTGTCTTGCTTCACGTAGTATGCTAATCTCTATTACTTCATTCTCCTTTATGGTTGAGTGATATTCTGTTATATACATGTATATGTCTGTGCGTCTGTGTGTGTGCGGCGTGTATGTGTGTGTATGTGGCACATCTTTATCCCTTCCTCTGTCGATGGACATTTAAGTTGCTTCTATGCTTGGCTGTTGTAAATAGTGCTGCAGTAAACATTGGGGCGTGTGGGTGCATGTATTTTTCTTGCTTGCTTTCTCTTCCTTCCTCCCTGCCGTCCTCCCTTCCTCTCTCCCCGGCTTGCAGGATTTCAGTTCCCTCCAGGAATTGAACCGGGCCCAGAGCAGTTAAGCCCAGACTCCTAACCACTAGGCCACTTAAGGAACTTTCTTAAGTGGCATGTATCTTTTCAAATTACAGTTTTCTCCTGTTAATATGTCCAGGAGTGGGTTTTTAAAAC